>NC_086119.1:13221701-13558368 GCF_963921235.1 Mobula hypostoma
TATTCCAGTATTTACCGAATGACAAATGCTAGATTAATTGGTCAACTTCGGTCCAATTGGTCCAATTGGTCCATGTCTCGTTCATTTCTTGTGATGAGCCAGTGTCGATTGCCACCTCACTGACGGGTTGAGTGCTTTGGCCACTGCTCTACTCTCCCTACACCCGTTGCTAGGCATAGCTCAAATGCCATCTATAAATTTGCTGATGATACAACCACTGTTGGCAGAATTTCAGATGGTAACGAAAGGGCATGCAGGAGCAAGATATACCAGTTATTTGAGCGGTGTGGCAACAATAAACTTGCACTCAACATCAGCAAACAAGAGCTGATTGTGGACTTCAGGCAGGGTGAGACAAGGGAACACAAACCAATCCTCAGAGCAATCAGAAGTGGAGAGAGTGAGCAATTTCAAGTTCCTGGTTGTCAATATCACTGAGGACCTAACTCAGCTTTTTTTCTCTACATTTATTTATCATGTATTTCATTGTACTGCTGCCATAAAGTCAATACTGTAAATATCATGACAGAAGCCACTGATATTAAATCTGATTCTGATTGAATAGAGATACAGATTCACATGAACAGTGCAAATGTGTACACGCACACACAAGCAGCCCAACTCAAGGACTCAAAAATTTACGTTAACATTGAAATATTGAGCAAAAGAATTTTTAACTTTTAGTCACAACTAATGGGAATTTGAACTTTAGAAGTTAATATTACACACAGACAACTACTAATTTCCATACAAGTGCAATCCTTTAAATATCAATGAAGGATTCCAATTCTGGTGGTATGACTGAATGTTGAATTTTGACTAGGTCAGCAACCAAACTTATACATGGCTCTAACCATGGATGATCCTGGTAAGTATATAACTTTAAAAAAACTGAGAAAGTGAAGTGCAAAGTTTTAATCTAGGATTAGCCGCTTTCAAGTAACCATGATGGAGATGAGGTGAAGTTTTAAATTAGCCAACTTTTTGGAATCTTCTGGCTCAAAGGGCAGCGTGAGAAGAGATTTTCAATATTCTTAAGGTGGAGGTAACTAGATTCTTGATAAGGAACAGGGTAAAATATTAACAGAGATAGATAAGACTGTGCATCTCATCAAGTCAGCCATAAACGTTTAAAATGGCAGAGCAGGCTCACGGGGCCCCAGCATCTGCAGATTTTCTCTTGTTTCTCATGGGGTCCCAGAACTTATTACTGCTTTAAATTGGTTTATACGTCTTGGTAAAGCAAGGGAAAACAACTGCATGCAAACTGTATGCAATAAAACAGGTTATTATTGTGGGAAATTAGCAGAATTTGATACTTTCAAAAAGACTGTACCATTCCCTGCACTGATCCACAAACCAAAATGTTCTAAACTTTAAAAAAATCGAAAAAGGAGAAAGATACGACACATTCTCAGTACAAGGTTGACTTTTTTTTCACTTTAGATCTCTGCTATTTTGTCTCACACAAATTATGCAAAAATTACATCATAAATGTACATACTTTTGAAATGGGGTGGAGGGTACTGGCCCTCCAGAAATGGTAGATTGCATATAAATACTCTTCAAAGAAAAAGTGAAGAGGACTTCAGTAAAGTAGAGTGTGTGACATTTAAAAATATATGGCACATTGCTTTTTATATAAATGGTACACAACATACCTCGTCTGTGATAAAATCAAGAGTTTATCCATTAGCTTATCTAATAAATCAACATGATTGACTGCCGTATATCTTGTACCTGTTTTATATTAAACATCTTTGGATGAATTCAGATGAATACACACTTCCTTTTATTACTGTACTTCAGATTAACAAGAGAAAATAACTTAAAGATACCACTGAATCTCGTATGTCTCCATTGAACCTCTTGCCAAGGTTAGAAGAGATCTGAAAACAAACTGCATTTTGGTGTGAACATGGATATCAGTTGTAACACCACAATTCAAAAAAAGTTGAAATACAAATATTCTAAACTGAAAATAAAAATTTATAAAATGCACCTCATTAATGTCTGAAACAGACTACATTCCAAGGCTGAATCATCTGTCCATTCCTCTATTTCACGTTTGTTCTCCATTTACATTCTTGTATGTTTACAGTGATAGAGTTCCTACTGATCTTGAGTGTTCAATGTTAAATAACTAATTGAATATTTAGGCACTGCATGCTATTAATTTTACACGTTTGGTACCCGCCAACATCTTGTCTTCCTCATTATTTTGCTTGTAGTGTGGGTCCTAGTCTTATTTTCTTTTGGTCTTCACTACTTCTGTTTCATATTTTTATACTGTAAAAATATAATGTATAAGATTAACCCAAATAAGGATTGAACCAAACAAAAACAATTTCTTCAGACACAAGAGACTGCAGATACATGGATCCAGAACAAAATTTCTGGAGGAGCTCAACGAGTCAAACAGCATCAATGGAGGTAAAAGGACGGTCTGCATTTCAGGTTGAGACCCTGTATCAGGGCATCCCCTTTAGAATGGAAATGAAGAGGAATTTCTTCAGCCAGAGAATGGTGATTCTGAGGAATTCTTTGCCACAAGAGCTGTGGAGCCCAAGTCTTTATGTATATTTAAGCCAGAAGTTGATAGATTCTTGATTGGTCAGGGCATGAAGGGATACAGGGAGAAGGCAGGAGATTGGGGCTGACAGGAATATTGGATCAGCCATGATGAAATGGTGGAGCAGATTTGATGGGCCAAATGGCCTAATTCCGCTCCTATACCTTATTTCCTTGATGCATGCAGAATTACCAAAAACACCATCTATCTCCATTTGTTGTCTAGGTAATACATTAATTTTCATGTCTTCAACTTTAGACAGTAAGCCATTATCAGAATCTTGTGCATAGGAAGTTATTCATAGCCCTGTTTTTTTGACATCACCTCTCAGCTTCTCACTTCATCTCATCTCCCCTGCTTTCACCTACCACTTGGCAGATCATACTCCTTCCATTCTCTCCCATCTTCTTCTGCCTTCCTTTCCAGTCCTGATGAAGGGCCTCGGGTTGAAATGTTGGCTGCTTATTCTGCTGCCTGACCTGCTGAGTTCCTCCAGTATTGTGTGTGTTGCTCTGAATTGCCAGCATCTGTAGAATCTCGTGTGTTTATTGGCTATACATTAGCCCAAATCTCTTAAGTTCTATTTTAGTCCAGATTTTGCAGTCTTTAACTTTCATCAATGCTGATTGCGCAATGAATTTATAGCATTTATGTACCTCACCGCTCTAGAAATCCAGCTTCCATCCTGAATTCAGATGCTGTGCGGAGTTTGCATGTTCTCCCTGTGACTGTGTGCATTTCCTTTGGTGGCTCTAGTTTCAATGTACATCTCAGCTTTGCTGATGGGTTAACTGCCTGCTGCAAATTGTCCCTGGAGTCGAGGGGTGGTAGGAGAATTGGGAAGGAGTTGCTGAGCAAGATGGTTATAGAGTATTGGTTACCTAGAAGTGGAGGATAGGATGGACAGAAAAGCTGGCAGACTTGATAGGCTGAATATTCTCCAATGAGAAATATGAACACATATAAACTGCTGGAGGAACTGAAAAAGCCAGGCAACATCTATAGAGGGGAATAATCAATCGAAATTTTGGACCAAGGCCCTTCATCAGGACTGGAAAGGAGTGGGGCAGAAGCCAGAATAAGGAATTGAATTGAATTTATTTAAATCTTACGTCCATCCCACAATGTGAGGGAGTAAAAAGATTCACGTTATGACGCCGTTGCAATGTACAGACAAGTGAGGGGAGGGGAAGGAGTACAAGCTAGCAGCTGATAGGTGGGACCTAGTGAATGGGAGGTGGTATTAATGAGAACTGCATCTCAATAAGCATTTGTTTCTAGCTTACATTTAATATATGTGTTGATAAAGAGACCAGACTTTCTGTGCTGGCACTGTGCCATGGTTATTCATCAATTAAATCATTATGCTAAATTAGCTGAAATGTGGCTGCCAGTGGCCAAACATTCCTCCTGAATCACGCCTTCTGTCTAAGCACCAAAATATTGGTACATCCAATCACCTGTTCTGCTGAGAAAACTTACTAAGCTGAGAGATCACTTGCGTGGGAGAGCTAATGTAAATATGGTGACTTTTTCTATTGAAATGAGGAAACGACCTGGAGTAACAACCTAAATGATTCATTTCTTGAATTCAATTTCCTTTAATAATTCTTTTAGTTTTAAACTAGCTATGGAAAAAGATAGTACTAGTACAGAAGTTCAAGTTCTAAACTGGGGCAAAGGTGAATTTTGATAGTATAAGACAGGAGCATGCAAGGGCTGATTGGAGTAGCGGCATGGGTCAGGTACAGTCAGTTGGGATTACGAGAGTCCCTGGAGGAGTACCAGGGTTGCCGGAGTGTACTCAGGAAGGAAATCAGGAAGGTAATAAAGGGGTCGTGAGGTATCTTTGGCTGAGAAGATCTATAAGAATCCAAAGATAAGCAGATTGAGGGGAAAAGAGTAACTTGAAAGAGAAAGTAGGATCCTTCGAAGACCAAAAGGGACATCCTTATGTGGAGCAGCAAGAAATGGTCAAAGTCCATAATGAATATTTCTGCTGTATTAAACATGGATAAAGACATGAATACCAGAACTAGGACAAGTAGATGAGGAGGTCATGGAGATAATTCACATTACAGTAAGAGGTGGTACTAGATGTCTTAAGAGATATGCAGACAGACAATTCTTCAGACTTAACCAAGTATATTCAAGAAGACTGTGGGAGATTATAGAAGAAGTTGCAGGAGCCCTGCCTGAGATATTTCAATTATTGTTAGCCACCGCTGAGGTGCCAGTAGACTAGAGGGTAGTGAATGTTGAGCCTTCATTAAACGAAACAAAACCTGGGAACTATAGACCAATAAATCCAACATCCATTGTAAGTTACCAGAGAGGATTCTGAAGGATTAAAAATATGTGCATCTGGAAATATAGGAGATGATGACGAATAGTCAGCATGACTTGTTCATGGGAGACCATGTCTTATGAACTGGATTCAAGTGTTTTTGCTTATGTGACTACGAAAGTGGACAAAGGCAGGGTAGTAGACATGTTTTATATGAACTTTAGTAAAAGTTTTGATAAGTTTCCACATGGTAGGCTGCTCTGGGAGGTTAGATCACATAGAATCCAAGGAGAGCTGACTAAATACACAATTGGATTGATGGTAGAAAGCAGCGGGTGATGGTGGAAGGTTGTTTCTCGGACTGGAGACCCGATACTAGTGGTGTGCCTTGGGTTCAGTGCTAAGCCTATAGCTGCCATCTGTAACAGCGATTTGGGTAGGAATGTACAAGACATGATTGGTAAGTCTTCAGGTATCTCTAAAATAGGACAATGAAGAAGGTTCTCAAACATTGCAGGGGATCATGACCAGGTGAGTAAGTGTGCTGAGCAAAGACAAAAAGAGGTCAACTCGGATAAGTGTGAGGTATTGCATATTGGGAAATCATATCAGAGTAGAACTTTCACAGTTCACAGCAGTGCCTGGGGAGTACTGTCAAACAGAATTAACTTGTAGTACAAATAAATGGAGTCAGGGGTAGACAGGGTGGTGAAGGCTTCTGACATGTTGGATTTCATAAGCCAGGACAGTAAATATAAAAATCCGGAAGTTATAATGAGGTTATACAAGATACTATTGAGACTGCTCTTGGAATATTTGTTCAGTTTTGGTTGCCCTGCTGTGGGAAAGATGTAATTAACTGATAAAAGTGCATAAGGATTTACAAAGATGTTGTCAGGACTTAAGGGACTGAGTTATAGTCCCTTATACTCCCCTATAGGGGAGAATGTTACGGCCACTGAGTTACTGGCACTGAGCATGGGTCCGTGGTGCAGAAGGGAAAGAGGGAGAAGAGGGAAGCGGTAGTGATAGGGGACTCAATAGTGAGGGGAACAGACAGAAGATTCTGTGGACGTGAATGGGACACCCGGATGGTATGTTCCCTCCCAGGTGCCAAGGTCAGGGATGCCTCAGATCACGTCCACAACATTTTGGAGAGGGAGGGGGTGCAGCCAGATGTCCTGGTATATATTGCTACCAATGACATGGGAAGAAAAAGCAATGAGGTCCTGAAAGGAGAATTGAGAGAGCTAGGTAGAAAGCTGAGAAGCAGGGCCTCTTGGGTGGTAATTTCTGGATTGCTGCCTGTGTCAACGCGCCAGTGAGGGTAGAAACAGGATAATTTGGCAGATAAATGCATGGCTGAGAAGCTGGTGCAAGGGGCAGGGCTTCAGGTTCTTGGATAATTGGGATCTCTTCTGGGGGAGGTATAACCTGTTCAAAAGTGACGGGTTGCACCTGAACCCGAGGGGGACCAATATTCTCACGGGCAGGATTGTTAGAGCTGTTGGGGAGGGTTTAAATTAATTTGGTGGGGGTAGGAACCAGAGTGAAGGGACTCAGGAAAGGAAGGATGATAAAAAAAATAAAGATAGCGTGCAGTCAGATTGTCAGGAAGAGCAGACAGGTGATGGGAACTAGTTGCAGCCAATAGGCAGAGTATCAAATCATTAGGGATGCAGAGTCAGAAAGGACAGCAAATACAGTACTCAAGGTGTTGTATCTAAATGCATGTAGTATAAGAAACAAAGTGAATGATCTTGTTGCAATATTACAGATTGCCAGGTATGATGTCGTGGCCATCACCGAATCGTGGCTGAAGGATGGCTGTAGTTGGGAACTGAATATCCAAGGTTACACGTTATATCGGAGGGATAGGAAGGTAGGCAGAGGGGGTGGTGTGGCTCTACTGGTAAAGAATAGCATCAAATCAGTAGAAAGATGTGACATAGGATCGGAAGATGGTGAATCCTTGTAGGCTGAGTTGAGAAACTGCAAGGGTAAAAGGACAGTGATGGCAGTCATATACAGGCCTCCCAACAGTGGCTGGAAGGTGGACCACAGGTTACAACAGGAAATAGAAAAGGCATGTCAAAAGGACAATGTTATAGTAGTCATGGGAGATTTTAACATGCAGGTCGATTGGGAAAATCAGGTTGGTAATTGATCTCGAGACTGAGTTTGTTGAATGCCGAAGAGATAGCTTTTTACAGCAGTTTGTCGTTGAGCCTACAACAGGATCAGCTAGACTGGATTGGGTGTTATGTAATGAATCAGAGGCGATTAGGGAGCTTAAGGTAAAAGAACCCTTAGGAACCAGTGATCACAATACGATTGTGTTCAACTTGAAATTTGATAGGGAGAAAATAAAGTCTGATATAGCAGTATTTCAGTGGAGTAAGGGAAATTACAGTGGTACGAGAGAGGAGTTGGCCAAAGTAAGTTGGAAGGAGCTGCTGGCAGGGATGTCAGCAGAGCAGCAATGGCGTATGTTTCTGGGAAAAATGAGGAAGGTGCCTGCATGTGCATTCTAAAAATGAAGAAATTCTCAAATGGTGAAATAGTACAACCGTGGCCAACAAAGCTATTGTAAAAGCAAAAGAAAGGGCATACAACAAAGCAAAAATTAGTGGGAAGATAGAGGATTGTGAAGTTTTTTAAAACCTACAGAGAGCAACTAAAAAAATCACTAGAAGGGAAAATATGAAATATGAAAGCAAGCTAGCAAATAATAACAACGTAGATAGTTAAAGTTTTTCAAGTATGTTAAAAATAAAAGGGAAATGAGAGTGGATATAGGACTGCTAGAAAATGAGGCAGGAGAGATAATAACGGGAGACAAGGAGATGGCTGATGAACTAAATGAGTATTTTGCGTCATTCTTCACTGTGGAAAACACTAGCAGTATACCTGATGTTGTAGTAGGTGCAAAAAGCTGAAAGATCTAAAGGTCACCCGCACCAGAGGACCTGCACCCTAGGGTTCTGAAAGAGGTAGCATTAGAGATTGTGGTGGCATTAAAAATGATCTTTCAAAAATCATTGGACTCTGGCATGGTGCCAGGGGACTGGAAAATTGCAAATGTTACGCCACTCTTTAAGAAGGGAGGAAGGCAGCAGAAAGGAAATTACAGACCAGTTAGCCTGACCTCAGTGGTTGGGAAGGTGTTCCAGTCTATTGTTGAGGATGAGGTGATGGAGTACTTAGTGATACAAGACAAGACAGGACAAAATCAACATAGCTTCCTTCAGGGAAAATCCTGCCGGACGAACCTGTTGGAATTCTTTGAGGAGATTACAAGTAGGATAGATAAAGGGGATGCCGTGGATGTTGTATATTTAGACTTTCAGAAGGCTTTTGACAAGGTGCCACACATGAGGCTGCTTACCAAGTTAAGAGCCCATGGTATTATAGGAAAGTTACTAACATGGTTACAGCATTGGCTTATTAGTAGGAGGCAGCGAGTGGGAATAAAAGGATCCTTTTCTGGTTGGCTGCCAGTGTCTAGTGGTGCTCCACAGGGGTCGGTGTTGGGACCACTTCTTTTTATGCTGTATGTAAATGATATAGATGATATGAAGATTGGTGGAGGGGCAGGTAGTGTTGAGGAAACAGGTAGGATGCAGAAGGACCTGCAGAGATTAGGAGAATGGGCAAGAAAGTGGCAAATGAAATACACTGTTGGAAAATGCATGGTCGTGCACTTTAGTCGTAGAAATAAATGTGCGGACTATTTTCTAAACGGGGCGAAAATCCAGAATCTGAGATGCAGAGGGACTTGGGAGTCCTTGTGCAGAACACCCTGAAGGTTAACTTGCAGGTTGAGTCAGTGGTGAGGAAGGCAAATGCTAGGTTAGCATTAATTTCAAGAGGTCTAGAATACAAGAGCAAGGATGTGATGCTGATGTGATGTGATTTATAAATCACTGGTGAGGTCTTACCTTG
Organism: Mobula hypostoma; assembly: GCF_963921235.1. Classification (NCBI taxonomy): domain Eukaryota; kingdom Metazoa; phylum Chordata; class Chondrichthyes; order Myliobatiformes; family Myliobatidae; genus Mobula; species Mobula hypostoma. The sequence continues at coordinate 13,230,506 of NC_086119.1, forward strand.
AGTATTATGAACAGTTTTAGGCCCCTCATCTTAGAATGGATGTGCTGGCATTGGAGGAGGTTCACAAGGATGATTCCAGGAATGAAAGTGTTATCATACGAAGAACGTTTGATGGCTCTGGGTCTGTACTTGCTGGAATTCAGAAGGATGAGGAGGGAATCTCATTGAAACTTTTCTAATGTTGAAAGGCCTAGACAGAGTAGACGTGGAAAGGATGTTTCCCATAGTGGGAGGGTCTGGGACAAGAGGGCACAGCCTCAGGATAGAGGGTCACCCTTTCAAAACAGAGATGGGGAGAAGTTTCTTTAGCCAAAGGATGGTGAATTTGTGGAATTTGTTGCCACGTGCAGCTGTGCAGGCCAGGTCACTGGGTGTATTTAAGGCAGAGATTGATAGGTTCCTGATTGGACATGGCATCAAGGGTTATGGGGAGAAGACCGGGAACTAGGGTTGAGGAGGAGATTAAAAAAAGGATCAGCCATGATTGAATGGTAGAGCAGATTCGAAGGGCCAGATGGCCTAACTCTGCTCCTATGTCTTATAGGGAGAGATTGGACAGGCCTGGACTTTATTCCTTGTAGTGTAGAAAACTGAGAGTTGATCTTATAAAGGTATAAAAAAAATCATGCGAGGCATAGATAGGATGAATGCAGTCTTTTTTCCAGGGTTATGGAATTAAGAACTAGGGCACAGATGTTTAATGGGAGAGGAGAAAGATTTAATAGGAACTTGAGGAGCAACTTTTTGTTTTACATGAAAGATGGCATGTATGTGGAATGAACTGCCTGTGGAAGTGGTTGAGGGAGAAGCAAGAACATCTTTAAAAAGGCAGTTGGACAGGCACATGGATTATAAATATTTGTAAGGTTACGGGACAAACAATGGTTAATGAGATTAGCTTGAATGGGACATCAAGGTCAGCATGAGCCAGCTGGGCCAAAGAACCTGCTCCACAAAATACTCTTCAGATGCTGGGGTCAAAGCAACACTCACAACACGCTGGAGGAACTCAGCAGGTCGGGCAGCAACCGTGGAAACGATCAATCAACGTTTCGGGCCAGAACCCTTCATCAGGACCCAACCTACCACAGCTTGTGATTGCGATCAGAGCCTTGATATCGGGTACATTGACCTGGGAGTAGATGCTAACATTTGTTCATTGCACTGCTAGTGGATATGGAGGATATTATAAAAATAGTGCCAGTGATACTTCTCCAGTGCTTTGCAGTAGATGTAATGTTACTAATGTATACAGAAATATAGGGATCACTCTTGCTCAGAAGACCATTTCGGATACTGGCAGAACTTTGAATGAACACATGTTTATGCAGTGGAAGATGCAAGGCCAGTTTGGAGTGCAATAAAAATGTAATGCCTCAGAAAATACGAATGAAACTTGCACATCTGTGGCACCTTGCATATCAGAACTCCCCAACAGCAAACTTGTTCTGATTAACACAGGAAAAGGGTCTCGGCTCGAAATGTCCACTTTTTATTCCTCGTCAAAGATGTTGCCTGACCTGTTGAGTTCCTCCAGCATTTTGCATGTGTTACTTAGGGGAAAAAAGGCAGCCAATTTATTTCCAGCAAAGTGATAATAACAAAAGGTTCATTATTGATGTGATCATCACCAAGTGATCATTACCCAGAATTCCCAAAGTTCTTACTATTGTATCTCAGGATCTTTTATATCCACCCAAGTAGTGATATTTATTTATCTATTGAGATACAATGCAGAAGAGGCTCCTCTGGCCCTTTGAGTCGCGCTGCCCAGCAATTCCCTGATTTAATCCTAGCCTAATTATAGGACAATATACAATGACCAATTAACCTACCAACCTGTACGTCTTTGGACTGAGGCAGGAAACTGGAGCACGCAGAGGAAACCCACGTGGTCACGGAGAGAACATACAAACTCCTTACAGGCAGCGGCAGGAATTGAACCCGGGCCTCTGGTACTGTAAGGCGTTGTGCTGACTGCTACGCTACTGTCCCTCCCCAATATAAAAGCTTATCCACCTCTGACAGTTTATCATTCACTTCATGATTGGGAGAGTATCAATAAATGAATGGGAGAGTATCAATTTACATGGTTTTACATGGTGAACTTCTTTGTATCAGAACAATCATCTTCAAGCTTTTTTTTTTGGGAGAACAGCCTTTCCTAAAAGATAATTTTAAAGTAACAATATGTTTTCTGAATTAGCCCTTGAATTGCTTCAAATAAGGTAATTTATGCCATTTATTTATATTATGGGAAGAGAAATAATAAAAGCTCAGGTAGTGAAATTCCAGCAGACATACAAAAAAAATGATAGATTTAATGAAGATTGCCTGTGAATTTGGATGACTAAGGGATTCAGGAAGGGAGAGCAGAGGCTTTACAAGGCATTGGTCAGACCACAACTGGAATTTGGTGAACAGCTTTGGGCCCCTTTTCTAAGAAAAGATGTGCTTGCACTGGAGAGGGTCCAGAAGAGCTTTACGAGAATATTCCCAGGAATGAAAAGGGTTAATGTACAAGGGGCATTTGATGACTCTGGGCCTGTACTTGCTGGAATCTAATCTCACTGAAACCTATCGAACATTGAAGGGCCAAGGTAGAATGAGTATGGAGAGGATGTTTCCTGTAGTGGAGGAGTCTAGGACCAGAGGGCATGGCCTCAGAATACAAGAATATACCTTTAGAACAGAGATGAGGAGGAATTAACTTATCCAGACAGTCATGGATCTGTGGAATTCATTGCCACAGCCAACTGTACAGACAAAATCATAGGGTATATTTAAAGCAGAGGTTGATAGGTTCTTGATTAGTAAGGCTATCAAAGGTGATGGGGAGAAGGCAGGAAAATAGGGTTAAGAGGGATAATAAATCAGCCATGATGGAATGGCGGAGCAGATTTAATGGTCCAAAAGGCCTAATTCTGCTCTTACGTCTCACGATCCTATAGAGACCTGGGGTTGGAGTGAAGAAATAATGCTTCTCAATTCTGATGGCACATGAGCTGGGAATTGTACAATCCAACAACACTCACTTTCAACAGAATCCAGTCAGCATCTTCAATTGCCCTTTTGATTATCTGCTGAATTCGTTCTGGATCATCTTCATCCGAATGAACCTTAAAATTCTGCAAGGTACAGAATGCCTGAGGTCATCCAACATTAACACCATTTTCAGAACTTGCACCAGTTACATAAATTCTGTGACTAAAAGGACAGTTGGGCAGGTTTATGAATGGGAAAGGTTCAGTAGAATATAAAAGAATACAAAAAAATTGTCATATGTACTTCAAAATATACTGTGAAATCTGGTATTTACGTTAAATCAAATCAGCGAGGACTAAGTGGGCAGTCCGCAAGTATCTCCACACTTCCAGTGGCAATATAGCACGTCCACAAAAATAACCCTAATTGTACATCTTTGGAATGTGGGAGGAAACTGGAGCTTCTGGAGGAAACCCACACGGTGAGAGGGAGAACATACAAACTCCTTACAGACTGCGGACAGGATTCGAACTCCAGTCGATAATGCCTGGCACTGCAGTGATTGTGCTAACCACTAAGCTACTGTGCCAATTATGGACCAAATGGGACTACCTTGGATGGGCATCGTGGTCAGCATGGACCAACTCAGCCAACTCTATCATTATATGATAAGAATAGTTCAAAAGTTCAAAGCAAATTTATCATCAAAGCACATATGTTACTATATACAATCCTGAAATTCATTTTCTTGCGGGCATACACAGTTAATCCAAGAAACGTAATAGGACCAATGAAAGACTGAGCCCAACACGACAGACAACCAATGTGCAAAAGATAATAAGCTGTGCAAATACAAAAGGAAAAAATAATAATAATAGATAATTAAGTAATAAATATCGAAAACTTGAGATGAACAGTCCTTGAAAGTGAGTCCATAGGTTGTGGGAACCGGTCAGAATAGGCCAAAGGTTGGTTATTCAGTGGCAAGTGACTTACGCTTTGATGTTCCAGGAAGCCATTCCATACTCTATAAAGTACAAGTATTGGAGAACTCGTGGCTGGATGGGCACAGCTCCAACAACACTCATGAAGCTTAACACCGTCCAAAACAGAGCAGACTGCGTTATTTGACACATCCTCCACCAGCAGTGCACCTAACTACAGTGTATACTGTCTACAAAAAGCACTGCTACAAAAGCTTGCCCCAAACCCATGATGTCTACCACTAAGAGGACAGGAGAATATATGTAGGGGAAGACTATCAATTGCAGACATCCTCCAAGTTAGCTGCCATACTGACCTGGAAATATATTCTCAAACACGAGGAAATCTGCTGATGCTGGAATTTCAAGCAACACACATCAAAGTTGCTGGTGAACGCAGCAGGCCAGGCAGCATCTCTAGGAAGAGGTACAATCGACGTTTCGGGCCGAGACCCTTCGTCAGGACTAACTGAAGGAAGAGCTAGTAAGAGATTTGAAAGTGGGAGGGGGAGAATGGAAATGATAGGAGAAGACAGGAAGTGGAGGGATGGAGCCAAGAGCTGGACAGTTGATTGGCAAAAGGGATATGAGAGGATCATGGGACAGGAGGCCCAGGGAGAAGGAAAAGGGTGAGGGGGGGGAAAACCCAGAGGATGGACAAGGGGTATAGTGAGAGGGACAGAGAGAGAAAAAGGAGAGAGAGAGAAAGAATGTGTGTATATAAATAAGTAACGGATGGGGTACGAGGGGGAGGTGAGGCATTAGCAGAAGTTTGAGAAGTCAATGTTCATGCCATCAGGTTGGAGGCTACCCAGACGGAATATAAGGTGTTGTTCCTCCAACCTGAGTGTGGCTTCATCTTTACAGAAGAGGAGGCCGTGGATAGACATGTCAGAATGGGAATGGGACGTGGAATTAAAATGTGTGGTGCCTAAATCCTGCTATTCCCTATCCAGCAGCACTGAAGTATCACCTTCACCAGAAGGACAGTAGTGGTTTAAGGGTATAAACAAAACACAATAAATGCTCACCTAAACATAGACACTCACATCCTACAAAATTAATTTAAAATAAGAACCATAATTCAGGTAACTAATAGATCTGAATTCTGAATCTACAATTCCTAATTGACTTCACCCAATCTGTCATGCCCGACAATAACATTTAAGTTCCACAGATACTAATCTCAATTGGACAGATGCCATTTTTAGCACGCATATCTTTAGAAAGGCTTGAACCAAACAGCTCATGTTATTTTAGAATTCCAGAAAACTTGGCTCTATTAGATCAAGATTGCTGGAGATAAAGTGTGCGGCTGCTTTCACCAACTTCCTTCCATGAAAGGATGAATTGAAAGCTTATCTATAAAATGCTTTGGGAAACAAATCTGAAGGTTGATTAAAATTAAAATTCAACTTGCACAAAATTATGAGGCAGTCTGAAACAAATACAGACAGGATTGCTGAAACTCTGGAGGAACACTCTGGGAAATTATTAACATCTGATGCAAGAAATTTTCTCAAATGTAAACACTTCCAGTAACTTAAAGTAGTATTTATAACTCAATCATTCAAAAACTTACCCTTCAAAGTAACAAAACTTTACATGTTAATAGGGTGTCACTGATGAAGTTAGAACAATTACTTACGCCAATTCTGAGTCATCCAAGTTTCATAGTGAAACTTGTTCAATACATTAATAATTTCACTGTGTTTAATTAATTCTGAGGCAATCATATTTACAAATTCAGCCAGTCTGATTCATCGCAATCAACTTAATTAGCTGCATCGTTATACACTCAATGATCACTTTATTAGATACATCCTGTAACTAATAAAGTGGCCACTGAGTATATGTCTGTGGTCTTCTGCTGCTGTAGCCCATTCATTTCAGGCTTCGGTTTAGAAATGCTCTTTGCACACCACATAGTTACATGTAATATGTGCTTATTTGAGCTATTACCGCCTTCCTGTCAACTGGAACCAGTCTGGCCATTCTCCTCTGATCCCTCTCATTAACCAGGCCTTTTCACCACAGAACTGCAACTCTCTGAATGTTTTTTTGTTGTTGCACCATTCTCTGTAGACACGAGCAACTGTTATATGTGAAAATACCAGAAGATCAGCAGTTTCTGAGATGCTAAAACCATCCCATCTGGCACCAACAATTATTCCACAGTCAAAGTCACTCAGATCACATTTCTTCTCTACTCTGATATTTGAGCTGAACAACAACTGAACATCTTGGCCACGTCTGCATGGTTTTATGCATTGGGTTGCTGCCACGATTGGCTGATTAGATATTTGCATTAACGAGCAGGTGTACATGTATACCTAATAAAGTGACCACTGAGTGTAGTTATATGTTCACTCTGTCTGAATGCCCTTCCGCCCAACCCACCTCTCCACTCCCAACTCACAGACGCACTCTCATCCTGCACCGGTCACTTTCCATCTTCCAATGCTGCTTTTTCACATATCTATACAAACTGCTTGTTTTATTATGACAGTGCCAGTAACATTATACTGTCTTACCTACACGTGCACCCACTTTTCAGGCCATGCCACTCAGAGCCTGAGTTCATATTACTTTGTGACTGTGTGTGCTGGATCGTAACTACATGTGTTGTGGGTGACCGTATACACTGTGTTTTACACCTTGGCCTCAGAAGAACAATGTTTCATTTAGCTACACACATAAAAAGTGCTGGTGAATGCAGCAGGCCAGGCAGCATCTATAGGAAGAGGTACAGTTGACGTTTCGGGCCGAGACCCTTCGTCAGGACCAACTGAAAGAAGAGATAGTAAGAGATTTGAAAGTGGAAGGGGGAGGGGGAGATCCGAAATGATAGGAGAAGACAGGAGGGGAATGGATGGAGCTAAGAGCTGGAAAGACCTCGCACTATACTCCTTGCCCATCCTCTGGGCTTCCCCCTTCCCCCTTTCTTTCTCCCTAGGCCTCCTGTCCCATGATCCTCTCGTATCCCTTTTGCCAATCAACTTTCCAGCTCTTAACTCCATCCCTCCCCCTCCTGTCTTCTCCTATCATTTCGGATCTCCCCTCCCCCCCCCAAATCTCTTACTAGCTCTTCTTTCAGTTAGTCCTGACGAAGGGTCTTGGCCCGAAACATCGACCGTACCTCATCCAATAGATGCTGCCTGGCGTGCTGCGTTCACCAGCAATTTTTATGTGTGTTGCTTGAAATTCCAGCATCTACAGATTTCCTCGTGTTTGCATTTCATTTAGCTGTGTGTGTGTGTGTGTGTGTGTGTGTGTGTGTGTGTGCGCGTGCGTGTGTGTGTGTACACGCGCGTGCGTGCGTAATGACAATAAATTTGAACTTGAATATCCAAACCAATCCATGCAACCTCCTTATGATTAAATCTTAAATCAGAACAGCTTAAGACATGCTTAAATTAATAGATGTGATTTTTAGGCTGCTTCACTCCATAGTGTAAAAATCCTGGTCTTTGGATACTGTCACTAAGTACTTTCTGATTTTTCCATTACAACATTGTTCTATTTGTGTTCCAAACACAACGCTGTTCCTTGCTTTAGCTTCCTCAGTCTATCAGATCCTTGTATTACACTGCTTCCAAACCTACAATTATTCTGTCACCTCTGGTCTTACTGGAAATGCTCATTAGTCATACCAATGCAAATGTTTCAAATTAAAATGCAAACATTAATGTGATTTAGTCTGTTATGATGTTCCTATTAATGGCGATTAAAAAAAACAATTTCAACAGGAACCAGCAACTCAAAAGTCACTTTTAAAAGAGGAAGGTTAAAAATAAATAAAATGATAAGTGATTGATATTACACGGACGAGAAACTTAGAACCTGTCAATTTAAAAAAATACTTCTTGTACAGCCCATCCTACAAGACATTCAGGTGCTATCAAGGATGAACATTCCTTCCCCGAGGGTATTTGAAAGAGAATGAAAACACAGTTGTATTCTGCCAAAATTAATTTGAACACAATCTCCAAAACTGAGGTGCAAGCAATATAGCTTTCAAATATTGACAACTACTCAGTTATCAGGTATTTAATTAAAAGAACATTGTATAATAAACTTCTTTCTTCCTGGGGAAATTCCTCAAATTCTATAATGACTTGCTTCCAATCCGGTTCAATGGATTCTGAGGCAGTCACTATGGGAATGGCAGACTCCGCTACCATTATGCAGGAGTGCTGGTTGGGGCACTTCAGCCACAGCTTGGGAGAAAGCGGTGGTGCGGGGGGGGGGGTTTCTTAATTCAAGTCAAATTCTTTGCTTATGAAAGCATACCATTGGAATAATAGTGGAGACCATCTTTATCAATCCATTAAAATAGCTACAGCACTTAAGCCAATCCTATTAGCATAAAGTGACTTTATGTAGCTCACTGAGCCAATAGGCTGGTCCTGGACTTATTTCCTGGCATAATTTACATATTATTATTTAATTATTTATGGTTTTATATTGCTATATTTATACTCTGTTCTTGGTTGGTGCAACTGTAACGAAACCAAATTTCCCTTGAGATCAATAAAGTATGACTATGACTATTAGCAAGAACATCAGAGTGAGAACACCATGAGCTAAGAATTTCCTGTACCAACAAAATGGAAATAAGTTTTGATCTTAAATCCACCGAAGTTCATGGTACAATGTCAAGACTGGGTAAGTAAGGCTACTGATTCATTGTCCAATTACTGCTACAAGTCTCAGTTAAGTTATTGTAGTTGGTTCTGAGTGCGCAATAATGGAAAAAATGTCAAAAATGAATACATTTACTGAGTTAAAATTCTTCAGATTTAGGTAGGTGCAGGATTCTTCATGAGTGGATAACTAGAAAAATTGTAGACTTCTGGTGTAGATTGTCAAAAGTCAAATTGTGGGTAAAAAGCAGCAAAATATTTCATTAATATCAATCAGCATCAAGGGTTAAGAACAACTGCTTGGAGTACTTTACATGTGAAAACCGTAACCAAATTATTATTTCCAGACAATGGTTCTGATGACAACTCATTAATGTAACATCATCTAGTTTTACTTTCATTAACGTTGGTACACATGACAATCATAAACAGATGCCAATACTAATTTTACCCAAATCCCTGACTACTTCCAATGACTAACTTCAATTCCACAGCATCCACAGACATTAGCTTCCATAATATGGCTCAAGATCACCAAAAATTTGGAATACAATTTAAAAAAGACAAAAGGTAATTTAGAATATAGAATGCCAGAAAGAGCTGTGGAAGCAAATGCAATTACAGTGTTTTCGTAGCTAACTATGCTACAAATCAGTTTTTAAACGGTGGGAAAAGATGATTGAAATAGAGTATGCACGATCCTGAGAGGCTTTGACAGAGTGAATGTAGAAAGTTAAACATAAGGAATTCTGCAGATACTGTGTATCTTGAGCAACACACACAAAATACTGGAGTAACTCAGCAAGTCAGGCAGCATTTATGGAGCAGCATAAAACAGTCGATGTTTTGGGCAGAAACCCTTCTTCCAGTATTTTGTGAATGTATGAAAGGATGTTTATTTTTTTGTGGGAAAATGTAGAAGTAGTGGTCACTGGTTATAAAAGGGTGGTCCGTTTGAAATAAAAGACATAGCTTTTTCTTTGAAAGCATTGTAAGTCTTTTAAACTCTCTTCCTTGAAGAGCTTGAAATATATAAGGCAAAGATAGGATAAATATTTGAAAGACAATGGGGGAGAAAGGTTATTATGGGTTACTGGGAATGTGGGGTTGAAATTGCAATCATATTATTAACGGTCTTATGAAACAGTGCAGCAGGCTTGAAAAACCAAATAGCCAACTCATTAGTGTTTTATTTGTGCTGAAATATTCTATGTGCCAAGATGAGGCCACCCTCAAGGTGGAGGAGCAACACCTTATATTCCATCTAAGTGGCCTCCAACCTGAAGGTATGAATATCAATTTCTCCTTCCAGAAAACAAACTACCCCCTCCCCAACTCTTCTTTTATACCCACTCTGACCTATTATCTCTTCTACCTGCCTATTACACCTGCCTGGGTTCCCTCCTCCTTCCAGTTCTCCAATGGTCCACTCTCCTCTCTTATCAATTTCCTCCTTCTCCAGGCTCTTGACTTTTCCCACCCACCCGGCTTGACCCGTCACCTTCCAGCTATCCTCCTTCCCCTCTTCTGGCATTTTCCACCTTCCTTTCCAGTCCTGAAGAAGGGTCTTGGCCTGAAACATCAACTGTTTATTCATTTCCATAGATACTGCCTGATTCGCTGAGTTTCTCCAGCATATTGTCTGTGGTGCTTTGGATTTCCAGCATCTGCAGACTTTCTCATGTTTAATATTCTATGATCCTCTTCCAATATTTTAATTGATTAATTTAGTATTTAAAAACATGCAGAAAAACAGTAACAAGCTCAAAGACTTACAGTAATAAGGAATCGCTGCAAAATATTTAAGCATTTTGGCTTTCAACATGACACAAACCTGTCTTATTGCATGCATGTAATGCTGCTGAATGCTTTCCGTGGGAAGCAGTCTACAACATCGAAAGAGATACCGATACAACTGGAGAGGTGTCCGCACTAGTTCTGCACCTGGCAAAGGGGCCATTTCATATATGTACAATCTCCTTCATCAGCCAATAACCAAACCTGAAATACACATTTAGATGTATTAACTTAGGAACCCAAAGATACCAAGCCAAATGTCTATCAGCAATTTTTTTTTACATCAGAAATCTTGTACAAGCTTAGTCTTATGTACAGTACATTATTGTAGTCAAACTTCTTTAAAGTTCAAGAATATCAATGTAATATATAATATACACTCAGTGGCCACTTTATTAGTACCTTGTGGTCTTCTGCTGCTGTAGCCCAACCACTTCAAGGTTCAATTGGTTCAGAGATTCTCTTCTGCACAGCACTGTTGTTACACATAGTTATTTGCGTTACTGTCACCTTCCTCCCAGCTTGAACAAATCTGGCCATTCTCCTCTGTCTTCTCTCATTAACGAGGCACTTCGCCCACAAAACTGCAACTCGCTGAACGTTGTTGTTTCTCACACCCTTCTCTGTAAACTCTAGAGACTGTTGTGTGTGAAAATCACAGGATATCAGCAGTTTCTGAGACACGCAAACCACCCCATCTGGCACCAACAATCTTTCCACAGCCAAATTCATTTAGATCACATTTCTTCCCCATTCTAATATTTGGTTTGAACAACTGAACCTCTTGACCATGTAGGCATGCTTTTATGTATTGAGTTGATGCAACATGATTGGCTGATTAAGTATTTGCACTAACAAGCAGGTATACAGATATACCTAATAAAGTGGCCACTGAGTGTATGTAAGTGTAACTATAACAATACAATAGAATCTTGCTGCACAAGTTGGTTAAGGCTGGCGAATGGTACATTGGCCTTCATTAGTCAGGAGATTGAGTTCAAGAGCTGTGAGGCAATGTTGCAGCTCTATAAAGCTCTGGTTAGACCACATTTGGAATATTGTCTTCAGTTCAGATCATGTCATTATAGGATGTGGAAGAGTCAGAGGGTGAAGAGATTTACCAGGATGCTACCTGGATTAGAGAGCATGCTTAATGAGAATAGGTTGAGCGAGCTAGGGCTTTTTTCTTTGGAGCAAAGGAAGGTGAGTTGATACAGGTGTACAAGACATTAAGCGGTATAGACTAAGTGAATAGACAGACTTTTTTTACCCAGGCAGAAATGGCCAATATCAAGGGGGGCATAATTTTAAGGAGTTTGGAGGGAAGTATAGAGGGGGTATCTTCGTTTCAAAGACGTCTGCAAGAGAGACATGAAGTCACTGAAAATGAATGTCGAGAGGAGGGAGGACAGCGCAAGCAATCGCTCTCACTGGAGGCTGGAACTATGCAGAGGTCTAAAAAGAGGAGAAGAGAAGCAGAGGCTTGCTGCTGAAGAAAAGCGCACTCGTCGGAAAAACAGCACCAAGACAATACTGGAGGATAACGCCTTCAAGTGCAGTCACTGCAGCCGAGACTGTCACTCCCGTGTGGGCCTCTACAGCCGCAACAGATGCTGCTCTAACACAGACTGAAGCAAGACTTTCCAGGCGCAGATCCATGGTCTCACGAGACTAACGGATGCCACCACCATAGAGGGGATATCAGTTAAGTTTCTCTTACAGCGTGTGACGAGTATGTGGAACATGCTGTCAGGGGTGGCGGTAGAAGTAGATACTTTATGGACATTTAAGTAACCCTTAGGAAAGCTGCTAGAGAAATTAAGGCCTATGTAGGAAGGAAGGATTTGATTGATCTTAAAGCGTAGGTTATAAGGTCAGCCCCACATCATAGGCCAAAGGAACCATACTGTGCTGTAGTGTTCTATGTTCTAAAATCTTAGTTTCTGCAACACCTAGTTTTGCAATTTCTATACTCCCCCACCCATTAATCGCTCAATTGAATGTACTGAAATCACACACCAGATGGCCAATGATACTTTCACTTTCAGATTTCATTTGCGTAAGCAACCTTCTACTTTTAGAAACCAAGGAAATGATTTACCATCAATGCTTCCAATTTAAAGAAACAATGCTAGAACCACAGGTTTTTGTTTGAATCGGCTAAGACACAACCAGCTGAGATGTGATGACAGATCATGGACCAGCAATATGAACCACTTCTCTCACCACACGTGGATGCTTCCTAGCCTGACGGGTATTTAGAATAAGTTCTGCAATGTGTCAGCATCCAGAATATTCACATTTGAAAGCAGCAAGTGTGGAAAATACATTGCTACTTAATTTCATTAACATGCAGAAGTGTTAGCGGTCCAAGTAATAACTTATTTACAGAACACTTTTCATACAGATAATGTACAAACCCCATTTCCAGAAAAGTTGGGATATTTTCCAAAATGCAATAAAAACAAAAATCTGTGATGTTAATTCACGTGAACCTTTATTTAACTGACAAAAGTACAAAGAAAAGATTTTCAATAGTTTTACTAGCCAACTTAATTGTATTTTGCAAACATACACAAATTTAGAATTTGATGGCTGCAACACACAACAAAAACTGGGACAGAGTTAAAATAAGATTGAAAAGTGCACAGAATATTCAAGTAACACCGGTTTGGAAGACTCCACATTAAGAAGGCTAATTGGTAGCAGGTGGGGTATCATGACTGGGTATAAAAGTAGTGTCCATCAAACGCTCAGTCTTTGCAAGCAAGGATTGGTCGTGGCTCACCCCTTTGTGCCAAAATTCATGACAGAATTGTTAGTCAGTTCAAAAGGAACATTTCTCAACGCAAGATTCCAGAGAATTTAGGTCTTTCAATGTCTACAGTACATAATATTGTGAAAAGATTCAGAGAATTCAGAGACATCTCAGTGCATAAAGGGCAAGGTCGGAAACCACTGTTGAATGCACGTGATCTTCAAGTCCTCAGGTGGCACTGCCTAAGAAACCATCACGCTACTGCAACAATTATAGCCACCTGGGCTCGGGAGTACTTCAGAAAACCATTGTCACTCAACACAGTCTGTTGCTGCATCCAGAAATGCAACTTGAAACTGTATTACGCAAGGAGGAAGCCATACATCAACTCTATGCAGAAACGCCGGCGAGTTCTCTGGGTCCGAGCTCATCTCAGATGGACCGAAAGACTGTGGAACCCTGTTCTGTGGTCAGATGAGTCCACATTTCAGCTAGTTTTCGGAAAAAACAGGCGTTGAGTTCTCCGTGCCAAAGATGAAAATGACCATCCAGATTGTTATCAGCGAAAGGTGCAAAAGCCAGCATCTGTGATGGTATGGGGGTGCATCAGTGCCCACGGCATGGGTAAGTTGCATGTATGTGAAGGTACCATTGACTCTGAGGCGTATATTAGGATTTTAGAGAGACATATGTTGCCACCAAGGCGACGACTCTTCCCGGGACCTCCATGCTTATTTCAGCAGGACAATGCCAGACCACATTCTACATGGGCTACAACAGCGTGGCTTTGTAGACACAGAGTGCGTGTGCTTGACTGGCCTGCTGCCAGTCCGGATCTATCTCCTATTGAAAATGTATGGAGCATCACGAAGAGGAGAATCAGACAACGGAGACCACGGACTGTTGAGCAGCTGAAGTCTTATATCAAGCAAGAATGGACAAAATTTCCAATTGCAAATCTACTACAATTAGTATCCTCAGTTCCAAAATGATTAAAAAGTGTTATTAAAAGGAAAGGTGATGTAACACAATGGTAAACATGCCTCTGCCCCAACTTTTGTTGAGTGTGTTGCAGCCATCAAATTCTAAATTTGTGTATGTTTACAAAATAAAATTAAGTTGGTTAGTAAAACTATTGAAAATCTTTTCTTTGTACTTTTGTCAGTTAAATAAAGGTTCACGTGAATTAACATCACAGATTTTTGTTTTTATTGCATTTTGGAAAATATCCCAACTTTTCTGGAAATGGGGTCTGTAGTTCAAAGTGCTTTAAAATGGAATAAAGTGCAAATGTATAAATAAAATAAAAAATAAATAAACATGAAAAGACAAAAGTTAGATAAAAGAAGGGTTGGTTTTGAGTTGGTGCTTAAAAGTGTCAACTGAATTTGCATCCCCTGTAGTTTTAGATATTGAGTTCCACAATTTTTAGGAACATAACTCAAAAAAGCTGACCTGCCAAATATCTTTTGAGAGAGATTGTTAAGAGACCAGCAGAAGACCTGAGAGCTTGAAACATAGAAACATAGAAAATAGGTGCAGGAGTAGGCCATTCGGCCCTTCGAGCCTGCACCGCCATTCAGTATGATCATGGCTGATCATCCAACTCAGAACCCTCTGCCTGCCTTCTCACCATACCCCCGATCCCTTTAGCCACAAGGGCCATATATAAATCCCTCTTAAATATAGCCAATAAACTGGCCTCAGCTGTTTCCTGTGGCAGAGAATTCCACAGATTCACCACTCTCTGTGTGAAGAAGTTTTTCCTAATCTCGGTCCTGAAAGGCTTCCCCTTTATCCTCAAACTGTGACCCCTCGTTCTGGACTACCCCAACATCGGGAACAATCTTCCTGCATCTAGCCTGCCCAATCCCTTTAGGATTTTATATGTTTCAATAACATCCCCCCTCAATCTTCTAAATTCCAATGAGTATAAGCCTAGTCGATCCAGTCTTTCATCATATGAAAGTCCTGCCATCCCAGGAATCAATCTGGTGAACATTCTTTGTACTCCCTCTATGGCAAGGATGTCTTTCCTCAGATTAGGGGACCAAAACTGCACACAATACTCCAGGTGTGGTCTCACCAACGCCTTGTACAACTGCAGTAGTACCTCCCTGCTCCTGTACTCGAATCCTCTTGCTATAAATGCCAGCATACCATTCGCCTTTTTCACCGCCTGATGTACCTGCATGCCCACTTTCAATGACTGGTGTATAATGACACCCAGGTCTCGTTTCACCTCCCCTTTTCCTAATCAGCCACCATTCAGATAATAATCTGTTTTCCTGTTTTTGTCACCAAAGTGGATAACCTCACATTTATCCACATTAAATTGCATCTGCTGTGAATTTGCCCACTCACCTAACCTATCCAAGTCACCCTGCACCCTCTTAGCATCCTCCTCACAGCTAACACTGCCGCCCAGCTTCGTGTCATCCGCAAACTTGGAGATGCTGCATTTAATTCCCTCATCTAAGTCATTAATATATATTGTAAACAACTGGGGTCCCAGCACTGAGCCTTGCGGTACCCCACTAGTCACTGCCTGCCATTCTGAAAAGGTCCCGTTTATTCCCACTTTCTGCTTCCTGTCTGCCAACCAATTCTCTACCCACATCAATACCTTACCCCCAATACCGTGTGCTTTAAGCTTGTACACTAATCTCCTGTGTGGAACCTTGTCAAAAGCCTTTTGAAAATCCAAATATACAACATCCACTGGTTCTCCCCTATCCACTCTACTAGTTACATCCTCAAAAAATTCTATGAGATTCGTCAGACATGATTTTCCTTTCACATATCCATGCTGACTTTGTCCGATGATTTCACCACTTTCCAAATGTGCTGTTATCACATCTTTGATAAATGACTCTAGAATTTTCCCCACCACCGATGTCAGGCTAACCGGTCTATAATTCCCCAGATTCTCCCTCCCTCCTTTTTTAAAAAGTGGGGTTACATTAGCTAGCCTCCAATCCTCAGGAACTAGTCCAGAATCTAAAGAGGTTTGAAAAATTATCACCAATGCATCCACTATTTCTTGGGCTACTTCCTTAAGCACTCTGGGATGTAGACCATCTGGCCCTGGGGATCTATCTGCCTTTAATCCCTTCAATTTACATAACACCACTTCCCTACTAACATGTATTTCCCTCAGTTCCTCCATCTCACTGGACCCTCTGTCCCCTACTATTTCCGGAAGATTATTTATGCCCTCCTTAGTGAAGACAGAACCAAAGTAGTTATTCAATTGGTCTGCCATGTCCTTGCTCCCCATAATCAATTCACCTGTTTCTGTCTGTAGGTGACCTACATTTATCTTAACCAATCTTTTTTTTTTCCACATATCTATAAAAGCTTTTACGGTCAGTTTTTATGTTCCCTGCCAGTTTTCTCTCATAATCTTTTTTCCCCTTCCTAATTAAGCCCTTTGTCCTCCTCTGCTGGACTCTGAATTTCTCCCAGTCCTCAGGTGAGCCACTTTTTCAGGCTAATTTGTATGCTTCTTCTTTGTAATTGATACTATCCCTAATTTCCCTTGTCAGCCATGGGTGCACTACCTTCCTTGATTTATTCTTTTGCCAAAATGGGATGAACAATTGTTGTAGTTCATCCATGCGATCTTTAAATGCTTGCCATTGCATATCCACCGTCAACCCTTTAAGTGTCATTTGCCAGTCTATCTTAGCTAATTCACGTCTCATACCTTCAAAGTTACCCTTCTTTAAATTCAGAACCTTTGTTTCTGAATTAACTATGTCACTCTCCATCTTAATGAAGAATTCCACCATATTATGGTCACTCTTACCCAAGGGGTCTCTCACGACAAGATTGCTAATTAACCCTTCCTCATTGCTCAATACCCAGTCTAGAATAGCCTGCTCTCTAGTTGGTTCCTCGACATGTTGGTTCAAAAAACCATCCCGCATACATTCCAAGAAATCCTCTTCCTCAGCACCCTTACCAATTTGGTTCACCCAATCTATATGTAGATTGAAGTCACCCATTATAACTGCTGTTCCTTTATTGCACACATTTCTAATTTCCTGTTTAATACCATCCCCAACCTCACTACTACTGTTAGGTGGCCTGTACACAACTCCCACCAGCGTTTTCTGCCCCTTAGTGTTATGCAGCTCTACCCATATCGATTCCACATCCTCCCGGCTAATGTCCTTCCTTTCTATTGCGTTAATCTCCTCTCTAACCAGCAATGCTACCAATGCAGGATAATAAACCAAAAAGGTTTTAAAACCAAAGATAGATCCAAACTTTTCTAACAGATTTATCTTTTTGGTGGCAAAAATCAGAATATGCTTCTTTCATGATCAATGGTGGGTTACATAGGGGGAAGTGGTAGATTGACCTTTTGAGTAGGTTAAAAGCCCAGCACAACATTGTGGGCTGAAAGGCCATAATGTTCTATATAAGTATTTACTTCAGATACTAGAACAAAAATGTAACCAAAGCTAGTGATGTCATATGAGAGGAGTCAGATTTCCGCTCAGATATTAAATCCAAGCTACCTACTCTCACGACATTATCATGAAGTGTTGAGAAATTGTCCTAATGGCCTGGCATTTTGTTTTTGTCTAAATTAATACATTAAGAGATCACCCCCATTAATGCTTGAGAAATTTGGCTACACATTAACTAACTGTAGTTCTGCTGAATTCCAGTAGTAACAATACTGTTAAAACAAGTCGTAGGATTATAGAAGACTGCAGAGAGGGCATTCATACCAGTGTCCACAATGGAAATTATTCCCACTTCCCTGCTCTTGACCCAAGTCCTTGTAGGTTACATCTCTAAGTACTCATTCCAGTATATTGTAACTGTGATGAAGGCTTCTGGCTCTATCGCCAAGGAGTTTGAGATTCTGGCTCTATCAGCAAAGTTTGAGATTCTTTAAGCTGCAAAGAAAAAATCCTCAACATCCCTCTGGTCCTTTCCCTAATTAACTAGGCCCCATGTCCCCAAGTTAAAGACATGTCTGCTGAGAGAAAGCCGTCTTTTCATCCGTCATTTTATAAAGCTCTGCCTGATCAATCCTCAATATCTGATCACAACATGATCAGATTTCCCCTTGTAAATGCAGTTCCCCATCCCAGGCAACATTTAATTAACACCTACAGCCCATTAAGAATTTCATTGCCTGTAAACAACTTGGTTTTAAAAGCACCTTTGAACACTTGAAACCATGATGTTGTAGAAATACAATAAAAATATATTGATGAAAATATATGCGCCATTGAAAAATCTCTTTAGGACTTAATGAGTGGAATGTGCAACTCAGACCCCACAGCTAGTACAAAAAAGACACCTTCCTTGCAAGAGATTGTTGTTTGGCCCATTGAATCCATGCAGCATTTCAGAGGGAACCCCCCACCCTCCCCATCATATTACCCCACTCATTTCCCTATACCTCTTTCTCTCTCACGTCTGTGCTCATTCTCTCCCCTAATTCTACTCTCCAGGGGCATCCAGGTGGCCAACCAGCACAGCAAACAGCACATTTATGGGATGTGAAAAGAATCTCACAGTCAAAGGGGGTACTAAACTGCACCAGAGACATGGATCAAAGCTGCTAAGCGCGAATATTTTCTGTGCCACCTCTAGTACCAACAAATTGCACTGACATAGCAATAACTAATAAGGAGGCTTTGGAGAGGTTTATCAAGATGCTTCCTGGGTTAGAGGTCATTTACTATCAGGAAAGGTCAGACAGATTTGGGTTGTCTCCTCTGGAGCAGCTGAGGAGAGATATGAAAAAAGTTTAGAAGATTATGGGAGGCATGGTAGACAAACAACCAATATCTTTTTCCCCAGGGTTCAAATGGCTAATGTGTTTCCGAGGAGAGATTAAGTTTATTTTAAAGTGCTGGGTACCTGGAATGTACTGCCACGAGTAATGAGTTCCACACTTAATTACTAGTTTGACATAACATCATGGTCTGTTGGGCCTGTCCCTGTGCTATAACGTTCTATGTCCTAGCACCGATATTAAGCCATTATAACAATTAGCAGCAATATTGGCCAAAGTGCAGACCAAGCTATTGGAAGTAATGGGTCCGATGCTCAAAAACCAGGGGTAGGTTTCAGGAGCACATTAACGAAGATGTTTAGGGAGGGTTTCCCATAGACGTTGCACCCGGTTGATGCCCCATAGTTAATGCCGCGGCGGGGCGGCCGGGCCTCGGCCACCGGGAGAACCCAGCCCCGCTGTACCAGGCCGAAGTCCCCCGATCTTTGGCACAATCCGCGCACACAGACCTGCCACCCCGCTCCATCTCTCCCCATCTCTCCCCGGCCTCGGATGGCGCTGAACTTTCGCTTCCCCGCACCCGGCCTCCCCTCACCTTTCCACAGCAGCGCCGGCGCATTCGCTGCAGATTTAAAGGAGCCGCGCCTCCACCGCTCCGCCAGAGAGCATTGAAAGCTGCGCATGCGCCTGCAATGTTGGCCCTCCTTCCCCAGCCAGTTCATTTGAGAATTTAAAATAAAAGTCCTCAATGGAGAGGGATAAAAAAAATTGACGTTTCAGGCTGAGACCCTTCATCAGAACCTGGATCAAAATCCTGATGGGGGCCTTGGCTGGAAACATCGACTCCTAATTCCTCTCCACAGTTGCTGCCCGATCTGCTGAGCACCTCCAGCATTTTGTTTGTGTTAGTCTGTATTTTCAGCATCTGTAGAGTGTCTTTATTTTTAATCTACATCCCACGGTCACCTCCTGTGCTGCAGGGATATTCCACCTCTATGCACTGTGTAATCATTAGATCGGTATGTACAGTATGCAAGACCCCAGCTTTGTACTGTACCTCGGGACATGTGACAATAGAAAACCAATTCCAATTCCTATCTCTAAAATATTGTTCTTTCTCTTGTTTCTCCCCGCCTATCACAGCTCCATGCCCTGAAAGTCATAGACAGATACACCATGAAAACTGGCTCTTCAGTCCTGACTCTGCAAAGACCGCTAAGCATCCATTTATACTAATTCCATTTTTATACTCCCCTCTTCCTTGGCAACTGTCCACAGATTCCATACTTCTCTACACACTAGGTGGAATTTAAAGAGGCCAATTAAACTAAGAACCTGCATGTTTTTGGCTGTGAGAGGAAACCAGAGCACGGGGGGGGGGGACGGGGGGACTATGCAGTCACATGGAGAACCTGCAGATTCCACACAGGCACCATTTCAGGTCAGGACTGAACTCTTGAATGACTGCAAAGGAGATTTACCAGGATATTGCCAGGACTGTGTTCTGAAGAGATGTTCAGGAGGTTGGAAATTCATTCATTGGAGCATCAGGGAAGGAGAGGTGTATAAAATCATGAAAGGCTGGATAGGGTGAATGTGCACAGTCTTTTTCCCAGGGGTGGGAAAACAAGAACTAGAGGATGTAGATTTAGGTTGAGAGGGCAGAGATTTAAAAGGAATCTGAAGGATAACTTCTCACCCAGAAGATGGTCCGTATTTGGAAGGAGCTGTCAGAAGAATTGAGGCAGTTACATTAACAAAGTATAACAGACAATAGGATAGACACATGGATAGAAGATATTTAGTGGGATATGGAACCACAGCGCCTTTACTTCCGTAGGAGCTTGCGAAGATTCAGCATGGCATCTAAAGCTTTGACAAACTTCTACGGATGTGAGGCGGGGAGTATATTGACTGGCTGCATCACAGCCTGGTATGGAAACATCAATGCCCTTGAACGGAAAATCCTTCAAAAAGTAGCGGATACGGCTCAGTTTTTCATGGGTAAAGGCTTCCCCAACATTGAGCATTTCTACTCGAAGCATTGATGCAGGAAAGCATCATCCATCATCAGGGACTCCCACCACCCGGGACATGCTCTCTTCTCGCTGCTGACATAGGAAGAAGGTCTAGGAGCCTCAGGGCTCACACCACCAAGTTCAAGAACAGTTCTTACCCCTCAATTATCAGGTTCTTGAACCAAAAGGGATAACTTCAGTCAACTTCACTTGTCCCTTTACTGAAATATTCCCACAACCTATGGACTCACGTTCAAGGACACTTCATCTCGTCTTCTCGGTATTTATTGTCTATTTATTATTATTCTTTCTTTCTTTTTCTATTTGCATAGTTTGTTGTCTTTTGCACATAGGTTGGAAACCCAAGTTGGTGTAGTTATTATTCTATTATGGATTTATTGATTATGCCCACAAGAAAATGAATATCAGGGATGTATATGGTGGCATATATTACTTTGAACTTTGAACTTTGAAGCACTGCCAAATGGGTCTAGCTAAGATGAAAATCTTGGTTGGAATGGACTAATTGGGCTAAAGGGTTAATTTCTGAGTTGTATGACATGATGACCCTGTGACTCTGGCACAATGAGAGAGTGCAGCTCTATCAGCTGTGCCACTGGGCCAGCCAAAGTACCTTTGCAATCCAGCTTGTGAGTCCCCCACTCCTGTGCAGGAAGAGCTGCAGGAGCGTAGTGCTTAGCACGATGTTATTACTGCTTTGGGGTGTTGGAGTCCAGAGTTCAACTCCGACGTCGTCTGTAAGCGTTTTGTATGTTCTCCTCATGACTGTGTGGCTTTCCTCCAGGTGACCCAGTTTCCTCTCACGGTCCAAATATGAACCAGTTAGGAGATTAATTGGTCATTGTAAATTGTCCTCTGTTTAAGCTAGGGTTAAATGGGTGGATGTGGTAGAAATGGTTAAAACTAGTATATGATGGGATACTTGACCATTCTGGAGCAGCTGGACTTAAGACTGCTCATGAGAGTTGAGAATAACCTTGGATGATAAGTGCAGTACCAGGAACTCCAATAAACAAGGTACTAGGTCCCTAGAACCAGGATGGAGGATGCGTCTGGGGTAAATTATAAGTCCTGAATACAGGGATCAGAAAGAACTGTTAGACTCGCATTCAGAGGTAAATCGTGAGTCCTGATAACAGGGAACAAAGAGAACGCAAACAACAGGAATACTGCAGATGCTGGAAATTCAAGCAACACACATCAAAGTTGCTGGTGAACGCAGCAGGCCAGGCAGCATCTCTAGGAAGAGGTACAGTCGACGTTTCAGGCCGAGACCCTTCGTCAGGACTAACTGAAGGAAGAGTTAGTAAGAGATTTGAAAGTGGGAGGGGGAGGGGGAGATCCAAAATGATAGGAGAAGACAGGAGGGGGAGGGATGGAGCCAAGAGCTGGACAGGTGATTGGCAAAAGGGATATGAGAGGATCATGGGACAGGAGGTCCGGGGAGAAAGACAAGGGGGGGTGGAACCAGAGAATGGGCAAGGGGTATAGTCAGAGGGACAGATTTTTATACACACATTCTTTCTCTCACTCTCCTTTTTCTCCCTCTGTCCCTCTGACTATACCCCTTGCCCATCCTCTGGTCCCCTCCCCCCCCCACTGTCTTTCTCCCCGGACCTCCTGTCCCATGATCCTCTCATATCCCTTTTGCCAATCACCTGTCCAGCTCTTGGCTCCATCCCTCCCTCTCCTGTCTTCTCCTATCATTTTGGATCTCCCCCTCCCCCTCCCACTTTCAAATCTCTTACTAACTCTTCCTTCAGTTAGTCCTGACGAAGGGTCTCGGCCTGAAACGTCGACTGTACCTCTTCCTAGAGATGCTGCCTGGCCTGCTGCGTTCACCAGCAACTTTGATGTGTGTTGCTTGAACAAAGAGAACTGTAAGACTCGCGCTGAGAGATAACTGACATGTCTTTTAAATGATTGATCATGTTCTGACTGTGGGATGCTAAACAAAGTTATGTGAAGTTGTTTGTCTTGCTGTATAAATATGACCTCTGTATAAGCTAAAAATCAGAGTTCTGGTGGTGGTGGAGACTGCTGCAGGTTCTCCACTATATCACGTTAATAAACTCTTAAAACAAAACTCAAGGTCACTCTGGTGTTCTTAGTTAGTGTTTCCATGACAGTGGGTGGTGTGGCTTGTTGAACCAGAGGGGTCTATTCCACGATGTATTACTAAATAAATAAATAAACAAACAAATAAGAGATGTGACAAATGCAGGAATGAGGAAATCTTATTACAATAATACAGGGTCTTTGTGAGACCAGACCTAGAATATTGTGGACAATTTTCTTTCCTTATCTCCGAAAGGATGCACTGCTCCTTGCGTGATTGCAGGGAAGATTCATATGCCAAGTTCCAAGAATGGTGGGTTTCCTGTTGGAGAAGAGATTGAGCATACAGGAACAGAATTTTTCTAAAGCTTAACAAAAATCAGATGAGTTTATGTTGAAACAAAGGAAATTGTTAAAAGCCTTGACGGGTTAACTTCAAGGAGGCTGTTTCTCTTGGCTGAGGAATGTAGGCCCTGAGGTAAGGAGAACTTCAATCACAGAGTGGGTGTTAAATTCTTTACTTCTCGAGGCCCTGGAGGGTCAGTCATAGTATTTGTTCAAAATACAGATTGCTAGATTTCTGGACATGAAGGAAACCTAAAGGTATGGAGATAGTGCAGAGAAATGACAGTCAGATGGAAATCAACAGGATCTTACTGAATGATGGAGCTGTCTCAAAGCGACATTGGCCAACTCTAATCATATTTTATCATATTTTTATGTAGAATTGTCTTCAGAAGTACAACAGTAGCATGTTAAATACACAAATAGGATTTCTCAAACTATTGCATTCATGATCCTTTTCTGAAAATTAGGCGGAACATCATGGGATCTTCTTACATCCACGTTGCTCAAGCGTTCAGTCACTTACTCTGATGACAGTTTCCAGTAATATCCTTATAAATATTATTAATCTGAGAAATTTGTGGTTACCTGTGCAGGAATTTTGTGTGTAATGCCCAATGGAACATTAAAGTTCTGGGAGTACTACTCAAAAATCTTCATTTCTGAGAGATGCCAGTAAAATAGTAGATAATTCCCTTTGAGCATTGAGTTCAGGTGTTGGTGGACAAGGGTAGGTCAATCATTGAGAAGCACTTGTGCAGAAGTGATCACCAACTCGAGAAAGAGCTGGAGGTGTGGACACTGGACTCTTATTTTGTATTCTGGAGGGTGAAATCAAATGGACTGATGGGCCTTCTCTGCATACTGAGATTTTTTAAGTTCAATGTTCAAAGTAAATTTATTATTGAAGTACATATATGCCACCATATACAACCCTGAGATTAATTTTCTTGCAGGCATACTCAATGAGTCCAATAACCATAACAGAATCAATGAAAGACCACACCAACAAGGGAGGCAACCAATGGGCAAAAGACAACAAACTGTGCAAATATAAAAAGAAAGAACAAAACAAATAATAATGATAACAACAATAGTAATAATAAAGCAATAAATATCTTAAGTATGATGAAGAGTCCTTGAAAGTAAGTCCATAGGTTGTGGGAACAGTTCAGTGAAGGGGCAAGTGAAGCTGGTTGAAGTTATCCCCTTTGGTTCAAGAGCCTGATGAAATGAAAGCAAGCAATACTGAAGACTCCAAGACTCTATAAGCCTAAAAGATTAGCAACTTATTTTACTAATCTTTGAATTGAGATGGTAGAAAGCCAATATTCCACATTGATTGTCTTCAATAATCACATCAATACAGAAAGCAGAATGGTTTCAGAATTATGAACACAAATATTCTGCAGATGCCTGAAATCCAAGGAACACATACAAGGCCACTTCCATGTTGGAGGAGCAACATCTTATTTTCCATCTGTGTCTCCTCCAATGTGATGGCATGAACATCAATTTCTCTAACGTCTTGTAATTTCTCCCCTCCTTCTTCTCTCTTTTTCCATTCCCTATTCTGACTCCCACCTACCCCTTCCCTTATCTTCAGCTGCCTGCCACATCCCTCTGGTGCCCTCCTCCTCTCCTTTCTCCCACAGTCCAGCTCCTCTCCTATCAGATTCTTTCATCTTCGGCCCTTTACATTTTTCACCTATCACCTCTCAGCTTCTCACTTCATTCCCCACCTCCTCCAGCCAAACTACCTTCTCCCTCTTTCATCTTTCCTCACCTAACACCTTCTATCTTGCTCTCCTTCTGCTGCCCCACCTTCTTATCCTGGCTTCAGCCCCCTTCCTTTTCAGTCCTAATGAAGGGTCTTGGCCCAAAATGTAGACGTTTTATTCCTTTACATAGATGCTGAACTGCTGAGTTCCTCCAGCATTTTGTGTGTGTTGCTCTCAAAGTTTCAGAGTTGTATTTACGAATTTGATGATGATGTCTGATTGGGTCTAAATGAGTTTCCTGTCCTTTTCAGAGAAAAAAACACACTTTCTATGCCATGTGGATAGGGTGAGTTGCCATTAAAGGGTATGGCTATCGTTGGCAGATGGCAATCTGAAGAAATCAGAACAATATGAATCAGACTTTCATATGAAATACATACCAAACATTAGTCATCCCATGAGATTTTTGACATAAAGGAGAAATTCATTCTACTCTGGAATGCTTCTGACACAGTGACTACTTCCTGATAGCTTAGACAAATGCTTACTGTTTAGTTGTCAGCCTTAGCAGAATGGAAAGGACATTCCATCTGTACCTGACCCTGCTGTCTGATTAACCCTTCTCTCCCAATCCCTAGTATGAAAGGGTTTGGGTACAAGTTATAAAGCCCTGTCTGTGGTCCTACGTGTTAAACTGATTAAACCCAGAGCAAGTGTTTGATCAGTTTACTAACTCTTTGGTAATGCTATTGGTTCATTATTGTCACACCTATCAAGATACCGTGAATAGCATGTCTTACATCTGTTTATACAAATCAAATCATTGCACAATGCATTGAGCTAGTACAAGGTTACAACGATGACAAAGCAGAACAAAATATAAAAGCCATCGAAAAAGAGCAATGCAGGTAAACAAAAAAGTGCAAGATCATAATGAGGTAAATCGAGGGTTCAAGTTTCATTTTATCATACAAGAGGTTTGTTCAAGAGTCTAATGATTGTGAGACAGAAGCTGTCCTTGTGCCTGGTGGAATGTGCTTTTAGGCTTTTGTTTCTTCTGCCCAATGGGAGAGGGGAGAAGAGAGAATGACCATGGGGGTTTGGTGATGCTGGTTGCTTTACTGAGGCGGTAGGAAGGAAAGACAGAGTCCATAGGGGAGGGCGGATCTTGTGATGTGCTGAGCACCAAGGAACTTGAAGCTCTTGTGCGTTTTTGCCAGTAAAAGCAGGATCTCCCGGTGGCCACCCACTTAAATTCTACTTAGCATGCCCATTCCAACATGTCAGTCCACGACCTCCTCTACTGCCGCAAGGAGACCACACTCAGGATGGAGGAGCTTGTGTTATATCTGGGTAGCCTCCAACACGATGGCTACATCGATTTCCCGAACTTCCGGTCACTGCCACTTCTTCACCATTCCCATTGCCGTTTCCTTCTCTCACCTCATCTCCTTACCTGCCCTTCTTCTGCCCCTACTTCTTCCTCCCCTCCCCTCCCCCCACCTTCTTGTTCTAACTTCTCATCTTGTTTCTCATCCTGATGTAGGGTCTCATTTTAGGGTTTTTTTGAGGATAATCGAGTATATATGGGGGGGGGGGGGTTCCAAAAAATGTTATGTATCTTTTCTCTTCACCCGCGCAGGGGGTAAAATTTATAGGTTAATGTGTAATACAAATTCATTTACTTTCCAATTTATTGAAGGTTGTCCTTATAACAGTATGAATAAAAATGTTGTCTTTCTTAAATTAATATTTGATTAATCATACGCAATTAGAGGTTTAAAGTTACAACTACTTGCCTAACACTTTGATATATATATATATATATATATATATATATAACTTATCTTGACTGAGAAGTGACCGGTAAATGAGAGAAGTAGAGGGTGGTACCAACTTGACTATGAGTCCCGGCCACAACTCTCCCGGGTTAGTGGAAGCATGATAAACCTATAAAATACTTAGAGAGCTGGAGATCTTGATACGATCAAGGGTTAGTATGCCACTAAAGGGAGCTAGAGGAAGAGGAGTTCTGGTGTGATTAAGGATGAGATGCGTGTCAAAAGAGTAAAATGTCATGTTTGAGCAATTAGTGGGGATAAACCAATGACTGTGCCCAAACCAAACAAAGGTGTCCTATATTAGGGTGATGGTGATTTCTTACCAACCCAGGAATCTTTGGATTATCGGTTGAGTGTGGAATGGTTGAATGGGATGTAATGGAATAGGGGAATGTCTACTAATGAGGATTGTAATGAAATAGGGGAATGAAGCTTTGACTGTTTACTCTTTTCCATAGATGCTGCCTGGGCTGCTGAGTTCCTCCAGCATTTTGTGTGTGTTGCTTTGCATTTCCAGCATCTGCAGACTTCCTTGTCTTTGTGCCTTACGATTGCTGCCTGTGCCATGTGACATTGAGGACAGGAATAGGATGAGGTGGCAGGTAAATGTGTGGCTGAAGAGTTAGAGTAGGGGGCAGGGGATTCAGATTTCTGGATAATTGGGACCTCTTCAGGGGCAAATGGGACCTGTATAAAAGGGATGGTTTGCACTTGAATATGAGGGGAACCAATATTCCTGCTAGCAGATTACTAGGGCTGTTGAGAATGGTTTAAGCTAATATGGCAGGGGGGTTTGGGAACCAGTATGATAGAGCTGAGGATGAGCCAGCAGGTTTACAAGTAGGTGATGGATATAACATGAATGTAAAGAAGGACAAGCCAATAATTGGGTACAAATGCAGACAGAGCAAAGAGATGGAATTTTGTCTTTAGAAAGAGGCGACATGGGGTCAGAGAATGTTGAATTTTTGTGGGTGGAGTTAAGAAATTGCAAGGGTAAAAAAATCATTGTGGGAATCATATATAGGCCTCCAAATAATACCCTACATGTGGGGTTGAGGTTGCAAAGGGAGCTGGAAAAGGCATGCAATAAAGATAATGACACAATTGTAATGGGAGACTTCAATATGCAAGGAGATTGGGAAAATCAGGTTGGTGTTGGATCACAAGAGAGGGAAATTGTAGAGTGCCTATGAGATGGCCTTTTAGAGCAGCTTGTGCTCGAGCCTACTCGGTGAGAGGCTATCTTAGATTGGATATTGTGTAATAACCTAGAACTTATTAGGGAGCTTAATGTAAAGGAACCCTTAGGAGACAATGATCATAATATGATAGTTCATAGTGCAATTTGAGAAGGAGAAGCATAACTCACATGTATCAGTATCGCAATGGAATAAAGGGAATTACAGAGCTATGAGAGCGGAGTTGCCCAGGTGGATTGGAGGTCGATACTGCTGGGATGACAGCAGAGATGGCTGAAGTTTCTGGGAATAGTTCACACGGCACAGGATAGATATGTCCCACAGAGGAAGAAATTCTCAAATGGCAGGGATAGGCAACCGTGGTTGACAAAGGAAGTTAAGGGCTGCAATGAAAGGGCATATAAGGTAGCAAAAGTGAGTGGGAAGTAGGATAATTAGGAAGCCTTTAAAATCCAACAAAAGGCAATTATAAGCTATAAGAAGGGAGAAGATTAAATATGAAGGCAGGTTAGCCAATAATAAAAAGCAGGACACCAAAAGTTTTTTTGGTTATATAAAGAGTAAAAGGGAGGTGAGAGTTGATATTGGACCACCGGAAAATGATGATGGTGAGGTAGTAATGCTGACGATGCTGGTGGGGGATAAAGAAATGGCAGATGAACTTAATAGGTACTGTGCATCTGTCTTCATTGTGGAGGACACTAGCTGTGTTGCAGAGGTCTGTGAGTGTCTGGGAGCAGGAGTGAGTGCCATTGCTATTACAAAGGAAAAAGTACAAGGCAAACTCAAAGGTCTTAAGGTGGATTAGTCACTTGGACCAGATGGACGACATCCCAGAGACCTGAGACAGGTTGCTGAAGAGGTAATGGATGCATTGGTCATGATCTTTCAAGAATCACTTAATTCTGGCATGGTCCTGGAGGACTGGAAGACTTCAAATGTCACTCCACTCTTTAAGGGAGGAAGGCAAAAGAAAGGAAATTATAGGCCAGTTAGCCTAACCTCAGTGGTTGGGAAAGTGTTGGAGTCTATTATTAAGGATCAGGTTTTAAGGTACTTGGAGATTAATAATAAAGTAAGTCAAAGTCAGCTTGGATTCTGTGAAGGAAAATCTGTCAGAGTTCTTTGAGGAAGTAACAAGCAGGTTGGACAAAGGAGAGGCAGTAGATGTCATTTACTTGAATTTTCAGAAGGCGTTTGATAAGGTGCCACACATGAGGCTGCTTAACAACATAAAATCCTGTGGCATTTCAGGAAAGATACTGCATAGATAGTGGAATGGCTGGCAGGCTGGAGACAGCGACTGGGAATAAAAAGGGCCTTTTCTGAGTGGCTGCTGGTAACTAGTTGTGTTCCTCAGGGGAGAGTATTGGAACCACTACACTTCACATTGTTTGTCAAAGATTTAGATAATGGAGTTGATGGCTTTGTGGCAAAGTTTGCAGATGAAACAAAGATAGATGAAGGGGTAGGTCATGCTGTAGAAGCAATGCGATTGCAGCAGGACTGGAAGAATGGGCAAAAAAAGTGGCAGATGGAATACAGTGTTGGGAAATGTATGATGGTGCATTTTGGTAAAAGGATTGATAGTGCAGACCTTTATCAAAATGGGGAGGAAGTTCAAACATCAGATGTGCAGAGGGACTTAGGAGCCCTTATGCAAGACTCACAGAAGGTTAATTTACAGGATGGGTCTGTGGTAAAGAAGGCAAAAGCAATGTTGGCATTTATTTCAGGGGGATAAGAATATAAAAACAAGGAGATAATGCTGAGCCTTTATAAGATACTAGTCAGGCCTCACTTGGAGTATTGTCAACAGTTTTGGGCCCCATATCTCAGAAAGGATGTGTTGCCATTGGATAGAGTCCAGAGGAGGTTCATGAGGATGATTTCAGGAATGAAGGTGTTAACATATGAGGAGTGTTTGGCAGTTTTGGGCCTGTACTCACTGGAATTTAGAAGAATGTAGGGGATCTCATTGAAATCCACCAGATGTTGAAAGGTCTAGATAGGTGGATGTGGAGGGGATGTTTCCTGCGGTGGGGGTATCCAGAACTAGAGGGCACAGCCTCAAAATTGAGGGGCGACCCTTCAGAAAAGAGGTAAGGAGGAATTTTTTTTTTTAGCCAGAGAGTAGTAAATCTGTGGAATGCTCTGCCACAGACTGTAGTGAAGGCCAAGTCCGTGTGTATATTTAAGGCTGAAGTTGATTATTTCTTGATCGGTCAAGGCATCAAAGGATATGGTGAAAAGGCAGGTATATGGGGTTGAGTGGGATCTGGGATCAGCCATGATGGAATGACGGAGTAGACTCGATGGGCTGAATGGCCTGAT
The DNA here is from genome assembly GCF_963921235.1 of Mobula hypostoma. Lineage (NCBI taxonomy): Eukaryota > Metazoa > Chordata > Chondrichthyes > Myliobatiformes > Myliobatidae > Mobula > Mobula hypostoma. The sequence goes on from NC_086119.1 coordinate 13,260,982, forward strand.
TCTGCTCCTGCGTCTTATGGTCTTGTTTGCTTACATTAGCAATTTTTAAAACAATGCCCTTCCTTACCTTTTAATTTCACATGAATCAGATTGAATTCAATGGAATCAAACTTCTTTCCACAGGTGAAGTGAGCCAGATACTGTCGGTGCATAAGCCCGCAAGTCACCATTTTGAAGAAGGTCAGAGGACTTAATCTTTAATGACTTCAGCTGATACTTTTCCCTAAATGAACACGGCCTGTTGTGTAGTGACATCAGCACTCGACTTTGAGGCGGATGGTCCTGATTTCCTCCGAGGAGGTGAGGTGAGAGAGGGAAACGAGAATGGGAATGGTGAAGAGGGGGCAATTACTGGAAGTTCAGCCAGGTCCCAACCTGGGCAGCAGGATATCTGCGCGAAAGAAAGACTGCCAAACTGCTTCCGTACCTTGCCATGAAAACCCTATGGATGATGACTCAAGGGCACTCAACAACAAATAAACTGAGCTAGCTGACTGTTGTCACAAGTGAAAAGAAAAGACAGGCACAGGGTGCACCTTTTATTAGCCTTATCTGTTTATCCACTCTCTTTATAACATGAAGGTGTCAAAATCTATGGGTTAAACTGAGTTCAAGTGTACAGTATGCAAACAACACTCTACAAATATTTCATGGTATCAAAAATCACTTGGTGTCAAAGTGGCACACCCATTGTCAAATTTTTAAAAAGTTTTGAGCTGTTAAGTCAGATCAGAGTAGTTATTAAATTAATTCTGACTCCCACCAACAACTCCCCCATCTTGTCTACTCCCCTCCCCTCACGTGTACTCCAAATTCAAGGGCTGGGCAGGGAATTTCTTCCCCAGCCCCTTCATAGTGGCTAGCATCACACTTTATGGCACCAGTGATCAGAGTTCGATTCTTGCCGCTGTCTATAAAGAGTTTGTAGGTCTCCCTGTGACTGCGTGGGTTTCGTTTGGGTGCTCCGGTTTCCTCCCACATTCCACAAGGCGTCTGCGTTTAGTAAGGGTTAGTAAGTTGTGGGCATGCCATGTAAGGATGGCAACACCTGCAGGCTGCCCCCAGCACATCCTCAGACTATATTGATCGTTGATGCAAATGACTCATTTCAATGTATGTTTCAATGTTTTGATGTACATGTGACAAATAAAGCTAACTTTTAACTTAATCCAAAGCATGCAAATGTCCATTCTATATGGTGTCTAAATTAGATTAGATTCAACTTTATTGTCATTGTGCTGAAAACAGATACAAAGCCAATGAAATGCATTTAGCATCTGACCAGAAATGCAAAGAATATTGTTATTTACAAAATAACTGCGAATAAAAAAGTGCTACAGCACACAAATATAAAAGTACTGAGACAGTACAATACTGATGCAATACTGCTTAGCGCTGTGATGTGAGGTTCAGCAGTGTCCCACCTCAGGGAAGAAGCTCTTCCTGTGCCTGCTGGTGCAGGAGCGGAGGCTCCTGTAGCGCCTACCGGATGGGAGGAGAGTAAAAAGTCCATGGTTAGGGTGAGATGCATCCCTGATAATGGTTTTTGCCCTGCCCAGGCAGCGTTTATAGTAGATGTTCTCAATGGTGGGCAATCGATAATCCGCTGGGCAGTTTTCACCACACGCTGGAGTGCTTTGCGGTCCGATACGGGACAATTGCCATACCACACTGAGATGCAGTTGGTGAGTATGCTCTCAATGGTACAGCGGTAAAAGTCCGTCAGTATCCTGGGACAGAGGTGAGCTTTCTTGATGCTCTGCAGGAAATAAAGGCACTGTTGCACCTTTTTGATCAGGATGGAGGAGTTCAGGGACCATGTGAGATCCTCGGAAATGTGGACACCAAGGAATTTGAAGCTTGATACACGCTCCGCTACAGCTCCGTTGATGTAGATGGGGACGTGAGTGTGACTCCGAGCATGCCTGAAGTCCACAATGATCTCCTTGGTCTTCTGGGTGTTAAGGGCCAGTTTGCTGTCGGCACACCACGCAGCCAGTTTAGGTTCCATGAGATCAACTCAGAGCTACAATAGGTACTGATAACAACTACTGTTTCTTGCACAAAGACATAGTCATACAATAAGGTAGCTTGGAAACAGGCCCTTTGGCCCAACATATCCATACAAAGGTGTTCACCTCAACTAGTCCCATTTGCCTGTGTTTGGCACATATCCCTTCAAACCTTTCCTTCCTATGTCCTTATCCATGTATTAGACAATAGACAATAGGTGCAGGAGTAGGCCATTTGGCCTTTCGAGGCAGCACCGCCATTCACTGTGATCATGGCTGATCATCCACTATCAGTACCCAGTTCATAGCACTGAACATCATAGATCTCTGTTTTCAATGAAAATTGTGAGACTGAGCAAAAAGCTTTGCTGATGTAGTTCCATCCTTAGTTCTCCAGCATTAGAGCAAATCATGGAATATTGGGAAAACCAAAGCCAGCTGCTTTGCTACCTATGATGAACTATATTTCAGAGCTGTCATCTCTCTTTCTCTCTCCAACTTTTCCTAGCTTCTGTCTGAAGCCGAAGAAAGTTTAGCACCATTTGTGTGGAGTTTTTCTTTCTTGTTCCATTCTGCTACTATTTTCTCTCTGCAGAATTTTCTTTCCTCACCTCAACTGACTACATCCATGCCTTTGTGACCTGCACACTTGGGTTTCCAAAATACCCCTGCCTAATGACACACAATATTAATAAAGTTATCCAGAATTCTGCTGCCTGTGCTAAGCTATTCACCTATCACATCACAGCTCACTGATTTACAAAGTTTCTTCCTAGGTTTCAGATCCATCTATGCCATCAGAAAGTCCTAAGCCTAAAACATAAAGTTGTGAGAGTAGATGATTTTAAGTTTCCACATATTGACTGGGACTCCCATACTAAAGAAGGTCTAGATGGGATGGAGTTTGTCAAGTATGCTTAGGAAAGTTTCCTTCAACAGTACATAGAAGTCCCAATGAGAGTGTATGTGATACTTGATCTGCTATTAGGGAATGAGACAGGGCAGGTGGTAGAAGTTGGTGTAGGGGAACGCTTTGCATCCAGTGACCACATGCCATTAGATCCAAAGTAAATATGCAAAAAGATAGGTCTAGTCCGCGGGTTGAAATTCTATATCGGAGACAGGCCAATTTTGATGATTTCAGAAAGGATCTGCCAAGTGTGGATTGGGACAGTCTGTTTTCTAGCAAAGGTGTACTTGGTAAGTAGGAGGCCTTCAAAAGTGAAATTTTGAGAGAACAAAGCTTGAATGTGCCTGTCAAAATAAAAGCAAAAAATAAAAGGTTTAGGGAACGCGAACACGAGGAAATCGGCAGATGCTGGAAATTCAAGCAACACACACAAAATGCTGGTGGAACGCAGCAGAGTCAGGCAGCATCTATAGGAAAAAGTACAGTCGACATTTACTTTGTTTTTAAAAGATATTGAGGCTCTGGTTAAGAAAGAAAAGGAAGTATGTAGCTGGTAGGAACAAATGAGGTACCTATAGAGTATAAGAAATGCAAGAGAACCCTTAAGAGAGAAATCAAGAGGGCATGAGATTGCCATAGCAGACAAAGTGAAGGAGAATCTGAGGAACTCTACAGATATGTTAAGGGCAAAAGGATTGCAAGGGACAAAGTGGTCCTCTGGAAGATCAGAATGTTAATCTAAGCATGGAGCCAAAAGAGATAGAGGAGATCTTAAATAGATTTTGCATCTGCATTTACTCAGGAGACAGACCCAGAGTCCATAGAAGTGAGGCAAAGCAGCACCGACTTTATGGACTCTATACAGATTACAGAGGAGGAGGTGTTTGCTGTCGAGGTAAATTAAGATGGATAAATCCTCAGGACCTGACAAGGTGTTCCCTTGGACCCGGTGGGAGGCAAGTGCAGAAACTGCAAGGGCCCTAGCAGAGATACTTAAATCATCCTTAGCAACAGCTGAGGTACCAGAGGACTGATGATAGCTAGTGTTGTCCCGTTGTTTAAAAAAGGCTGTAAAAATAAACTAGGAAATTATAGGCCAGTGAGCCTGATATCAGATGTGGGAAAGTTATTGGAAAGTATTCTAAGGGACCAGATGTATATGTATTTGGATAGACATGGACTGATTAGGTACAGTTAGCATGGCTTTGTGCGTGGAAGGTCATGTCTAACTAATCTTATAGAGTTTTTTCAGGAAGTTGATGAAGGCAAGGCATTGGATGTTGCCTACATGGACTTTAGCAAGGCACTTGACTAAGTTCTGTATTGGACGTTGGTCAAGAAATTTCAGTTGCTCGGCATTCAAAGATGAGGTAGTAAATTGGATAAGACATTGGCTTTGTGGGAGAATCCTGAAAGAGATAGTAGAAGGTGGCCTCTCTGACTGGAGGCTTGTGTCTAGTGGAGTGTCACGGGGATCAGTGCTGGTTCCATTGTTGCTTGTCATTTATATCAATGATCTGGACGACAATATGGCTAACTGGATCAGCAGATTTGCAGATGATGCCAAGATTAGGGATGTAGATGTAGTGGACAGCGAGGAAGACTATCAGAGCTTGCAGCAGGATCTGGACCATCTGGAAAATGGGATGAAATATGGCAGATGGAACTTCATGCAGACAAGTGCAAAGTTTTGCACTTCGATATGACCAACCTGGGTAGGTCTTACACACTGAAAGGTAGGGCTGTGGAACAAAGGGATCTGAGACTAAGGGTCCATAAATCATTGAAAGTTGCAGCATAGGTAAATATGGTCGTACAGAAAACCTTTGTCACATTGGCTTTCATTAATTAAAGTACTGAGTACAGGAGATGGTGTATTGTATACTATTTTGATCACCTACCTATAGGAAAGATGTAAATAAGGTTGAAAGAGTACAAAGAAAATTTACAAGGATGTTGCCAGGACTGGATACCTGAGTTATAAGGAACATCAAATAGGTTAGGACTTCAAACAACAGGAATTCTGCAGATGCTGGAAATTTACCCGTATGGGTCCTAGCTATGCCTGCCTTTTTGTTGGGTTTGTGGAACAATCTATGTTCCGTGCCTATTCTGGTATCTATCCCCCACTTTTCCTTCGCTACATCGACGACTGCATTGGCGCTGCTTCCTGCACGCATGCAGAACTCGTTGACTTTATTAACTTTGCCTCCAACTTTCACCCTGCCCTCAAGTTTACCTGGTCTATTTCCGACACCTCCCTCCCCTTTCTAGATCTTTCTGTCTCTGTCTCTGGAGACAGCTTATCCACTGATGTCTACTATAAGCCTACTGACTCTCACAGCTATCTGGACTATTCCTCTTCTCACCCTGTCTCTTGCAAAAACGCCATCCCCTTCTCGCAATTCCTCCGTCTCCGCCGCATCTGCTCTCAGGATGAGGCTTTTCATTCTAGGACGAGGGAGATGTTTTCCTTTTTTAAAGAAAGGGGCTTCTCTTCCTCCACTATCAACTCTGCTCTTAAACGCATCTCCCCCATTTCACGTACATCTGCTCTCACTCCATCCTCCCGCCACCCCACTAGGAATAGGGTTCCCCTGGTCCTCACCTACCACCCCACCAGCCTCCGGGTCCAACATATTATTCTCCGTAACTTCCGCCACCTCCAACGGGATCCCACCACTAAGCACATCTTTCCCTCTCCCCCTCTATCTGCATTCCGCAGGGATCGCTCCCTACGCAACTCCCTTGTCCATTCGTCCCCCCCATCCCTCCCCACTGCTCTCCCTCCTGGCACTTATCCGTGTAAGCGGAACAAGTGCTACACATGCCCTTACACTTCCTCCCTTACCACCATTCAGGGCCCCAAACAGTCCTTCCAGGTGAGGCAACACTTCACCTGTGAGTCGACTGGGGTGATATACTGCGTCCGGTGCTCCCGATGTGGCCTCTTATATATTGGCAAGACCCGATGCAGACTGGGAGACCGCTTTGCTGAACATCTATGCTCTGTCCGCCAGAGAAAGCAGGATCTTCCAGTGGCCACACATTTTAATTCCACATCCCATTCCCATTCTGACATGTCTATCCACGGCCTCCTCTACTGTAAAGATGAAGCCACACTCAGGTTGGAGGAACAACACCTTATATTCCGTGTGGGTAGCCTCCAACCTGATGGCATGAACATCGACTTCTCTAACTTGCGCTAAGGCCCCACCTCCCCCTCGTACCCCATCTGTTACTTATTTTTATGCACACATTCTTTCTCTCACTCTCCTTTTTCTCACTCTGTCCCTCTGAATATACCTCTTGCCCATCCTCTGGGTCCCCCCCGCCTTGTCTTTCTTCCCGGACCTCCTGTCCCATGATCCTCTCGTATCCCCTTTTGCCAATCACCTGTCCAGCTCTTGGCTCTATCCCTCCCCCTCCTGTCTTCTCCTATCATTTTGGATCTCCTCCTCCCACTCCCACTTTCAAATCTCTTACTAACTCTTCCTTCAGTTAGTCCTGACGAAGGGTCTCGGCCTGAAACGTCGACTGCACCTCTTCCTACAGATGCTGCCTGGCCTGCTGCGTTCACCAGCAACTTTGATGTAGGTTAGGACTTTATTCCTTGAAATGTAGAAGATTGAGAGGAGATTTGATACAGGTATACAAAACTTTGAGAGGTATAAATGGGGCAAATGCAAGCAGGTTTTTTCCACTGAGGTTGAGTTGGACTACAACTAGAGGTCAGGGGTTAAGGGTGGAAGATGAAATGTTTGAGGGGAACATGAGGGGAAACCTCTTCACTCAGGGGTGGTGAGAGTGTGGAATGAACTTCCAGTGCAAGTGGTGCATGCAAGCTCAATTTTAATGTTTAGGAGAAATTTGGATAGGTATTGTACATGAATGGGAGGGGTATGGAGGTCTATGATCCTGTTCAAGTCAATGGGAGTAGGCGGTTTAAATGGGTTGGCATGGACTAGATGGGCCAAAGGGCCTGTTTCAGTGGTGTATTTTTCTCTGACTCTATGACTCTATGACCCCCGCCCCCCCCATCCTATAACTTCCTCACCCAAACCCCACTCTGGGATTTCAATGCTTTACCAATTCTGTCCTCTCTTCCTGATCAACGTGACTCAGTTAATAGGGACTCTTTAACCACAACAAACAAGTAAATGAAAGATAAATGTTTCTGGTGACTAGTGGTGTGCCTCAGGAATCTGTACTGGGTCCAATGTTATTTGTCATATACATTAATGATCTGGATGATGAGGTGGTAAATTGGATGAGTAAGTATGTGGATGATACTAAGATAGGTGGAGTTGTGGATAATAAAGTAGGTTTTCAAAGCTTGCAGAGAGATTTAGGCCAGTCAGAAGAGTGGGCTGAAAGATGGCAGACAGAGTTTAATGCTGATTAATGTGAGGTGCTACATTTTGGTAGGACTAATCAAAATAGGACATACATGGTAAATGGTAGGGCATTGAAGAATGCAGTAGAACAGAGGGATCTGGGAATAATGGTGCATGGTTCCCTGAAGGTGGAATCTCATGTGGATAGTGTGGTGAAGAAAGCTTTTGGTATGCTGGCCTTTATAAATCAGAGCATTGAGTGTAGGAGTTGGGATGTAATATTGAAATTGTACAAGGCATTGGTGAGGCCAGATTTGGAGTATTGTGTACAATAAATTTGGTCACCGAATTATAGGAAAGATGTCAACAAAACAGAGAGAGTACAGAGAAGATTTACTAGAATGTTACCTGGGTTTCATCACCTAAGTTACAGAGAAAGGTTGAACAAGTTGGGTCTTTATTCTTTGGAACGTAGAAGGTTGAGGGGGGACTTGACAGAGGTATTTAAAATTATGAGGGGGATAGATAGAGTTGACATGGATAGGCTTTTTCCATTGTGAGTGGGGGAGATTCAAACAAGAGGACATGAGTTGAGAGTTAAAGGGCAAAAGTTTAGGGGTAACATGAGGGGGAACTTCTTTACTCAGAGAGTGGTAGCTGTGTGGAATGAGCTTCCAGCAGAAGTGGTTGAGGCAGGTTCGATGTTGTCGTTTAAAGCTAAATTGGACAGCTGTATGGACAGGAAAGGAATGGAGGGTTATGGGCTGAGTGCAGGTCAGTGGGACTAGATGAGAGTAACATTTTGGCACGAACTAGAAGGGCCGAGATGGCCTGTTTCCATGCTGTAATTGTTATATGGTTATAAATAGTTTAGGAGGAACCACAATTTACTAAGTGGATAATGGAAAGAGTTGGGTGATCATGCATCCAACAACTTGCACAGTAATGATGTTAGCAATGTTTGTGTAAACTTATTGTCTGTTCTACTCTAAAATGGCAGTAATTTCCCAACACCAAACAAGATGGCATTGTCTATAAACTTCATTTTAAAATATGGTTTAATGTACAAACTGAAACTAAATCACAATGTATAAGTCAGTGCATTAATGACATCTGAAATCACTTGTTCAAAAGTGAAACTAACCTACTGCATAAGACTTGAATTAGTCAACTCCGTGCAAACACGGTAGCCTGAAATGCTGTGGTTATGTCAAAACCACAGCTTCCAGCTACGATAAATTGGCACATGGATGATAGAAAAGGGAAGGGTGACATGGGAGGGAAGAAGTAGAATAATCTTAGACTGGGGCAGCATGGTAGTGTAGTGGTTAGCACAATACTTTACAGTAGCAGTGACATGGGTTCGATTCCTGTCACTGCCTGTAAGGAGTTTGCATGTTCTCTCTGTGACTGTGTGTGTTTCCTCCAGGTGCTCTGGTTTCCTCCCACAGTCCAAAGATGTACCAGTTGGTAGGCTAACTGGTCATTGTAACTTGTCCCGTGATTAGGCTAGGATTAAGTTGGGGGATTGCAGGGAGGTGTGTCTCGAAGGGTCAGGAGGGTTTATTCTGCACAGTATCTCAATAAATAAAATAAAAAGATCAGCACAACATTGTGGGCTGAAGGGCCTGTACTAAGTTCTTCATTCTATGTTAAATACACTGCAGAGTGTTAGACTACAGAATACCATTAAAATAGATTGTGCTTTGTAAAGACAAGTAGAACTCAGGTCTCATTTTTATTCTATTCAGGCATATTCAATCTGAATTCAGAAGGTGCGAAATGCACAGGAACACAATTATAAGCAAGAAAACGAACCAACATGAAGGAAAAACCTCATCTATGCTCTGATGCTCAGAAATGATTGCTGTTTGTAGAATTAAAAGCACAAAAAAGGGTTCAACTATCTGTGTTCCATAACTATTTTAAACCAAAACTTACCTGCATATCTAGTCCTTCACCTCATGTTGGTTACCTACCTCTCTTCATGTGGAAGTTGGTTCCACATTTGAACTTTTGTCTGGATAAACAAATTTTCTTTAAGTTCCTTTTGAAGTTAAAGGTGATGATGTTATATTTAGATTAGATTACATTAGATTCAACTTTATTGTCTTTGTGCAGAGTACAGATACAAAGCCAATGAAATGCAGTTAGCATCGAACCAAAAATGCAAAGAGTAGTGATATTTACCAAATAACTGCGAATAAAAAGTAAGTGCTACAGCACACAAATATAGAAGTACTGAGACAGTACAATATGGGTGCAATACTGCTTAGCGCTGTGATGTGAGGTTCAGCAGGGTCACAGCCTCAGGGAAGAAGCTCTTCCTGTGCCTGCTGGTGTGGGAGTGGAGGCTCCTGTAGCGCCTACTGGATGGGAGGAGAGTAAAAAGTCCATGGTTAGGGTGAGATGCATCTGTGATAATGCTTTTCGCCCTGCCCGGGCAGCGTTTATGGTAGATGTTCTCAATGGTCTCTATTTTCATATCCTCCTAAAATGGAAACGTTTTCACCATATGTTGCTGTTCCTTTCCATGGCGCATCGGACAGCAATGTTGCCATTTCTTAAGCATTTGTTTGTTTTTTTTATGAGGCTGAGTTGTTATTCGATGCTCAACCCAGCACGGATGGAAAGCATACAAAGATCTGGCCGGATTCGAACCCATGACCACACTCGCCAGTGTGGATGCCACTACACCACCGGCCGGCTTTTCACCATGTACACACCAATCAATTTAATGGTCCCTATTATATCGCCCCATCAATTCTTTGAACCTAAAACTTTGCCAAACTTCCATCGATGCACAGTGGAGAGTATCCTGACTGTCTGCATCACAGCCTAGTGTAAAACACCAATGCCCACGAACAGAAAAGCCTACAAAAATAAATTCTGTATACGCTGCATTTTGAAAGGACCAGTGATAAACTAGACCAATGAGTCTGTCGTATCTCTCCACCTGATTTATCGGAAAGCAAAACCAGAAACAAGCATCCACCTCACATTGTTGTGCAGGAGTATTTCATTATTATGCCAGTGGCATTAAATATTTGATGCGGTAAGTAAACAAATTATTCTAAAACTTTGTGTTCACTGTCACAGAGCATGACAGGTGGAATGGAAAAACAAACTACTTTTGTTTGGGAAAAGCTCTTGCAATTATCTGTTATAAAATACTTTGAAGTATTAGGTCATAATCTGTTTCACCCCCGCATCTGTTTTTGGAAAATACATTTCTCCTTCCTGCATTTATAAAGTGTATCTGTTTGTTTTGGGGTAATAGATGAGTTTAGTCCAGGTCTCATTAATCTAAAGCTATTGCAACAAATATTTTGCAGTCTGTTGTAGGAGGCAAGTAGAAGAGAAAAGGAAAACAAAAGGGAAGACATTGATACAAGAGATTCGTCAGAAGCTAGGAATCCAGAGTAACACACACAAAATGCTGGAGAAACTCAGCAGGTCAAGCAGTTTCTATGTCAAGGAATAAAGCGTCAATGTTTCAAGCTGGGACCTTTCATCAGGAGATCAGAAAAGGGAGAACGGAGGGGAAGAGGAAGGGACAATGGGAGAGAGTAGGGTTAATGGGAGGGAGAGGTAAAGCAGATAGATGGTGGGACAGGGAAATGGTGAAGGGACAGAGAATCAGGTGAAAAGATATTAAGGAGAAGTATTGTTGAGGGACTGGTGAGAGTGTGAAGGAGAAGTGGGAAGAAGTAGGGAGAACTGTGATGGGAGGAGGAGAGTGGCGGTTTACTATGTTGTAGATGGAGATGCGGAAGTTTGAGCATCTCAGAGACTGCTGATCTCCTGGGATGTGCACGCACAACTGTCACTAGAGTTTACAATGCATGGTGCAAAAACATGGTGCAGCAAGCAGTTTTTTATTTAGTTGGAGCATAAGAACCTAAGTGCTAGGCCCTGTTGGGCCTGCTCCATTGTTCAATAAGATCATGGCAGATGTGGCTGTGGACTCGGCTTCACCTGTCTTTTCCCCATAACCCTTAATTCCCCTGCTGGGCAAAAAAATCTCTCTGATTCTGTGTCTTTATATATATTTAGCGAGGTTTCCTCTAATGCAAGATTTCCTAACCTGGGGTCCTCGGACCCCTTGGTTAATGGCAGGGTTCCATGACATAAAAGAAGTTTGGAACCCCTGCTCTAATGCTTCCCTGGGAGGGGAAGACCACAGATTTGCTACTCTCTGGAAAATACAGTTTCTCCTCGTCTCTTTCCTAAATCTATCCCCCCAATCTTGAGGCTACGTCCCTTAGTTCCTGTCTGGCTGCTCTTCTTGATGGCAGGAGGAAACTAAAGGGAGGTGTAATTCAAAGTTCTGACAGGTTTTGAGGGGGTAATAACTTGTTCAAAATCCTGACGGTGGCACGCTGAACTTTCTGACCCTCACAGGGCAGTGATCTGCACAGAATGTCCTAAAGGTATCATGGATGAACTTTAAAACAAGCATCAAGATCTTGCCTGGCTTGAGGACAAAAGGTCCCTCACTGTCAAACATTTCATGTTCTAGTCAGAATCACTACCACAAGCTATCCTTGAGATGTCTGCACTTAGATGAGGTGGCCACACATCTTCTGGAGCATGCACTTATGAAGAAATTCTGAAAAGAAAAACATTAGTCTTTGTCAAGATTCATGCTGAATGAACTATGTCTTCCACCAGCTGTTCCCTGTGACAAGCAGTGAGACAAACATTGGCTGCGACTGAGAAGTTAGCAACTTGGTGAAAGATTAAAGATTAGGAGGGAGGAGAAGATGGCGGCATGACGCAGCGCGCACAGCCATTCCGAATAAATATCGATATGTGTAACTAGGGGGCCGTGCGTCAATCCGGATTTGATGGGGACAGCTGTGAAGCGCAGAGGAACATCTGGAGTAACTTCTGAAATGCCTGCTTCACTGCCGCTGCTACTGTGGGATCGAGAATCTCTGGAGACGAAGGCCCCAAATCTTCGGTTTTGCGTATCGCTTGTTGCCGGGGCTGGGGTCAAGGCGCTCGGCAGAGATGGTGCTCGGTGCATCGGTGTCAGAGAGTCAGATGCTTGGAGTTTTTCGGACGGACTCGGAGTCGGACTGTAGTCGGATGCTTCCGGGATGCTGCATCGGCAAGTTGGCGCCGCTGGAGGTTTACCGTCTGTGTGAGATGATGGGACTTTCCAGAGACTCTGAGATTTTTAATGTGCCATGGTCTGTTCTTATCAAATTACGGTATTGTTTTGCACTGTTGTAACTGTATGTTATAATTACGTGGTTTTTGTTAGTTTTTAAGTCGGTTTGTCATGTGTTTTCGTGATATCATTCTGGAAAAACATTTTTATCATTTCTTAATGCATGCATTACTAAATGACAATAAAAGGGGACTGCGTGTCCTCATAATCATAATCATAATCATATTTGTCACATGTACATCAGAACGTACAGTGAAACGTGTCATTTACTTCAACAACCAACACATCTGGGTATGTGCTGAGGATAGCCCACAAGAGTCGCCACACTTCTGGTGCCAACATAACATTGCCACAGCTTTCCAAGCCTCACACATGTGAGAAAACTGGAGCACCTGCAAGGAAGTCACGCGGTCACAGGGAGAAACACCTTACAGAAAGCAGTGGGAATTAAACCTGGATTGTCCAATCACTGGCCCTCTAAAACATAATGCCACCAAGCTGCCCCATGATGCAATTTGGTTTACCTGAAACTAGATGATCTTCTGAAGTTGAAGGTGTCCATAACCAAAATCTGGCACATTTCAAGGCCTGAGGATGACTTGCTGAGGGACGTGGCTTGGCCACTGCAAAGGCTCACAGTGTGAGGCCCTCCTGCCATTTGATTCTATGTGGTTGTGAGCAGGGTATAGACCTGAGGCCAATATAGTGGGCCTGCTCTGGCTGTACTGGGCTTCTGGTGTGAGGAACACACATAAAAATTGCTGGTGAATGCAACAGGCCAGGCAGCATCTCTAGGAAGAGGTACAGTCGACGTTTCGGGCCAAGACCCTTCGTCAGGACTAACTGAAAGAAGAGCTAGTAAGAGATTTGAAAGTGGGAGGGGGAGGGGGAGATCCGAAATGATAGGAGAAGACAGAAGGGGGAGGGATGGAGCCAAGAGCTGGACAGGTGATTGGCAAAAGGGATTTGAGAGGATCATGGGACAGGAGGGCCAGGGAGAAAGAAAGGGGGAGGGGGAAGCCCAGAGGATGGGCAAGGGGTATAGTGAGAGGGACAGCGAAGAGCTGGACAGTTGATTGTCACCCTAGGCCTCCTGTCCCATGATCCTCTCATATCCCTTTTGCATGATTGAGTTCACTGTGAAATTTCAAAAAGAGAAGCTGAAATCTGATGTATCGGTATTTCAGTGGAGTAAAGGAAATTACAGTGGCATGAGAGAGGAACTGGCCAAAGTTGACTGGAAAGGGACACTGGTGGGAAAGACGGCAGAGCAGCAGTGGCTGGAGTTTATGCGAGAAGTGAGGAAGGTGCAAGACGGGTATATTCCAAAAAAGAAGACATTTTCGAATGGAAAAAGGATGCAACCGTGTTTGACAAGAGAAGTCAAAGCCAAAGTTAAAGCAAAGGAGAGGGCATACAAGGAAGCAAAAATTAGTGAGAAGACAGAGGATTGGGAAGTTTTTAAAACCTTACAAAAGGAAACTAAGAAGGTCATTAAAAGGGAAAAGATTAACTATGAAAGGAAGCTAGCAAATAATATCAAAGAGGATACTAAAAGCTTTTTCAAGTATATAAAGAGTAAAAGACAGGTGAGAGTAGATATAGGACCGATAGAAAATGATGATGGAGAAATTGTAATGGAAGATAAGGAGATGGCAGAGGAACTGAACGAGTATTTTGCATCAGTCTTCACTGAGGAAGACATCAGCAGTATACCGGACACTCAAGGGTGGCAGGGAAGAGAAGAGTGCGCAGTCACAATTACGACAGAGAAAGTACTCAGGAAGCTGAATAGTCTAAAGCTAGATAAATCTCCTGGACCAGGTGGAATGCACTCGCATGTTCTAAAGGAAGTAGCTATGGAGATTGCGGAGGCATTAGCGACGATCTTTCAAAAGTCGATAGATTCTGGCATAGTTCCGGAGGACTGGAAGATTGCAAATGTCACTCCGCTATTTAAGAAGGGGGCAAGGAAGCAAAAAGGAAATTATAGACCTGTTAGCTTGACATCGGTGGTTGGGAAGTTGTTGGAAACACTCAGAACACTCAGAATTATTCAAGGAATTCCTGCCTACTATTAAGTTTCCAATTTCTTTTCATCAGATTGTAGGTGTCTTAAGCAAGGTAGGAATTTATGCCATTCCTGACTGCACATGAACTGGGTGGCTTTCTGGATCACAGGAGACGACAGCTTAGAGAACAGCATGTTTCTGGGGACTACAGTCATATTTAGGTAAACATTTGTAGCTCCCCTAACTTCACTGAAGAAGATTAGTCATGTTGGCCATAAATGAGATGGGGGTTTTTGCAGTAATCCATCGGTTTCATAATCACCATTGCTGACGCTAACATTACATTTCAGATTAGTTAACAATTTAAATTCTCCACCACCTGTGATAGAATCCTTGTGGGTGGAGTTAAGAATGTGCAAGGGTAAAAATACCCTGATGGGAGTAACCAAGGATGTGGGCTACAAATTGCAACAGCAGATAGAGAAGGCATGTAAAAAAAGTGCAATGATGCAAAAAACATGGGAGATTTCAACATGCAGGTAGATTGGGGAAAATCCAGTTGGTGCTGGATCCCAAGAGAGTGAATTTGTAGAATGCCTACAAGATGGCTTTTTAGAGCAGTATCTGGTTGGGTCCTCTAGGGGAACAGAAATTCTGGATTGTGGTTATGTAATGACCCATACTTAATTATGGAAGCTTAAGGTAAAGTTACCCTTAGGAGCCATAGATCATAATATGATAGAATTCACCTTACAGTTTGGGAAGGAGAAGCTAAAACTGGATGTATCAGTATTACAGTGGAGTAAAGGGAATTACAGAGGCATGGCTGAAGTCAATTGAAAGGGGACTCTAAGTGATGACAGAACAGCAGTAGCTGGTGTTTCTGGGGGGGTATTTGGAAGGTGCAGGGAAAAATACATCCCAGAGATGAAAAAATATTCTAAAGGGAGGATGAGGCAACTTCTGCTGGTAAGGGAAGTCAAAGACAGCATAAAAACAAAACAGAGGGCACACAATATAGCAATAATTAGTGGGAAGGTAGAGGATTGGGAAGCTTTTAAAAACCAGCAGAATGCAACTAAAAAAGCCATAAAGAATGAAGAGCTGAAATAGGAAGGGAAGCTAGCCAATAATATTAAAGAGGATACGAAAAGATTTTTTTCAGATATATAAAGAGTAAAAGAGAGATGAGAGTGAATATCGGACCACTGGAAAATGACACTGGAGAGGTAGTAATGGGGGACAAAGAAAGGGCGAACAAATTTAATAAGCATTTTCCATCAGTCTTCTTGTTGGAAGACTCTAGCAGAATGTTGAACAAGTTGGGTCTTTATTCTTTGGAGCGTAGAAGGTTGAGGGGGGACTTGATAGAGGTATTTAAAATTATGAGGGGGATAGATAGAGTTGACATAGATAGGATTTTTCCATTGAGAGTGGGGGAGATTCAAACCGGAGGACATGAGTTGAGAGTTAAAGGGCAAAAGTTTAGGGGTAACATGAGGGGGAACTTCTTTACTCAGAGAGTGGTAGCTGTGTGGAACGAACTTCCAGCAGAAGTGGTTGAGGCAGGTTCAATGTTGTCATTTAAAGTTAAATTGGATAGATATATGGACAGGAAAGGAATGGAGGGTTATGGGCTGAATGCAGGTTGGTGGGACTAGGTGAGAGTAAGAGTTTGGCACGGACTAGAAGGGCCGAGAAGGCCTGTTTCCGTGCTGTAATTGTTATATGGTTATATGGTTATATGGAATAGAGTGTCAAGGGGCAGAATTGGGTGTCATTACTGTTACTAGGGAGAAAGTGTTTAGGAAGCTGAAAGGTCTGAAGGTAAATAAGTCACCTGCACCAAATAGAACACATACTGGATAAGATGTAGCTGAAGAGATTAGTAATGATCTTTCAAGAATCACTAGATTTTGGTATGGTTCCAGGGGACTGGAAAATTGCAAATCTCACTCCACTCTTTAAGAATGGAGGGAGGCAGAAGAAAGGAAATTATAAGCCAGTTAGCTTGACTTCAGTGGTTGGAAAGGTATTGGAATCGATGGTTAAGGATGTGTTTTCAGGGAACATGGAAACACATGGTAAAATAGGCCAAAGTCAGCATGGTTTTCTAAAGGGGAAATCTTCCCTGACAAATATGTTGGTATTCTTTAAGGAAATAACAAGCAGGATAGACAAAGGAGAGTCAGTGGATGTTACTTATTTGGATTTTCAGAAAACCCTTGACTCGAGGCTGCACATGAAGCTGTTTATCAAAATGAGAGCCCATGGTATTGCAGGAAAGGTACTAGCATGGATAGAGGATTGCCTACTGGCAGGCGGCAAAGAGTGGAGATAAAGAGGGCCTTTCTGGTTGGCTGCTGGTGACTAGTGGTGTTCCACATGGGTCAGTATTGGGACCACTTATTTTTATATTTTACATTTTACTGCGCATGAGGGCAAGAAAAAGAGTGGCGGAGCTGTGGTGGTAGGGGATTCCATAGTAAGGGGAATAGAGAAGAACTTCTGTGGCCGCAAACGGGACTCCCGTATTGAGTGTTGCCTCCCGGCTGCAAGGGTCAGAGATGTCTCAGAGAAGCTGCAGGGCATTCTGAAAGGTGGGGGGTGAGCAGCCAGATGTTGTGGTGCATGTAGGTACTAACGAAGAAAGTGGGATGAGGTCCTTCCACTTATGCCCCACCTCCCCCTCGTACCCCATCCGTTATTTATTTATATACACACTTTCTTTTTCTCTCTCTCCTTTTTCTCCCTCTGTCCCTCTCACTATACCCCTTGCCCATCCTCTGGGTTTTCCCCCCTCCCCCTTTTCCTTCTCCCTGGGCCTCCTGTCCCATGATCCTCTCATATCCCTTTTGCCAATCACCTGTCCAGCTCTTGGCTCCATCCCTCCCCCTCCTGTCTTCTCCTATCATTTTGGATCACCCCCTCCCCCTCCCCTTTCAAATCTCTTACTAACTCTTCCTTCAGTTAGTCCTGACGAAGGGTCTCGGCCCGAAACGTTGACTGTACCTCTTCCTAGAGATGCTGCCTGGCCTGCTGCGTTCACCAGCAACCTTTGGTGTGTGTTGCTTGAGGTCCTACAAGCTGAATTTAGAGAGCTAGGAGATTAATTAAAGAGTAGGACCTCAAAGGTAATAATGTCAGGACTATTACCAGTGCTGCGTGCTAGGCAGAGTTGGAATAGCAGGATAGCTAGAATGAATATGTGGCTTGCGCGGTGGTGCAGGAGGGAGGGTTTCAGATTCTTGGGACTTTGGAACTGTTTTTAGGGGAGGTGGGACCAATACCGTCCGGACGGTCTCCATCTGGGCGGGGCGAGGATTGATGTCCTAGGGAGATTGTTTGCTAGTGCTGTTGAAGAGGTTTTAAACTAATATGGCAGGGGGATGGGAACCCACACAGAAATGAAGAGGGAAGTGATGCAGAGACCAAAGCTAGAGTTAGTGAAGAAAAAATGAAGAGCAGAGTGAATAAAAGTAAAAAGCAAAAATTGCATAGGTCACTAGATTCTAAAAGGACAATGAGTATAAGGGAACTTTATCTAAATGCCCGTAATATAAGAAACAAGGTTAGTGAATTTGTGGCACAGATCAGTAGCAAAGCATATGATTTAGCGGCCATTACAGAAAGCTGGTTGCAAGGTGGAGATGACTGGGAATTAAATATCCAAGGGTATCGGTTAATACAGAAAGATAGGCAGGAAGGCAGAGGAGGTGGGGTGGTGCTCTTGATTAGGGATGAGATTGGGGCGATTGTGAGAGACTATATAAGATCTATGGAGCAGAATATTGAGTCCATCTGGGTAGAGATTAAGAATAGTAAAGGGGAAAAAATCACTGGTGGGTGTTGTCTATAGGCCACCTAATAGAAATATTGCAGTGGCAGAGGCGATTAACCAAGAAATAACTGAGGCTTGTAAGAACAGAACGGCAGTTGTCATGGGGGATTTTAACTTCCACATACATTGGGTGAATCAGGTTGGTCAAGAGAGTCTTGAGGAGGACTTCATAGAATGCATCCGTGATGGCTTTCTTGAGCAGCATATCAGTGAACCTACAAGGGAAAATATTATCTTAGATCTAGTCCTGTGCAATGAGACAGGTAAGATTAATGATCTTGTAGTCAGGGATCCTCTTGGAAAGAGTGATCATAGTATGATTGAATTTCGCACACAGATGGAGGATGAAATAGTTAGACCTAAAGCTAGTGTATTATGCTTGAACAAGGGAGACTACAACGGGATGAAGGAAGAGTTGGCTAATGTGGATTGGGAGCACAGGCTATTTGGTAGGACAGTTGAGGAACAGTGGAATACTTTCAAAGAGATATTTCACAGTGCTCAACAAAAGTATATTCCAGTCAGAAGTAAGGACAGTAAATGTGGGGAGAGCCAGCCTTGGATAACTAAGGAAATAAAAGATAGTATCAAATTTAAAGCTCATGTGTACAAAGTCGCAAAGAGTAGTGGGAGACAGGAGGATTGGGAAAACTTTAAAAACAAACAAAGAACAACTAAACAAGAAATAAGGAAAGGGAAGATAGAGTATGAAGGTAAATTAGCACAAAATATTAAAACTGATAGCACAAGTTGGCTAAAGTCAACGTAGGTCTCCCTTGGAAGACGAGAAGGGGAAATTGATATTGGGTGATAAAGAAATGGCTGGGGCATTGAATAACTATTTTGTGTCGGTCTTCACAGTGGAGGACACGTCTAATATGCCAAAGAAGGATGTAATGGATGAAATGGGAGGTGAGGACCTTGATAAAATCACTGTCACTAAAGAGATAGTGATGAGCAAACTAGAGGGCCTGAAGGTAGATAAGGCCTTTGGTCCTGATGGGATGTATCCCAGGATGCTGAGGGAATTGGTGGAGGTTATAGAAGATGCATTGGTAAACATTTGTCAAAACTCTCCAGACTCTGGACAGGTCCCAGCCGATTGGAAGACAGCAAATGTCACGCCACTTTTTAAAAAAGGATGTAGGCAAAAGACGGGCAACTATAGGCCAGTTAACTTAACACCTGTAGTTGGTGTTACGAGAATACACATAAAATTAAGATGTTTGCTGGCCTGGGCTAGCATCAGTGGCATCAGCAGTTGGTCTGCCACCTGCCCTCAGGGGAAGGAGAGATAAGGAACAATGGAGCAGCGTCTGGAGATGTGTAATGAAGGGATGTGGGAGGAAGAGCTGTCTGGAGCGGCTCCCCCCTTTGAACCCTGAACTGTTTGAAGTGATGGACAGGCGATACCCCAGCAGGGGGATAAAAAGGGACAGGTTCGCTAAGACAGACACACACGCCACCCGAGGTAACGAGACCCTGGAAGCGGTGCGCTTCTCACGAGTGGGTGAGAAGTGCCAGACAACGACAAGGGTGGAAAGGTACGATCAGCGGGAACCCGGTGTGTGTCCGCCCTTGCCTGGGTGCCGGGTTCACTGCAGAGGATCGACCGCATCTGGAGGAGGGGTCACAGTCGGTGACCTCAGGTGACATCACCAAGGACCCGCCCAAATGCTGTTTGTGAGCCATCTCGCTGGTCTGTGAGTGAAGCTGTGCTGAATGATGAGTTGTTCCTATTCTATGTCTCTCTTCCCCCACGTTGTCCATCGCCATGGCAACGATTACTGCGAACTGAACTACAAACTGGACTGAACTTTGAGTCATTTTGAAATTGGTCATTTAACCCCTAGACAACGATAGAGCTTGATTGATGCTGTTATCTTAATTCTGTGCACATGTGTGGTTATCATTGTTGAATTGTTGCATTTATTATCCTTTCGATTACTGTGTTGCTTGTTTCTTTAATAAAACTTTCTTAGTTCTAGTACTCCAGACTCCAACTGAGTGATCCATTTCTGCTGGTTTGGCAACCCAGTTACGGGGTACGTAACATTGGGAAAATGCTTGAAACTGTGACTAAGGAAGAAATAGCGAAACATTTAGAAAGGAGTGGTCCATTAGACAGACGCAGCATGGATTCAAAAAGGGCAGGTCCTGTTTGACAGACTTACTGGAGATCTTTGAGGACATAATGAGTGCAGTGGATAGAGGGGAACAGGTGGATGTCGTATACTTGGATTTCCAGAAGGCAATAGACAATAGACAATAGACAAAAGACAATAGGTGCAGGAGTAGGCCATTCAGCCCTTCGAGCCAGCTCCACCATTCACTGTGATCATGGCTGATCATCCACAATCAGTACCCTTTTCCTGCCTTCTCCCCATATCCCTTGACTCCGCTATCTTTAAGAGCTCTAACTAACTCTTTCTTGAAAGAATCCAGAGAATTGGCCTCCACTGCCTTCTGAGGCAGAGCATTCCATAGAACCACAATCCTCTGTGTGAAAAAGTTTTTCCTCAATTCCGTTCTAAATTGTCTTCCCCTTATTCTTAAACTGTGGCCTGTGGTTCTGGACTCCTCCAACATCGGGAACATGCTTCCTGCCTCTAGCATGTCCAATCCCTAGGTGTTCGATAAGGTGCCGCATAAGAGACTTATAAATAAGATACGGATGCATGGAGTCGGAGGAAGTGTATTGGCATGGATAGTGGATTGGTTAACCAATAGAAGGCAGAGAGTTGGAATAAATGGGTGTTTCTCTGGTTGGCAGTCAGTGGTGAGTGGGGTGCCACAGGGGTTGTGCTGGGCCCACAGCTGTTTACCATTTACATTGATGATTTGGAAGAGGGGACTGAGTGTAGCGTAGCAAAATTTGCTGATGACACTAAACTGAGTGGAAAAGCAAATTATACAGAGGATGTGGAGAGTCTGCAGAGGGATATAGATAGGTTAAGTGAGTGGGCCAAGTTCTGGCAGATGGAATACAACGTTGGTAAGTGCAAGATCATCCACTTTGGAAGGAATAATAGAAGAGCAGATTATTATTTAAATGGTGAAAGATTGCAGCATGCTGTTGTGCAGAGGGACTTGGGAGTGCTTGTTCATGAATTGCAAAAAGTTGGCTTGCAGGTACAACAGGTTATTAAGAATGCAAACGGAATGTTGGCCTTCATTGCTAGAGGGACTGAATTCAAGAGCAGGGAGGTCATGCTGCAACTATACAGGGTACTGGTGAGGCCGCACCTGGAGTACTGTGTGCAGTTCTGGTCTCCATACTTGAGGAAGGATATACTGGCTTTGGAGGCAGTGCAGAGGAGGTTCACCAGGTTGATTCCAGGGATGAAGCAGTTACCTATGAGGAGAGATTGAGTCGCCTGGGACTATACTTTCTGGAATTCAGACGAATAAGAGGGGATCTTATAAAAACAAACAAAATTTTGAAGGGGATAGATAAGGTAGAAGTAGGAAAGTTGTTTCCATTGGTAAGTGAGACTAGAACTCGGGGACATTGTCTCAAGATTCAGGGGAGGAGATTCAGGGCGGAGATGAGGAGAAATTGTTTTCCCCAGAGAGTGGTGAATCTGTGGAATTCTCTGCCCAGGGAAGCAGGTGAGGCTTCTTCACTAAATATATTTAAGATACAGTTAGATAGATTTTTACATAGTAGGGGAATTAAGGGCTATGGGGAAAAGGCAGGTATATGGAGCTGAGTTTATGGACAGACCAGCCATGATCTTATTGAATGGCGGGGCAGGCTTGATGGGCCAGATGGCCTACTCCTGCTCCAATTTCTTATGTTCTTACATTGTATGTCAATGAATTAGATGATGGAATTGATGGTTTTGTGGCCAAGTTTGCAGATGGTATGAAGATAGGTGGAGGGGCAAGTAGTGTTGAGGAAGCAGGGTGCCTACAAAAGGATTTAGATAGATTGGGGGAATGGGCAAAGAAGTGGCAGATGGAATTTGATGTAGGGAAGTGTATGGTCATGCATACTGGTACAAGTAATAAAGACGAGGACTATTTTCTAAATGGGGAGAACATTCAAAAATCAGAGGAATAGATGGGCTTGGAAGTCCTTATGGAGGATTCCTTAAAGGTTAACTTGCAGTTGAGTTGAGTTGAATTGTAGGCCATATTTCAGGTATTGATGAGTTTGAGTACAGAGAGGAAATTAAGAACCTGGTGGCATGGTGCGAAGACAATAACCTATCCCTCAACATCAGCAAGATGAAGGAATTGGTTGTTGACTTCAGAAGGAGTAGCAGACCGCACGACCCCATTTATATCGGTGGTGCGCAAGTGGAACAGGTCAAAAGCTTTAAGTTCCTTGGGGTCAATATCACAAATGACCTGACTTGGTCCAACCAAGCAGAGTTCACTGCCAAGAAGGCCCACCAGTGCCTTTACTCCCTGAGAAAGCTAAAGAAATTTGGCCTGTCCCCTAAAACCTTCACTAATTTTTATAGATGCACCGTAGAAAGCGTTTTTCTAGGGTGCATCACAACCTGGTATGGAAGTTGTCCTGTCCAAGACCGGAAGAAGCTGCAGAAGATCGTGAACACAGCCCAGTACATCACACAAACCAATCTTCCGTTGCTGGACTCACTTTACACCGCACGCTGTCAGAGCAGTGCTGCCAGGATAATCAAGGACACGACCCACCCAGCCAACACACTTTTCGTCCCTCTTCCCTCCGGAAGAAGGCTCAGGAGCTTGAAGACTCGTACAGCCAGATTTGGGAACAGCTTCCTTCCAACTGTGATAAGACTGCTGATTGGATCCTGACCTGGATCTGGGCCATACCCTCCAAATATCCGGACCTGCCTCTTGGTTTTTTTTGCACTACCTTACTTTCCATTTTTCTATTTTCTATTTATGATTTATAATTTAAATTTTTAATATTTACTATCGATTTGTACTCCAGGGAGCGCGAAGCACAGAATCAAATATCGCTGTGATGATTGTATGCTCTAGGATCAATTGTTTGGTGACAATAAAGTAAAGTAAAGTAAAGTTGGTGGTAAGGAAGGAAAATGCAATGTTAGCATTCGTTTCGAGAGGACTTGAATATAAAAGCAAGGATGTAATGCTGAGGCTTTATAGGGCATTGATCGGACCACACTAGGAAGTATTGTGAGCAGTTTTGGGCCCCTTATCTAAGAAAGTAAGTGTTGGCATTGTAGAGGGTCCAGAAGAGATCCACGAAAATGATTCCGGGATTGAAAGGATTCAAATGTGAGGAGCGCTTGATGGTTCTGGGTCTGTACTCGCTGGAGTTTAGAAGAATAAGGGGAAATCTATTTAAAACCTATCGAATATTGAAAGGTCTGGACAGAGTGAACATGGAGAAGGTAGTTCCTATAGTGGGGAGTCTAGAACCAGAGGGTAGAGCCTCGGAATAGAGTGAGATTGATTTAGAACCGAGATGAGGAAAAAGTTCTTTAGTCAGAGGATGGTGAGTCTCTGGAATTCATTGCCACAGACAGCTGTGCAGGCTGTCATTTGGTATGTTTAAGGAGAAGGTTGATTGGTTCTTGATTAATCAAGGCATCAAAGGTTATGGGGAGAAGGCAGGAGAATGGAGTTGAGAGGGAAATGGATCTGCTGAAATGAAATAGCAAAGCAGACTCGATGGGCTGAATGGCCTAATTTTGCCCTATATCTTATGGTCTTATGATAGGACTTAAAAATGTAACTGGATCACTAGTTTAAGGCTCTGATATTTCCATTAACTTAACAACTAAGTAATCACATTCTTTATATTAAAAGACAGAAATGAGATTTCTTGAAAGATGCTAGTTCAAGCAATGTGCACAGAAGACTAATACAAACTGAATGACCGAGTTTGTTCCCAAAATGGATAACAAATACTACAGCACTGTTATTATATCAAAAAGTCACTCTGAAAATAATACAGATAGAAATGAATATATATAGTTAAGGAATATTTATCTGATAATAGATGAAAACTAATGATGTTACACATGGGAATTCAGAGAACATAGAACACAGAACAGTGCAGTACAAGTACAAGCCCTTCAGCCTGTGATGTTGTGCCGACTTTTTAAACCTATTCTGAAATCAATCTGACCCTTTCCTCCCACATAGCCCTCCATTTTTTCACATATGCCTATCTAAGAGTCTTTTAACTGCCCCTAATGTATCTGCCACGACTGGTCCCTGGCTGGTGATCCACGCACTGACTAGTCTCTGCAACTCTCTGTCTTAAAAAACTACCTCTGACATCCTCCCTATATTTTCCAACAATCGCCTTAAAATTATACCTTCCTTGTATTTTCCATTTCTGCCCTGGGGAAAAGTCTCTGGCTGTCCACTCTATCTATGCCTCTTATCTTGTACATCTCTATCAAGTCACCTCTCATCCTCTTTCTCTCCAAAGAGAAAAGCTTTAGCTCGTTCAACCTATTCTCATGAGGAGATATTGAGATCAATTGTGAAGGGATAATTTGACTGGACTGGACACAGACAATTTAATGTCTTTGTACCATGGCCTGATCTGATGGATTACAGTACCCCTGGCAGTAGTCACCAGCTCTGTCTCCTACCAGCCTGCACCAATCCAGTGCAGATGTGGATGGCTGATCTTTCTAGCTTTCTCCACCCCAGTAATGAGGACTGTGCAGCAACAGGAAATTGACAAAGCTCTCACTGAAGGTAGGGGCTTTGCCAGCTGTAAAAGAAATAGGTGACATTTATAAACATTTAAAAATCACTAAAACTGAGGAAAATACAGTGCCTGTAAAAAGTATTCACTCCCTTGTAAGTTTTCATGTTTTAGTGTTTTACAACATTGAATCACAGTGGATTTAATTTGGCTTTTTTTGACACTGATCAATAGAAAAAGACTCTTTTGTGTCAATGTGAAAACAAATCTCTACAAAGTTATCTAAATTATTTACAAACATAAAACACAAAATAATTGATTGCATAAGTATTCACCACCTTCAAGTCAGTATTTAGTTGATGCACATTTGGCAGCAATTACAGCCTTGGGTCTGTGTGGATAGGTCTCTATCAGCTTTACACATCTGGACACTGCAATTTTTCCCCATTCTTCTTTACAAAACTGCTGAAGCTCTGTCGGATTGCATGGGGATTGTGAGTGAACAGCACATTAGAAGTCCAGCCACAAATTCTCAATTAGATTGAGGTCTGGACTCTGACTTGGTCACTCCAGGACATTAACTTTGTTGTTTTTAAACCATTCATCTGTAGCCTTGGCTTTATGTTTGGGGTCATGGTTTTGCTGGAAAACAAATCTTCTCCAAGTCATGTTTCTCTTGCAGAATGCATCAGGTTTTCCTTCAGGATTTCCCTGTATTTTGCTGCATTCATTTTACCCTCTACCTTCACAAGCCTTCCAGAGCCTGTGAAGCTTCCCCACTGCATGATGCAGCCACCGCCATGCTTCATGGTAGGGTGATGCACCCGAGCAACAGTTGTTGTATGTGCAGTTTCCCCTATCTCAGCCACTGAAGCTTGTAACTCATCCAGAGTTGTCATAGGTCTGTTGGTGACCTCCCTCACTTGTCCCCTTCTTGCAGAGTCACTCAGTTTTTGAGGATGGCTTGCTCTAGGCAGCTTTACATCTGTGCCATATTCTTTCCACTTCTTGATGATTGACTTAACTGTACTCCAAGGGATATCCAGTGACCTGGAAATTTCCTTGTATCCATCTCCTGACTTGTGCTTTTCAATAATCTGTTCGCAGAGTTGCTTGGTGTGTTCTTTTGTCTTCATGGTGTAGTTATTGCCAGGATACTGACTCACCAGCAGCTGGACCTTTCAGATACAGGTGTATTTTACTACAATCAATTGAAACACCTTGACTGTACGCAGGTCTCCAAAAACAGATTACCATTTAACTAATTATGTGACTTCTAAAGGCAATCGGCTGCCAGTGATGATTTGGTGTGTCATGTTAAAGGAGTGAATACTTATGCAATCAATTATTCTGTGTTTTATATTTGTAATTAATTTAGAGCACTTTGTAGCGATCTGTTTTCACTTTGACATGATAGAGTTGTTTTCTGTTGATCAATGTCAAAAAAAAATTAAGTCCATTGTGATTCATTATTAGAAAACAATAAAACATAAAAACTTCCAAGGAGGGGGTTGAATATTTTTTATAGGCACTGTAATTTAAAAAACTGATTATATTAAAGAATGAAGAATTAACCAAAACACATTATATATTAAAAAGCAAAATAATAAAATAAGAGTTATTTTTGCTTCCTAAACCTTTATCCCACTGGGTCTGTGGGGGTATCAGGTCTGATATTTTATTTTTATTTCATTTATTTTTTGATTTAGAGATACAACACAGAACAGGCTCTTCCAGCCCTAGAGCTGTATTGCACCCAGCAACCCACCGATTCAAGTTTGCTGATGACATCACTAATCAGCATACAGGAAGAGATTGAAAATTTGGATGAATGGTGTTTTATTAACAACCTCTCACTTAATGTCAGACCAATGAACTGATTATAGACTTCAGGAGAGGGAAATCAGGGGTCCATGAGCCAGTCCTCATCGGAGGATCAGAGGAGGAGAGGGCTAGCAACTTTAAATTCCTGGGTGTTACTTTTTCAGAGGACCAGTCTTGGGCCCTGAACGTGAGGGCAAGTGCGAAGAAAGCACAGCAGATCCTCCTTTGGCATGACATTTAAAACTTTGACAAACTGCTTTGGATGTGTAGTGCAGAGTATCACAGCCTTTACTTTACTTTACTTCACTATCACCAAACAATTGATACCAGAACGTACAATAATCATAGCAAAATTTGACTCTGCGCTTCGCGCTCCCTGGAGTACAAATCGATAGTAAATATTAAAAATTTAAATTATAAATCATAAATAGAAAAAAAGAAAAGGGAAAGTAAGGTAGTGCAAAAAAACTGAGAGGCAGGTCCGGATATTTAGAGGGTACGGCCCAGATCCAGGTCAGGATCCGTTCAGCAGTCTTATCACAGTTGGAAAGAAGCCGTTCCCAAATCTGGCCATATGAGTCTTCAAGCTCCTGAGTCTTCTCCTAGGGGGAAGAGGGATGAAAAGTGTGTTTGCTGGATGGGCCGTGTCCTTGATTATCCTGGCAGCACTGCTCCGACAGCGTGCGGTGTAAAGATTGATTTGTGTGATGTGCTGGGCTGTGTTCATAGCCTTCTATGGAAACACTAAAGTTCTTGAACAGAAAATCCTACAAAAGATAGTGCATTTGGCCCAGTACATCACGGGTAAAGCCCTCTCAACCATTGAGCACATCTACATGAAACGCTGTCATAGCAAAGCAGCATCCATCACCAGAGATCCCCAATACCCAGGTCATATTCTCTTCTTGCTGCTGCCATCAGGTAGAAGGTACAAGAGCCTTAGGACTTGCACCACCAAGTTCAAGAACAGTTACTAACCCTTGACCTCAGGCTCTTGAATAGAAAAAGATAACCACACTCAGTTGCCCCATCATTGATCCTGTTATAGTTACTATTCTATAGCTTTCTGAGTATGCCCACAGAAAATGAATCTCAGGGTTATATATGGTGACATATATGTAATCTGATAATAAATTTATTTCGAACTTAGTACTTCGTATTTAACTCTGGTCTAATCACAGGACAATTTAAAATGACCAATTATCATACTAGCCAGTACGTCTTTGGACTGTGAGAAAAAACCTGAGCACCCAGAGGAAACTGACGGGCACACAGGAAGAACGTACAAACTTTCTTACAGAGGACGCTGGCACCGAACTCCGAACTCTGATGCTCAATTAACGTCGAGGATTCCCAGTAAAGCCAGAGCCCAAAACTGCGTGGAGTCCGACTGCGAATAAACTGAGAAAATCAGCTCTCTGAATCCATCAGTAGTTTGCATATTTCCATATTTCTCAGCAAGTGCAAGTCCAGGACATTTTTCAGTTTTAGCGGCTGTTCCCCACCTGAATCAGCATGGATAACTTTGCTCACCTCAACACTGAACTGCTTCCACAACCTATAGACTCACTTTCAAGGACTCTATAACTCATGTTCTCAGTAAAATGAATCTCCAGGTAGTATACAGTGACATATACATACCTCGATTATATTTTGAACTTTCTGACCCTAGTGATTCTGATCAGCAAATATATCTTGATTATGGATCTCTAAATCTACTGGCTTCCATTTACAGAAGCATGACATTAACCAGTTGTTTACAATCTTATTAGACTATAAAGACAAACATTAAAATTTATGATGTAAAAAGTTACTGTTAGTGCGAGCAGAAGCAAGTTAATCTCCTCAAGGATATTAGTGAACCAAATGAGTTTTTACTGCAACGTATTACTGTAGAAAGTGCACTAGAGCAGAAATTAATTCTTGCTTCCAAGTACAAAATAAACATTATAGTTGTGGCCATATCTTATACTCCACTTGTGAAGTTCAGTTCCATTCTAGTCAATGCAGCAAAAGTGTCTGAAGATAGAAGCCTCCCTATACGTTTCAATAGTGAGTAAGTGTGAGGTGTTGCACTTTGGGAGGGACAAACCAGGATAAGACTTATGATAGGGCTCTGAGATATGCTGTAAAACAAAGGGAGCTGGAAATACAGATCCATAATTCCTGGAAAATCTCATCGCAGGTGGATAGGGTCATAAGAGACCTTTTAGCTTATTGGCCATAGTTAATCGGACCATTAAGGATGGAGTTGGGGTGTAATATTGAAGTTATACAAAGAAATTGGTGAGGCCAAACTTAGAGTATTGTGTGCAGTTCTGGTCACCGACAGAGAAAATATTGCCAGGTCAATAGACAATAGACAATAGGTGCAGGAGTAGGCCATTTGGCCCTTCGAGCCAGCACCGCCATTCACTGTGATCATGGCTGATCATCCACAATCAGTGTCCAGTTCCTGCCTTATCCCCATAACCTTTGATTCCGCTATCTTTAAGAGCTCTATCCATCTCTTTCTTGAAAGCATCCAGAGACTTGGGCTCCACAGCCTTCTGGGGCAGAGCATTCCACATATCCACCACTCTCTGGGAGAAAAAGTTTTTCCTTAACTCCGTTCTAAATGGCCCACCCCTTATTCTTAAACTGTGGCCTCTGGTTCTGGACTCACCCATCAGCGGGAACATGCTTCCTGCCTGCAGCGTGTCCAATCCCTTAATAATCTTATATGTTTCAATAAGATCCCCTCTCAGCCTTCTAAATTCCAGAGTATACAAGCCCAGTCACTCCAATCTTTTGACATGTGCCAGTCCCACCATCCCGGGAATTAACCTTGTGAACCTACGCTACACTCCCTCCATAGCAAGAATATCCTTCCTCAAATTTGGAGACCAAAACTGCACACAGTACTCCAGGTGCGGTCTCACCAGGGCCCTGTACAGCTGCAGAAGAACCTCTTTGCTCTTATACTCAATTCCCCTTGTTATGAAGGCCAGCGTGCCATTAGCTTTCTTCACTGCCTGCTGTACTTGCATGCTTGCTTTCAGTGACTGATGTACAAGAACATCTAGATCTCCTTGTGCTTCCCCTTTTCCTAACTTGACTCCACTTAGATAATAATCTGCCTTCCTGTTCTTACCACCAAAGTGGATAACCTCACATTTATCCACATTAAACTGCATCTGCCATGCATTTGCCCACTCACCCAGCCTGTCCAAGTCACCCTGCATTCTCATAACATCCTCCTCACATTTCACACTGCCACCCAGCTTTGTGTCATCAGCAAATTTGCTAATGTTACTTTTAATTTCCTCATCTAAATCATTAATATATATTGTAAACAGCTGCGGTCCCAGCACTGAACCCTACGGTACCCCACTGGTCACCGCCTGCCATTCCGAAAGGGACTCATTAATCGCTCCTCTTTGATTTTCAATCTATGTCAGTACTCTGCCCCCAATACCATGTGCCCTAATTTTGCCCACTAATCTCCTATGTGGGACTTTACCAAAGGCTTTCTGAGAGTCCAGGTACACTACATCCACTGGCTCTCCCTTGTCCATTTTCACAGTTACATCCTCAAAAAATTCCAAAAGATTAGTCAAGCACGATTTCCCCTTCGTAAATCCATGCTGACTCAGACTATTCCTGTTACTGCTATCCAAATGTGTTGTAATTTCATTTATTATAATTGACTCCAGCATCTTTCCCACCACTGACGTCAGGCTAACCGGCCTATAATTCCATTTTCTCTCTTTCTCCCTTCTTGAAGAGAGGGACAACATTAACCACCCTCCAATCCACAGGAACTGATCCTGAATCTATAGAACATTGGAAAATGATTACCAATGTGTCCACGATTTCTAAAGCCACCTCCTTAAGTACCCTGGGATGCAGACCATCAGGTCCCGGGGACTTATCAGCCTTCAGACCCAACAGTCTATCCAACACCACTTCTTGCCTAATATGAATTTCCTTCAGTTCATCCATTACCCTAGGTTCTTTGGTCACTATTACATCTGGGAGATTGTTTGTGTCTTCCCTAGTGAAGACATCCAAAGTACCTGTTCAACTCGTCTGCCATTTCCTTGTTCCCCATAATAAATTCACCCGCTTCTGTCTTCAAGGGCCCAATTTTGGTCTTAACTATTTTTTTTCTTTTCACATACCTAAAGAAGCTTTTACCCTCCTCCTTTATATTCTTGGCTAGTTTACCTTCGTACCTCATTTTTTCTCCGCGTATTGCCTTTTTAGTTACCTTCTGTTGCTCCTTAAAAGTTTCCCAATCCTCCGGCTTCCCACTCATCTTTGCTATGTTATACTTCTTCTCTTTTATTTTTATACTGTCCATTACTTTCCTTGTCAGCCATGGCCTCCCCTTACTCCCCTTAGGATCTTTCTTCCTCTTTGGAATGAACTGATCCTGCACCTTCCGCATTATTCCCAGAAACACTTGCCATTGCTGTTCCACTGTCATCCCTGCTAGGGTATTGTTGCATTGAACTTTGGCCAGCTCCTCCCTCATAGCACCATAGTTCCCTTTGTTCAACTGTAATACTGACACTTCCGAGTTTCCCTTCTCCCTCTCAAATTGTAGATTAAAACTTATCATATTATGGTCACTACCTCCTAATGGCTCCTTTACCTCGAGGTCCCTGATCAAATCAGGTTCATTGCACAACACTAAATCTAGAATTGCGTTCTCTCTGGTAGGCTCCAGTACAAGCTGTTCTAAGAATCCATCTCGGAGGGACTCCACAAACTCCCTTTCTTGGGGTCCAGTACCAATCTGATTCTTCCAGTCTACCTGCATGTTGAAGTCCCCCGTAACAACTGTAGCATTACCTTTGTGACATGCTAATTTGATATAATATAACTCAGTCCTGAGGAACTGAGTTATAAGGAAAGGTTGGATGGGTTAGGACTATCCCCGAGAGTATAGGAGAATGAGGGGAGATCTTAAAGAGGGATACAGAATTAGAAGGGGTATGATTGGCTGAATTCATGTAGGGTTATCCCTCTGAGGTTGGGTGAGATTAGAACTAGAGGTCTGAGGTTTAGTGTGAAAGGTAAATATTTAAGGGGTACCTGAGAGGGAGTTTCTTCGCTGATTTATTATCCCTCTCAACTCCATTCTCCTATTTTCTCTCCAAAACTTTTGATGCCCTTACTAATCAAATACCTATCAAACTCTGCTTTAAATATACTCAATGATTTGGCCTCCACAGCGATGTGTGCAATGAATAAGAATCAGAGTCAGGTTTAATATTACCAGCATATGTTGTTACGCGGCAGTGGTATATTGCGATACATAATAATAAAAAAACTATAAATTACAGTAATAAGTAATATATATTTTTGAAGTTAAATCAGTAGTGCAAAAAGAGAAAAAAAAGATATTGAGATAGTGTTCAAGGATTCATTGTCCATTCAGAAATCTGATAGCAGAGGGGAAGAAGCTATTCCTGAATCATTGAGTGTGTGTCTTCAGACTCCTGTACCTCCTCCCTGATGGTAGCAATGAGAAGAGGGCATATCCTGGGTGATGGGGGTCCTTAATGATGGATGCTGCCTTTTTGAGGCTTTGCTCCTTGACAATGTCCCGGATGCTGGGGAATGTTGTTGGGGGAATGTAGAACCTACCGTGAGTACAGTTGGGATTAGGGGCAGTAACTGTAAGAAACGAATGTGGAGAAGTATTTCCACGTCCTTTCGATCCATATACAGATTGGCACGCTTTTTGAACAAGACATTCCTGGTAGCAATCTTTAGGGAGCTGAATGAGCACATTTCACATAGACTGTGTTACAAGTGAATATGAGAATGCAGATTTGCAAATATCATTCAACCCTTGGTCTTTACCAGTTCTGTCTTCAGGGTACCTCTGGGTAACTTTATATGACTTGAAAGGAGGCATTCTTAATCGGCATACTCGCCCTATCCGCAGACTATACCTTCATACAATACTACAGTATTTAATCTTGCGTGGCTAGCTATATTGCTGTAGTATTTAAGTCACAGGAATGTAAAAATCTGAGTTGTTTCCCATTATTTGAGCTTGTTGTGCAATCCAGTCCCTATATACCTCCATGCCCCATCAGGATGGCCTCAAAGCTCTCTGTTTCTTTCTGGACACCAGACCCAACCAGTTCCCCTCCACCCTCTCTCTCCTCCGTCTGGCGGAACTGGTCCTCACTCTCAATAATTTCTCCATCAGCTCCTTGTACTTCCTTCAAGCAAAAGGTGTAGCCATGGACGTTCACATGGGTCCCAGCTATGCCTGCCTTTTTGTCAGCTATGTGAAACAATCCATGTTCCAAGCATCACTCTCCAACTTTCCCTACACTACATCAACGACTGCATTTGTGCTGATTCCTGCACCCATGCCAAGCTCGTTGACTTCATCAACTTTGCCTCCAACTTCCACCCTGCCCTCAAATTTACCTGGTCCATTTCCGACACCTCCCTCCCCTTTCTCAATCTCTCTGTCTCTATCTCTGGAGACAGTTTATCCATTGCTACCTTTTATAAATCCACTGATTCTCACAGCTACCTGGACTATACCTCCTTCCACCTTGTTACTTGTAAAAATGCCATCCCCTTCTCTCAATTGCTCCGTCTCTGCTTCATCTGCTCTCAGGATGAGGCTTTTCATTCCAGAGCGAAGGAGATGTCCTCCTTCTTCAAAGAAAGGGGATTTCCTACCTCCACCATCAATGCTGCCCTCACCCTCACCTCTTCCATTTCACACGTCTGCCCTCGCTCTATCCTCCTACCAACACACCAGGAACAGGGTTCCTCTTGTCCTCACCTGCCACCAGACCAGCCTCTGTGTCCAGCATATAATTCTCTATAAACCTTGCCATCTCCGATGGGATGCCATCTCCGATGGGATGCCATCACCAAGCACATCTTCCTCTCCCCACCCCCCATTTTCTGCTTTCCACAGGGATTGCAAAAAAACTCAACAAATAATAAGGTGCATTTATGACACGTTTGAAAGTAAACAGTATAACTCTACTGTTGCTTCTTAGGTGATGAGACCTGGATGGTGACAGGGAGTTCAGTAGTCTTACGTCCTGGGCGAAGAAGCTATTTCCCATCCTAACAGTCCTTGTTCTAATGCTGTGGTACCTACTGCCTGATGGTAGGGGGTCAAAGAGATTTTTGGATGGATGGGAGGGATCTTTGACAATGCTAAGGGTCCTGCATATGCAGTGCTCTTGATAAATATCTCCGAGAGAAGAGAGACCCCATGATCCTCTCGGCAGTCCTTGTAATGCTTTATAGGGATTTGTGATCAGATACTTTGCAACTCCCGTCCCAGATGAGGATGCAGCTGGTCAGGACACTCTTGATAGTGCTATCTTCTGAATGCTCTGCCACATGCGCCTCATGTCCCTGGTGTCACAGAAATGGCTGTATATTCTCTGTGAATAATCCCGTTTTGCCTTTCTGACGGCGTGGAGACGCGGTGCTTGCTGACCTGAGAGCTGTCTCATCCCCCGATCTGAAGGCAGCATCCCGGCTTCTCTGCTGTGCTCAGACCTCTGCTGTCAGCCATGGCTTCACGTACTGTAGTTGTGTTTAATAATGGTGATGTCTTCAAGTACCTTGGGTCAAGAATGCTGAGTTCGGAGAAGGACATAAAGATACGGAAGGCACTGGCGTGGAGGGCTATGAACGACATGAAGGAAATCTGGAAGTCGAACCTGACCAGAGGGCTTAAAAAGAGGATTTTCATAGCAGTCATAGAGTCCATCTCACGTACAGATGCGAGACGTGGACACTCACCAAGACGATGCGGAAGTCTCTAGATGGTTGCTATACACGAATGCTCCAGATGGCTCTTGATGTGAGTTGGCAACAGCACATGACAAACGTTGAGCCCTATAAAAACCTACTGATGCTCTCCACTAAAATCCAGGCGAGAAGGTTGCAACTAGCGGGGCACTGTCTATGCCACCCTGAGCTACCTGGAGCCTAATCATCATATGGGAGCCCAAGCACGGGAGGATGAACCCTGGGCACCTTCCCAAGACTACGGTCAACACGCTCCTAGAAGACAGCGGCGTGGCTAATGTAGATGAACTGAACACACTGATGAGGGAGAGGGAGATGTGGAGAGTCCGTCGTCGTGCCCGACACCGGCCCCCTAGGCCTGAGCCGACGTAGTAGTAGTAGTAGTAGATGTCTTCAATGCACTCCTATATATAGCCAGTCACAGATACTGTATATTCATCGACATTAACGCAATGGTCGTGGGAATCCGCCTCCCTTAACGTGTTCCAGTCGGTGTTTTCAAAACGTTCCTGTAACACTGTGGTAGCTCCCTCTTGTCAGGTCTTTATCTCCCCCGGAGCCTGGGTTGACACATTTAATTGGTGGTCAATATGCAGGAATTTAGCATAATGGATTAGTGGTCTGAGAATCTGAAATGCGGGAACAGCCTTGTATGCACCATTGTTGTTGGTATAAACCATATCTAATGTGTTCTCTCCTCTGGTAGCAAAGTCAACCTGCTGATAGAATCTAGGCAGGACTGTTTTTTGTAGCATTGTTGAAGTCACCAGCAACAAAGAAACCATCAGGGTGTGTGGTTTGCAAGTCACACATCGCTTCCCCAGCATTATCACAGAAGATGTTATGCCATCTCATTGCCTTTGTCAGTTTTCACCTTCTTATTTTCAGGTATTCATTATGATTCTCCACTCAGTGGTGTAGCATCTACAGCAGGTATCTAATGAAGTGGCCAGTGAGTCACTGTTCCTGGTTTTCTGCTGCTGTAGTCCACCCTCTCGAGGTTCAATGCCAAACAGGAGAAAATCTGCAGGTGCTGGAAATCCAAGCAACACAAGCAAAATGCTGGAGGAACTCAGCAGGCCAGGCAGCATCTATAGAAAAGAGGAAACGGTCATTGTTTCGGGCTGAGATCTTTCGTCAGGACTAGAGAAAAAACATGAGGAGTCAAAGTAAGAAAGGTTGAATGTGTTGTGTGTTCAGAGATGCTCTTTTGCTCACCACTGTTTAATGCATAGTTATTTGAGTTACTGATTCCTTCCTGCCAACTTGAACCAGTTTGGCCATTCTCCTCTGATCTCTTGTTAACAAGATATTTTCGCCCACAGAACCACCACTTAATGGATATTATTTTTGTTTTTCACAGCATTCTCTGTCAACTCTAGAGACTGTTGTGCATGAAAATCAAAGGAGATCAGTAGTTTTTGAGGTACTCAAACCACCCTGTCTGGCACCAACAACCATTCCATTTTTGAATTCACTTAGATCATCCCCATTCTGATATTTGGTCTGACTAATTTCTTGAACATGTCTGCTTACTTTTATGAATTGAGTAGCTGCTACATGATTGGTTGGTTAGATATTTGCATTAATGAGCAGCTGTACAGGTATACTGAATAAAGCAGCCACTGAGTGTTTTTCAGACTCTCTCCAGTAATAACCATCAACTGGAGTTCCTGTTTGTGGAGCCAAGTGTAAAACCAATCTCCTCTCTAAGGACTTTGTCTGTACTTTCCACTGACTCAGTTGTCACGTACCCCGTGACGGGAATAAAGAACCAGCAGAGATGGGAAAGCATTCTGGAGTCCAATATTGCTATTAACTAATAATATTTATTAGTAACTATGCAATACGGTAATATAAATGTAGATAAACCAAACAGGTTAGCAATGATTATATATATAAGTAAGTATATCAGTAAGTGTGGAAATATATGTATGAAAAAC
Organism: Mobula hypostoma; assembly: GCF_963921235.1. NCBI lineage: Eukaryota > Metazoa > Chordata > Chondrichthyes > Myliobatiformes > Myliobatidae > Mobula > Mobula hypostoma. The sequence goes on from NC_086119.1 coordinate 13,297,468, forward strand.
TAAGCTTCTTTAAGTCTAGGGGTAAAAAATACAGTCTTACGATGATGAGTAATGTTCAGTTCACTTCAGTTCGTGGTATTGAGTTGAGTAGTGATGGAGAGAGAGAGAGAGAGAGAGGGAGAGATTTGAGTCTTCAGGTGAGCTGACGCTGCCAATCTTCTCATTGTCCTTCGAAATCCTTTAGAAGTCACTGACTGTGACTTTAACAAAGGGGACCGGTATTCTGTGGTGGAGCTATCCCCCAGGCGAGGGTGGACACATGGACAACTCCCCACCAGTCAACCCCTTTCCTTTCCACTGCAAAAGCGACAGATTGATCCGCCTGACCAATCCTCCAAAACCTACTTTTCTTGCGGGCACAACAATGCTCATTCAGTGTCCAAAACATGTGTCTGAGTTCTGTATCATCTGACCTCCTATTTTATCTTCCTGTACTGGATACCAGCTGTCATTTAAATAACTCTTCCTTCCTCTCTCTGTGTAAGAAATGCAAGCAGGCAAAAATCCTTGAAGAAAGTATCAACACACTGCCGAAAAATCATAACATCAATTGTCCATTAAATAACGCCCTCAGTCACCATAGCAACTTACGAACTGCTTGGTGTTGTCTCCAACTCAGCAGAAATCCAAAAGTTACTTCCAGTGCCTTAAAGTGACAGTCCAACAGCTAGTCTTCGTCTCTCTCTCTCAAAACAAGATATCAATGTTAAATAACTCTCTCTCTCTCTCTTCCCAAAAGCACAGTTAATAGGGGTAAATGAGCACAGTTCAGAGGGGTAATTCAGGATCCCGTCACACTCCCCTTTCTCAGGAAAAAAAAAATTGACGAAGATGAACTTGTTTTGTCTAAATGTAAATTACAGAGTTTGAAACAATACAGGTAAAATCATCAGATGACAGAGCAAAAATGTGTAAATTTTCTAACTTAATATCTGGATAACTAATCAGCTATAATAGTTAAAAACACCAACGGATTATAATCCGTGTAAATCACAAGGGGTCTTTGAGCAGGACAAGTTTAAACCTCAAAATGTTGTAAGGCCAGAATAAGTGGTAACAACTCCTTTACAACAGTTGAATAATTTTTCTGGTGCACATTAAATTTCTTTGAGAAATAAGCGACTGGGTACTTAATGTCATCCACACCCTTCTGTAACAGAACTGCCCCAGCAGCTTTGTCACTAGCTTTGGTTGCTATCAAGAATGGTTTTGAAAAATCGGGTGCTTTGAGCACAGGACGGTTTTCAGGCATTCAAATGCCTCCTGGCAAAGGTCATTCCATACAAATCTTTTACTCTTCCGTAGCAGTTTTGTTAGGGGGAGAGCGATGTCAGCAAAGTTCTTACATAACTTACAGTAATACCTAACTATTCCCAAAAACCTTCTTAAAGCTTCCTTGCCGGTCAGAACAGGAACTTCAGCAATCGCTTGAACCTTGACCTGTACAGGAGCCAGTAGGCCCTGGCCTACCACATAGCCAAGATAAATAACAGTAGCATGTCCAAACTTACTTTCAGCAAGGTTCACAGTAAGATTGGCCTTGGAAAGTCTGTCAAACAGTTTTTCTACAGCTGCAATCTGCTCTTCCCACATGTCATTCCAGACCACTAAGTCATCACTATAAGCCCCTGTGTTATCTAACCCTCCAATCACAGAATTGATCATTCTTTGGAATGTCCCAAATGCTGTTTTCTCTTTAGCCCTCTCTGTTAAAGGAACACCCCAGTATCCTTTTAACAAGTCAATCTTAGCAAGGTATTTAGCCTTGCCCACTCTATCAATACAGTCATCCATTCTCTTTCCTTGTTCTTTTTTGTTTCTAATTTCTTCTTCAACCATTTTACTTTTTTCAAAGTTCATTCTGTGAAAGATGCTGCTTCATGGGCTGGACTGAATTTATAATGACGTGATGCACTGCACCTGTGCACCATTTCAAAATGTCAATTAGTCCTTTCACTTGTTTTTGCGGTTTAGGGTCCAACTGATGGACCTTATCAGTAATATTTTCCAAAACAATGGAATTCTGACATCTTGGTGAGAATAGATTCAGTGGGTAAACATGTTTTTCTATTCCATTATCAGATTCTACAACTCCATTTTGTTCCATAACAATTCTCCCAGCTGAAATTCTAGCAAACAAGTGTTTTATTTTGATTCGACAATTTTGTAAACTTCTCTTGGCAAAGTCACAAAGCCTACTAAATCTCTCCCAGAATTTTAAAACATACTTAAACACACTGACACATTTTTCTAAATCAGACCATAGTTCTCTGAGTAGGGTCAAAGGTCCTTTTGACCTGTAACTGAATACAGGTTTCAACAAAATACCCTCCAATGCCTTCTGAATCGAATCTCCAACAATAAATAAGAGGAGGGGAACCCCCTCATCCCAATTTTTCCCATTTCTCACACAATGTGCTTTAATCACGGTCTTAAGAGTTGAGTTGAGCCTTTCCAAGGCTCCCTTGGACTCTGTGTGATATGTAGATGACACCATGTGCTTAGCTTCCAATTCCCTAACTATCCCCTGGAATGTTCTCGAAGTAAAGTTACTACCCTGGTCAAATTGAATTCCTTTGAGCAGACTTACCAGTGTGCAAACCTTACCGAATGCTGTTACCACAGTCTTGGCCTAGGTGTTTTCAAAAGATACTGCTTCAGGGGACCGAGACACAGCACACATAATTATTAACACATACTGATAACCAGCTGTAGTCTTTAGCAATAGGCCTACACAATCCACTATGACCCTAGGAAAAAGTTCACTTAAAGCAGATATCGGTTCAAGTAGTGTTACCTGAATAACCTGATTAGATTTCCCCTCAACTTGACAGGTATGGGCAGTCCTGTAAAAATTCACAACATCCTTTCTTAAACTAGGCCAATAAAATTCCTTCATAATCCTATTCACTGTCTCTCTCACTCCATGAGGTCCACCTAAAGGCATACTGTAAGCCATGTTTAAAATTTCAGCCCTGTAAACTTTCAGAACCACCACGTGTCTTGCAGGCACTGTAGCTGGTCTCCACCTCCTCATCAACACCCCATCCTTAAGGTAATGTCCCACTGACTCACTCTGAACCTCTTCTCCTGTGAGATCTGTCTCCCTTAAAGCCACCATCTCAGAATCTCGCTTCTGTTCTCCTATAAATTCCTTCCTCAATAAAGACAACCCTTTCTCATACACCTTTTTCTCATCAGCTGTACTACCCTCTAAATCCTGCGGAAATCTGGAAGGTAGCAAAGTCTGTGACGCATCATCATAATTTAAACCTCTGGTTTTGCTATCATAGGCCCCAACAGCAGCCTTGCTCATCAGCTAAATTGCTGAAACACTTATCTTGGAGAGCTGTCAATCTCCCAACATTGTTTACCAAACTTAGCACCATCACCAGGCTTATGAGAACCATGTATACATTATGAAAGAGACCAAACAACCCACCCATCTGATTATGACCTTCACTTCGACTTGCTTCCATAGCAACTTTCACCCCAAAACCATAACAATTCTTCTTCTCCTCAACAACATAACCTTGTAGGTGTCCACATGTCCAAACAAAATTCAACAGAGTAGCACATCCTTTCTCAGCAGGCCTTTGTCCTGCAAGCAGGGTCAAAGGTCACGCAACCAATCCAACCTTTTCCAGCACTTTATCCAAAAGTCCAGGAACAGCACTTTTCCCATTATTTTCAGCAACACTGACCTCACCAATTTCTACCTCATCACCAACTTTTAAAACACGGTCTAATATAAGTAACTGAGAATCCTCACATTCCACTGGTACCAAGGTTAACCCCTTATTCACTGAACCAAGATCATCTGACACAAAAAAACTGCATTTCTTTTCAACCAAGTCAGACACTTCAGACTTTAACTGAGCTTTAACATAAGGTTCAGAATCCTGTGAATTCACAGGTGCTTCCACAACCTGAACACATTCAATCAGAACAGCTGCCTCTTCTGGGCTGTCATCACTTGCCCCAGTTTCAAATTCAAGGTCACCTCGAACCTCCCAGCTATTCCCTGGCAAACTCTCGCCTGGAGTAAACTCAACCTCGTGGGTTAAAACTTCTTCGTCTGCTTCCTTATCAGACCCCTGCAGGGTAGCGGCATCCTCTGCATCTGGGTATGCCCTTACACCAACAAGAACACAACTTTTCAATTCATCACACAAAATAAGCCCTTCCGAGCTACAAAAATCATCAGGGTCCGACACTAAACCTCTTTGCTGCCACATCGCTATCTTTTCCAGCTCGAACCGCCTCTGCTTGTCTGCCACGTGATCTTCACGTTGCCATTTCTCCTTCTTGAGCTGTCTCTGTTTTTCTGCCTCTGCTCTCTGTTTTGCTGCCTTTTAGCCTCTCTCTTGAGCTGTTTTAATTTCAGTTCATGCTGTCTTTGCTCTTCCTTTAACCTTTCCAACTGAAGCTGAAGCTCATCTGCAACACTAACATCCATTTCTGCTGTATTTCCACACAACCAAATCAAAAGGGAATTTCCCCTGATCAATTCAAACAAGCCTCCCGACCAATTTAGTCATATCCCGGACGAGGCCCCAATTTTGTCACGTACCCCGTGACGTGAATAAAGAACCAGCAGAGATGGGAAAGCACTTTGGAGTCCAGTATTGCTATTAACTAATAATATTTATTAGTAACTACGCAATACAGTAATATAAATGCAGATAAATCAAACAGGTTAGCAATGATTTTATATATATAAGTAAGTATATCAGTAAGTGTGGAAATATATGTATGAAAAACCAAGCTTCTTTAAGTCTAGGGGTAAAAAATACAGTCTTATGATGATGAATAAAGTTCAGTTCAGTTCAGTTCAGTTCGTGATATTGAGTTGAGTAGTGATGGGGAGAGAGAGAGAGGGAGAGATTTGAGTCTTCAGGTGAGCTGATGCCACCAATCTTCTCGTTGTCCTTCGAAATCCTTTAAAAGTCACCAACTGTGACTTTAACAAAGGGGACAAGTTTTCTGTGGTGGAGCTATCCCCCAGGCGAGGGTGGACACATGGACAATTCTCCACCAGTCAACCCCTTTCCTTTCCACTGCAAGAGTGACGGATCGATCCACCTGATCAATCCTCCAAAACCTACTTTTCTTGCAGGCACAACAATGCTCATTCAGTGTCCAAAACATGTGTCTGAGGTCTGTATCATCTGACCTCCTATTTTATCTTCCCGTACTGGATACCAGCTGTCATTCAAATAACTCCTCCTTCCTCTCTCTGTGTAAGAAATGCAAGCAGGCAAAAATCCTTGGCGAAAGTATCAACACACTGCCGAAAAATCATAACATCAATTGTCCATTAAATAATGCCCTCGGTCACCATAGCAACTTACGAGCTGTTTGGTGCTGTCTCCAACTCAGCAGAAATCCAGAAGTTACTTCCGGTGCCTTAAAGTGACAGTCCAACAGTTAGTCTTCGTCTCTCTCTCTCTCAAAACAAGATATCAATGTTAAATAACTCTCTCTCTCTCTCTCTTTTTTCAAAAGCACAGTTAATAGGGGTAAACGAGCACAGTTCATAGGGGTTATTCAGGATCCCGTCACACAGTAAAGTAGCCAGCATAATGAAAGACCTACTTTCTTCTCTCCCTACCATCAGCCAGAAGATACAAAAGCCAGAAATCATGTATCACCTGGCTCAAGGATATAGCTCACTGTTATAAGATTACAGGTATTGAATTATTACCTGGTACACTAGGTGGATTCAAGCTCACCATCTACCTCATTATGATCTTAGCTCGTTATTGTCTATCTGCGCTGCACTTTCTCAGTAGCTGTTACACTTTATACTGCACCTTGTAAATGTTTTACCTTGACCTATCTCAATGCAGTGTAATGAGATTATCTGTATGAACAATATACAAGGCAAGCTTTTCACTGTACTTTACTACAAATCACCATTTACAATTACAATTCCAGTTCCAAATGTGATCTGGCAATTGTTTGGAAATGAAATCATGGCATGGAATTTAATTCACATCAGCAGGAGTTACACTTTCTGGACTTTCCTTACTATGGCACCACCCCGGAACACAGGCAGTGACAAACACAAAGTGTTGGAGGAACTCAATTGGTCAGGCAGCATCTATAGAGACTAATAGTTGAGTAATGTGGAGAGAATTCTCCATCATTTTATGTGTGGTGCTCAAGATTTCCAGCATTAGCGGAACCACTTGTGTCTTGTACGTAGGGAAGACACTCACTCATTCTGTCTGTCAGTATTTGAGAGCAATAACCAACAAAACCACGAACATTGGGCGGTGTGCTGAAATTAACCGTCCATTTTGTGTCATATATATCTTTCTTTATGTCAGCCTTCTATTTCCCCAGCCCCAATGCATCAGTTTGAAGGATGATACCTGTTGTTGAAGAAGCATTACAGAGGGTACAGAAGCATTAGGTCCCTCACCACCAGGTTCAGGAACAGTTATTAACCTTCAACCATCAGGCTCCTGAACCAGTGTGGATAACTTCACTCACCTCAACACCGAACTGATTCCACAACCTGTATACTCACTTTCAATAACTCATGCTTTCAGTATTATTTAATTACTTTTTTGTACTATTTGGTTGTTTGTCCTTTAATCAAGTTTTCATAAATTCTAATTATATTTTCTTCACTTTCCTGTAAATGCCTGCAAGAAAAAAGAATCTCAGGGTAGTATATGGTGACATATGCATACTTTAATAAAAAAATTACTTTGACTGTTGGTTAAAGAGTCCATATTCTCCTCTCTAACCATTTCTAAACTAATTAATTAAAACCTTACTGAGAAAAGCACAAAAAAGTTAATTAACCGTTCCTAAGATATGTCTTCTGGGCACTCTGTAGTGGCTGTTTCACTGCTCAGAATTTCCAAACTAATCCCAGAGAGTTGGCAACTATTTTCAAACCTATTTTGAGGGCTACATTTTTTTTTTCCCTTTGTTATTACAGCTGGTATTAGTTGGGGACTTCCACTCCATCAATCTGGACTGTATGCCTGGCTGCCAGGAGCAAGATACTGCAGGGTGGAGCTACTGGATCCACAAAATGAAAGCAAATTTGTAATCTGTGGTTGAAATGACTCAGTTCCTGGCATCAACATATCCATAACATGAGCTAAGTGGAAAGAACCAATGCCAGGTGGGAATTATAGTAACATCCTTGCGGACTGCCTGCCTATGGGTCTCTAGTAATAGCCAGCACTTTGGTATTTACTAATTTCAGGCTGCACTATGACTGGAGATCATCATATATATTAACAATCTGGAAGAGGGTACCAAGTGTAGTGTATCTAAGTTTGCTGATGACACCTAACTGAGTGGAAAAACAAATTGTGTAGAAGATACGGAGAATCTGCAGAGGGATATAGGTAGGTTAAATGAGTGGGCAAGGGTCTGGCAGGTGGAGTACAATGTTGGTAAATGCGAGGTCATCCACTTTGGAAAGAAAAATAGAAGATCAGATTATTATTTAAATAGTAAAAAATTGCAGCATGCTACTGTGCAGAGGGACTTGGGAGTGTTGGTGCATGAATCACAAAAGGTTGGCTACCAAGAAGGCAAATAGAATGTTGGCCCTCATTGCTAGAGAGATTGAATTTAAGAGCAGCTAGGTTATGCTGCAACTGTACAGGCCGCTCCTGGAGTGCTGTGTGCAGTTCTGGTCTCCTTACTTGAGGAAGGATATGCTGGCTTTGGAGGTGGTGCAAAGGAAGTTCACCAGGTTGATTCCAGAGATGAAGGAGTTACACTATGAGGAGAAATTGAGTCGCCTGGGACTGTGCTCGCTGGAATTCAGAAGAATGAGAGAAGATCTTATAGGAACATATTAAGTTATGAAAGTGATCGATAACATAGAGGAAGGAAAGTTGTTTCCACTGGTGGGTGACACGAGAACTAGGGCACATAGCCTCAAGATTTGGGGAAGTAGTTTAGGATGAAGATGAGGAGGAACTGCTTTTACCAGACAGTGGTGAATCTGTGGAATTCTCTGCCCAACGAAGCAGTGGAGGCTACCTCAGTAAATATATTTAAGACAAGGTTGGATGGATTTTTGCATAGTAAGGGAATTAAGGGTTATGGGGAAAAGGCAGGTAGGTGGAGATGAGTCCATGGTCAGATCAGCCATGGAGCAGGCTCGACAGGCCAGATGGCCTATGGCTGCTCTTGTTTCTTATGTTCTTATGAGATGAACAGAAGTAGTGAAGAGGTCATGACCTAAATTCAGTAAGCAAACCTAAAAAGGTGACCAATCTTCTGGAGAGAAGTCATAAAACCAGTTGCTTCAAGCAGATGGAGCTCGTCAGCCGTGGTTGGCAGCTCAGCTAGGAGAAGGGAAGCTCTGATCTCAAACCTCCACTGCCTTGTAGCTATACTCAGTCACGGGGAAGGCATTAAGAGTAAATCTTTAGGAAAAGTCAGAACCTGGAATCACTAAGGTGGTCTTATGTTCTGTTCAACGCTGACTGGCAACTCTTGCGATGCTGCTGGTGCCAAACTGTATTGGCCTCTGCCGTTCCTTTGGATTCATCAGCTGCGTGGAGAGGGGGAGCTTGCTGCATGGGCAACAGCTTGTTCTCCATATTGTTCTGCCTTGGCTGGCGTATCACATAGAGAGCTAGGACACAATATCCATTGTCAAGCCCAGCAAATGGGGATCTTCAACAAGTGAGGGACAAGCTGTTTTACACAGAGTGTCGGGTGCCTGGAATGTACTCCCTTGGGTGGTGGGAGAGGCAGATCCATTAAGGACTGTAAGATGTCTAGATAGGCACCTGAAATGACAGAAATATAAAGGTATGGACATTCTGTAGGCAGAAAGGATTAGTTTAGTTGGCAGCAACATTTAAAAACACACTTAGCAATAATAATAATAAATATAATAGTAATAATAACTAATAAAGTACAGAATAATAATATGCAAAAACAATTTACCAATGTGCAGTATAAATGTACAAAATAATAAAACAGAGACTATTGTACTATGATGTGTGTTCTCCTGTCGCACAGAGAAGAACTGTTGTATATGCCTATTGCATTTGGTAGGAAAGATTTTCTGTAACGATCATTGTGACAGTGGAGCTGATAGAGTCTGTTCAAAAAGGTACTGTTCTATGTTCTATTAATGATTTAAATCTCATATCAATAAGTATTTTGCTGGCCAAGGATATAATGGCTAAGGAACTGAATGGTCTGCTCTTGCCTTTCAGTGTCTCTAATGTAGATCCCAAAATATGATTTCCTTTTCTAATCTGAAACACAGAAATGTTTGCAATCAAATAATCTATTTGAAACACAGCCAGATTTGGATGATTTACTTGGAACACACACAAAATGCTGGAGGAACTCAGCAGGCTAGGCAGCATCTATGGAAAAGAGTACAGTTGATGTTTTGGGCCGAGACCCTTTGTCATATCCTGCCGAAGAGCCTCAGCTCGAAATGCTGACCATACTCTTTTCCATAGATGCTGCCTGGCCTACTGAGTTCCTCCAGCATTTTGTGCATGTTGTTTAGATTTCCAGCATCTGCAGATTTTCTCTTGCTTGTGATTGGATGATTTGCTTGATCAGTATTTAGTCTTTCACTCTGAACAGATCAGAAGCTTATTTGAGTTTTCTGATGATAGATGAATCAGGTCAGGTGTGGGGGAAAAAATGAAAGGTATTCATATTAGTGGATAATTATATAGAACACAGATATAGCAGCATAAATGCATCGGAGACAGAGGGATACACTTCCCTGCTCTATAAGTCACGTTACAGCTGATCATTAACCTTTCAATATCTAAAACTCTATCAATCATTCTCTTTAATGTGCTCAGGAACTGAGTCACCGGGTTGCTGGAGTGGAGAATTCCAAAGATTGATTGTCTTTTCAAGGAAGAAATTTCCCCTTTATCTTATCCTGAACAATAGGATTGTTCTGAGACCCTAAACACAGCACTGGTCCGAAATATCATCCCTGCACCTAACTTGTCAAGTCTCTTAGTATTTCCTTTGTTTTGATGGAGATCATCTTTCATTGTTCAAATAGGATGGCCCAGTTTGCTTTTTATCTCCTCACAGGACAATCACATTCACTGCACTCTCTCTGGCACCAGTATATCCTTTCTTTAGGAAAAAAAAGACTGCACAGGTATACAATATTCCAGGTGTGGTCTCACCAGAACCTTGTATAATTGAAGCAAGAATCATTATCTTGAATTCATATGCTATGTAACTAAAGCCAGCATCCTGGTTGCCTTTCTAATTGCTTTCAGTAACTTCCAGTAGAAATCCACCCCACATTTTAGCAGAATGTCTTCGTGCACTACGTGTAATGGACCACAGAGAGGGTGGCTGGTTGGGAGAGGGTTGGATGGAGGGGAAAGTAATGTGGAGGGAGGCGGTCAGGAGAAGTGGTGGTAAGGCAGATCAGATTGTTGCACAGTGCATTGAGGTGGAATAAGCTGAAACAGTAACAATGCAGAATAAAGCGTAACAGCTACAGAGGAAGTGCAGCACGGATAAACAATAGGGTGCAAGATCATAACAAGATAGATTGTAAAGTCCAAGTGTCCATCAAATTGCATCAGACGTCCATTCAAGGTTCTGATAACAGCGCATAGAAGCTATCCTTCTGCCTGGTAGTGCCTGCTTTCAGACTTTTCTGCAAATGGGAGAGAGGAGAAGAGAGAATGTCTAGGATAGATGAGGTCTTCGATTCTGGCTGTCTTCTTTGCTGAGGGAGCAAGAAGCACAGACAGAGTCCAAAGGGGATACTCCCCTCTTTGAGAAGACTCCAACCTGACAGCATAAACATTGATTTCTCTAACTTCCAGTAATTTCTCCTTCCTTCTGCTTCTCTCTTTTTTCATACCCCATTCTGACTCCCTTCTTACCCCTTCTCTTCTCCCCACCTGTTCATCACCTCCCTCTGGTGCCCCTCCTCCTTCCCTTTCTCCCAAGGTACTCACACCTCTCCTATCGGATTCCTTCTTCTTCAGCCCTTTATCTTTTCCACCTATCACCTCCCAGCTTCTTACTTCATCCCCATGTATATAGATCCATAGATATAGATATTGATAGATATTTAAAAAGTTAAACAAAAAGAGAAAAAAGGTAATGAGGTAATTTCTTTCCAAAGTAGTAGAATTTTACAGTACAGAAGTAAGGCTTTTTGGCCCATCAGATATCTGCCAGCCCAATGGAGGAGATATACAGTTAAGACTTTTTTCCTTTTCCCCTGTAATTCTCTCTGCTCCTCAACCTCTTGGGCACCTGCTTGGCTTATCTGGCAGAGTGCATGGAGCCTGCTTTTCCGAAATTCTGATTCAAGTCGAATCGCTCTGGCAACTGTTCCAAAAATCAGGCACCAGTCTTTTTTTTTCTTTGTTTTGTCATGTTGGAAGACTTGTATGCAGGTTCTGGCAGGAGCTGGGGCACTTTTCCTTAGTTCTCCGCCCGCTACCACCAACAGACGCTGTCGACGCAGCGCTTGTCACGTTGCAGAGTTCGTCTGTAGCCTGAACGGGGCACTGCTGGAATTCCTGAGGCCTTGTGGCTTACCAGACACCAGAGGAAACAAAATCCACAGCACGTAAAAACTAGAGAGAATTACAAGGGAAAAGGAAAAAGTCTTAACTGTAAAGCTCCTCCACTGGGCCAAATAACCTTACTTCTGTACTGTAAAATTCTACTACGTTGGGAAGAAATTACCTCACTTTTTTTCTCTTTTTTTTAAAGTTAAAATTTAAAAGTATACCATACTCTTTCTCTTTAAGTTAACTTTTTAAATTACTTAAAGTAATTTACAGTTTTTATTATTAAGTATGGCACTGTACTGCTGCCGCATAACAACAAATTACACGACGTATGCCGGTGATAATAGACATGAATTTTGATGCTGATGACCGTTCATGCTCTCCTTCCTCTTGCAAGTTCGAGCGTCAGAAGAGATTCTGCAAGCGCTGAAAGCCTTAAGCAATATGAACAAACTGTTGGTGGAACTCGGTAAAACAGGCACCATCTATAGAGGGGAATAAACAGCCGATAGGTGTTTAGGGTGTTCATTTCCCTCCGTAGATGTCCGATACGCTGAGTCTCCCCGAGTATTTATCGTCCGTTGCCTAGCCACTATTTCCTCCCTGACTCCCTGTCGCTCTGAGGATTTTTGGGCTCAATATGTGAATCATCAAGACACTCATCACCGCGAAGTCGCGACCGCACCCGACTCTGGTTCATTCCTCGTGAGTTCAGCCTCCCCAAAATAGAACCGAGTGCCGCCGCCTCAGACTTCCCGTTGGAGGATGCTGAGGCCAGTAGGAAGCCGCCGTGCCCCGTGCTGTGACTGCATGGACAGGAAAGTTAACCCGGAACAGAGGACAGTGGCGGCATCGGGAAAACACCGGGAACGTGTACTGTCTGTTACGAAAATTGCCGGGACCATCCTTCAGGCTTCTATGACGAGGATAATTTCTTCATCCTGTATCTAAACATTAATGAAACGTTTTCAAATACACGTCACACACAAAATGCTGGAGGAACTCAGCAGGCCAGGACATCGGCGGATTTCGACCCGAAACTTCGACTATACTTTTTTCCGTAGATGCTGCCCGGTTCGCTGAGTTCCTCCAGCATTTTGCGTGTGTTGTTTGGATTTCCAGCATCTGTAGATTCTCTCTTGTTTGTGAAAGTATACAAGGTGCTTTGGCTTTCAAAGGGGGCAACGCTAAACTACATTCCAATGGCATTGTTTGTACCTGATCTGTGATATTCCTAACCTTAAAGATACATCTGTTTGCATATGAAACGCCCGTAAAATCGGAGCATTTCTACGACGATTTACGAAAAGGGAGTTTAGAATGCAAGAACGCTTTCGGGTTTGGGTCCGCACTGCTCAGTGACGGAGGCGGTTTACGCCAAACTGTCTGGGAGGCACTGAAACCCGCCAGCAAGGTCGTGGAGATGGTCCAATCTTTGTTTCCGTCGTTACTGGCACAGCCGGTGGACGGACATTTACTCGAACATCCAAGGCTGTTACAATGTAGGGCTTATACCATAGGATAGACAGGGCCTTTGGCAAATAATGTCTGCGGCCAGCACACTATCCAATTAAACTAATTTGCATGTGGTCCATACCCCTGCACATTATGTGTTTGACAGCCTATTAAACGCCACTTATTGTATCTGTTTCCACTACTAACCCCTCCCCCCACCCCAGCTGTACATTCTAGACACCTACCACTGTAAAACAAAACTTACCCCACATATTTATTAAGACACAGCATGCAATAGGGCCTCCTGGTCCTTGGGGTGGGGTGCGCCAGCCAGCAATTTCTGGTTTAATTGGTACATCTTTGGGCTGTGGAGGAAACCCACATGGCCACGGTCCGGACATGCGAACTCCTTATAGACAGCGGTAGGATTTGAACCCAGGTCACTGGTACAGTACTGTAAATTGTTGCAACACACACACAAAATACTGGAGGAATTCAGCAGGCCAGGCAGCATCCATGGAAAAAAAGTACAGTCGATGTTTCGGGCCGAGACCTTCGGCAGGACTAACCACTACGTTTTTTCCCTCGCACCTTAAGTGCCTGCCCCTCAAGTATTGGACACTGGGGGGTGGGGGGTGGGGGGGGGGGAGAAAATTCTGATTGTCTGCCTTATAACCTTATAAACTTTTTTTCAGGAACACAAGAGATTCTGCAGATGCTGGAAATCCAGAGCAACACACACAAAATGCTGGAGGAACTCAGCAGTGTAGGCAGCATCTACGAAAAGGAATAAACAGTCGACATTTTGAGCCGAGACTCTTCAACGGGACTTTTAAGGCAGCTCCCCTCAGACCGTGACCTGCGAGAGAAAATAACCCAGCTTTGTTCAACCTCTATGGCTATAATCCAGGCAAAGTGCTAGTAGACCTCTTCAAGTTTCAGCTGCAAGACCAACAGCATTTCCTTCCAGATTGCCTGGAGGAGTTTATAATTGTCTCTCTTCCACTTCTAAATGTGCTCCAGCATTAAGTTTATGCCTCTCCATTGTCATTGTCCCAGCCCAATTCCCCGACTCTCACCTGGTGAATAGAAGATTGAGGAAGTATCTCAATAAATCATTGTTCCCCCGACTGATGCAGGTCACTAAGTCAGTGTGGAAGAAAAGGAAATTCATTAAAGGGGAAATAAAATCTATGCGGTATATAAAATAATTGTCACAGAGGATTCAGTATTAGGAGTGGCTTGCAAATATTCTTAAAATATACACAAGCTTAAAATTACTTGTAAATACAAAGATTTATTTAAGATTAACTTTTTACCATTAATAGACCATATTATTCAACTTTCATCTAAATGGTTTCCTTTATATTTAACTTTGATTGGTCGTATTAATGCAGTTAAAATGTTTTTTTTTGCCAAAATTTTTATATATATTTCAGGCATTACCAATCTTTGTTCCAAAATCTTTTTTTGACAAAGTCGACTCTAAAATTTCTTCATTTATTTGGCAAAATAAAAACCCGAGACTGGGTAAAATACATTTACAGAAAGCTAAGAGAGATGGAGGCTTAGCATTACCTAACTTTAGATTTTATTATTGGGCAATTAATATTCGACATATGTAATTCTGGTTACTTGACCAGGATATACTATCCATTCCTAAATGGGTAGCATTGGAATTACAATCTGTTCAGGGTTATACACTTGGCTCTATTTTAGGTTCCTCTCTTCCTTTTGATTTGAAACGCCTTAAACAGGTGTCTAACCCGATAGTTAAATATACTTTACGTATTTGGTTTCAATTCAGAAAATTTTTTAATCTTAATCAATTTGGGTTAGCGATTCCTATTTTAGGTAACATATTTTTTCCTCCCTCTTTTATGGATCGCGCTTTTCAAATTTGGAAGACTAAGGGTATTTCACGGTTTTTGGATTTATTTTTAGATGGTTCCCTTATGTCTTTTGAACAATTATCTAATAAATATAACTTATCAAGAATACATTTTTTTAGATATCTACAAGTTAGAAATTTCCTAAGTACTATACTTTCTTCCTTTCCAATGCTTCCTCCTACATACATTTTAGATACTATAATTAACCTTAATCCATGTCAGAAAGGTGCATCAGCTATGATTTATAATATTATTATGAAACTTAGGAAAGCCCCATTTGATAAAATTAGGGTAGATTGGGAACAGGATTTATCATTCCTGTGGGTGACTGGGGGCAGATTTTACAATTAGTCAATACTTCCTCTATCTGTGCTAAACATTCCCTAATTCAATTTAAAGTAGTTCATAGAGCACATATGTCCAAAGATAAATTAGCTCGCTTTTATTCTCATATTAATCCATTTTGTGATAGATGTCCGGGGCAGATAGCCTCTTTAACTCATATGTTTTGGTCTTGCCCTACTCTGGAAATTTTTTGGAGAGACATTTTTAATATTATCTCCAAGGTATTGAATATAGATATCTCTCCTCACCCTATTACTGCTATCTTTGGACTACCTAAAATTTCCAGTAATCTTTCTCCTTCAGCCCGTAGAATGATTGCATTTCTTACTTTAATGGCGAAAAGATGTATCTTACAACATTGGAAAGAGCTTAATGCTCCAACTACCTTTTTTTGGTTTTCTCAGACGATATTATGCTTGAATTTGGAGAAAATTAGAAGCAATCTTTATGACTCCTCATTTAAATTTGAACAGACCTGGAGATCTTTTATTCAATATTTTCATTTAATGTAATATATACCCTTCTTGTTTTTTTTTTACTGTTTTTAATGGAGGTCGGGATTGAGGACGTGATTTTAAGTTTTTTTAACTCCGGTTGGTTTCAAGTTAGCCCATTGCTTTGCTTTGCTTTTAGTTAGTTGCACGGTGGGTTTATTTTGGAGTTTTCTCTATTGATATATATATAAAAATTAGTATACTATTATGTTACCTTGGTACGTTATGTTTAAATTACATTGTTTGTAGTTTTTTTTTGTATTAATATCTTCTGTAATTTTATTATATTCTAACAGTGTATTAGTGCCTATATGGCTTACCTTTTTGTATACTTATTCAATAAAAAGATTTAAAAAGAAAGAAAGATATACACAAGCTAAGTGAGATGCCTTTGTTTTCTGGGGCGAGGTGGAGAGGATTGTTACTGTAGGTACAGAATTTTGTTGGCTTTTTACTATTGGCCTTTGTTAGGTAAAGCAACTTGCTATAAACTGCGAGGCACATTAGGTTGGGAAAGACCGCTGACGGAGGACGTTGTGGGTTGACACCACAAAGCCTGAATCCAGACCTCACAGTGGGAAGATCCTTAATGACTCAGGGTTTCCTCTGTCTGCACTTCCCGCTGCCTCAGTAAAGCAGCCAACATAATCAAAGACCACATCCACTCCAGACATTCTCTCTTTTCCCTTCTCCCATCTGGCAGAATGGTAATTAGGTTTGTTTATTTTTTTGTTTACTTATTTATGTTTATTTCAAGATACAACGTGGAACAGGCCCGCCCAGAACCCCCCCCCCCCCCCCATTTACTGCTCGTTATGCTGCTGGCATTTAGGGCAGCAATAAAGGTCCTCCATCACTGGCTGTCCACAGAGGATTCTTCATTGCTGTTTCTGCAACAGTTCTCTTTGACTAGTCTGGGTTGTTAGCCCTGAGCCCGGACCAGTGGACCACTCTTAGTCAGGCCTCTACACTTTGACCTGCTTGGCATGGGTGACCCTACCAAGAGCCAAAGCATGAAGTTCTGACTCCAGCCAGCATAGCTCTTGAGGTCACTGAGTCATGCTAGCCTCCAAACCCTATGACAAGGCTCTGGTTCTCTTGGAGGAAACCAACGTGGTTACAGGGAGAATGAAAAACTCATTACCTCTTCACTGGCTACATGGAACAGTGCACGTTCCAAGCGTACACTGGCATTGCTCCCTAACTCATCCTATGCTACATTGACGACTACTTTGGTGCTGCCTCCTGCATCCAAGCTGAGCTCGTCAATTTCATCAACTTTGCCTCCAACCTCCACCCTGACATCAAATTTACTTGTTCTATTTCTGACACCTCTCTCTCCTTTCTCAATCCCTCTATCTCCATCTCTGGAGACAGCTTATCTCCTGAGATCTTTAATTAAACCCACCGACTCTCACAGCTATCTGGGCTATACCTCTTCCCACCCCATCACTCGCAAAAATGCCATACTTGTAGCCTTCAACCTGATGGCATGAACATCAGTTTCTCGAACTTCCTGTAATTAACCCATTCCCCCCCCCACCGACTTCACCATTCCCCATTCCCATTTCCCTCTCTCTCAACTTATCTCCTTACCTGCCCATCACCTTCCTCTGGTGCTCCTCCCCCTTCCCTTTCTTCCATGCCTTCTGTCCTCTCCTATCAGATTCCCCCCTTCTCCAGCCCTTTATCTCTTCCGTCAATCAACCTCCCAGCAATCAACTTCATCCCCTCCCCCCTCCGGTTTCACCTGTCGCCTGCTACCTTTCCTCCCCTTCCCCCTCCCCCCACTTCCTTAATCTGACCTCTTCCCCCTTTCTTTCTAGACCAGATGAAGGGTCTTGGCCTGAAACGTCAAAGACTTTCTCACTTCCATCGATGCTGCCTGACCTGCTGAGTTCCCCCAGTATTTTGTGTGAGTTGCTTTGGATTTCTAACATTTGCAGATTTTCCCATGTCTGTGGTTTATTGCTAAACTCAGCTTTCCAGCGCAGTTGAATGACCTTTCCAAAAAGTCAGAGTTTTGATGATAATGTTAAACTTTTAACCAATACTCTTTGCTCAGTTATTTTTTGCAAGCTGCAATCATTTTGAAATTAGAGGCATAGCTTTGTAAAGTGAAGTAAGCAGGAGACTTGACTCCATTAGCCAAACACAACTCAACGGGTTATGTCACTTTGCACGTCAAACACGGTTCAAATTGGGATCATAAGCAAGAAAAAAATCTACAGATGCTAGAAATCCAAAGCAACACACACAAAATGCTGGAGGAACTCAGCAGGCCAGGGAACATCAATGGAAAAAGATCGGGCCGAGACCCTTCATCAGGACTAAGAGGAAAAGGGGCGGGAGGGGGAGATGTCTGAGTTAAAAGGTGATGGGAGGAGAAGGAGACTAGCTAGAAGGTGATAGGTGAAGCCACGTGGGCGGGATAGGTCAGAGGTTGGAGAAGAAAAAAATCTGATAGGAGAGAAAAGTGGACAACAGGCAAAAGGGAAAGAGGAGAGGACCCTGGGGGAAGTAATTAGGCAGGTGAGAAGAAGTAAAAGGACAGAGTGCGCATTGGGGCAAGGGGATTGAAATTTTGTTCATAGGAAGGAGAAATTGATATTCCTGCCATTAGGTTGGACGGGATCCAGACGGAATATAAGGTGTTGCTCCTCCACGCTGAGGGTGGCCTCATCTTAGAGGCCATGGGTCGACATGTCGGAATGGGAATTAAAATGTTTGACCGTCGGTAAGTCCTGCTTGTGGCGGATAGTGCAGAGGTGCTCGATGAAGCGGTCCTCCAATTTAAGACGGGTCTCACCCATGTACAGGAGGCCACATCGCCAGACACAATAGATGACCCCAGCAGATTCTCAGGTGAAGTGTTATCTCACCTGGAAGGACTGTTTGGAGCCCTGAATGGAGATGAGGGAGGATGTTTGTGTCCTCAGGGAGTCAGTCCTCACTGCATTAACTGTGGATGGTTCAGATCTCTGTCACCAGAAGCTTTTAAGATCATCTGTGTGAGATACTTTGCCCCAGCAAAGGTATCTGGAGAACATCACAGGTTCTGGCTCTGCACTGGCTCTCCTCTCATTGTGTTGGGCACATGGCCAAGTGGTTAAGGCGTTCGTCTAGTGATCTCAAGGTCGCTAGTTCGAGCCTCAGCTGTGGCAGTGTGGTTGTGCCCTTGAGCAAGGCACTTAATCACACATTGCTCTAGTGTTTGTGCGGGGAGTGGTGCCCCACACAGACTTCCAATCTGCGCCTTGTAAGGCATGAAAATGCCCGACGCAGGCCTCTCATGGTCTGAGTCGATGTCCCCTCCTCTCCCTCCACTTATGACCCTCACTACAGAGCAACTTCCTACAAGCATACCTGTCCCCAGCTGGTGACAAATGTGCCTACTCGTTTCAGGCTATCTGATGCTGTTGCCCAGACAGACAATTCGAGATCTGCCCCTGCGCACCAACTCCCGTAAGCCCTTGGCCCGCTTCATTGGTCTCTTTAAGATTACCTATCACATCACATAAGTCACACTGTCTCTAGCTGCCTTCATCCCTCAGGATCACATTTACCTCAAGTCCATTGTCAATGGGCCACTCAACCCACCAGAGTGGACACGGTTGGCTGACTGATGAGTCACGTTGTAGTGGACAGGTTGTGCAACAGCTGATCAACTGGGAAGGGTAAGAGCTGGAGGAGAGATCTTATAGGGCGGAGAGCATTCTAACTGGTTGCGTCACTGTCTGGTATGGAGGGGCTACTGCACAGTTTTGGAGAAAGCTGTAGAGCATTGCAAACTCAGCCAGCTCTCAGCATTGAGAACACCTTCAAAAGCTGATGCTTCAGAAAGGAGGCAACGGCCATTGAGGACCCCTATTATACAGGGCATGACCTTTTCTCATCAGGGAGGAGGTACAGGAGCTTGAAGACACACACTCAACAATTCAGGAATTGCTTCTTCCCCTCTGCCATCAGGTTTCTAAATGGACATAGAAACATAGAAAATAGGTGCAGGAGTAGGCCATTTGGCCCTTCGAGGCTGCACCACCATTCAGTATGATCATGGCTGATCATCCAACTCAGAACCCTGTACCAGCCTTCCCTCCATACCCCTGATCCCTTTAGCCACAAGGGCCATATGTAACTCCCTCTTAAATATAGCCAATGAACTGGCCTCAACTGTTTCCTGTGGCAGAGAATTCCACAGATTCACCACTCTCTGTGTGAAGAAGTTTTTCCTCATCTCGGTCCTAAAAGGCTTCCCCTTCATCCTCAAACTGTGACCCCTTGTTCTGGACTTCCCCAACATCGGGCACAATCTTCCTGCATCTAGCCTGTCCAATCCCTTCAGAATTTTATACTTTTCAATCAGATCCCCCCTCAATCTTCTAAATTCCAGAGAGTATAAGCCTAGTCGAACTTGTGCTTTTTTTGCTTGCATCTTGCACTACTTATTTAATTTTTTATATATTCTTATTGTAATTTATAAGCTTTTTATTAGTATGTATTGCATTGTACTGCTGCCACGGAACAACACACTTCACAACATACTGCAGTGATATTAAACCAGCTCCTGTTACAGCAGTGGTGTGTGCTGAAGAACACGGAGGACCTTGAAATGGATTGGCTTCAGATCAGAATCCCAGGAACGTACACTCTAACAGCCACTTTATTAGGTACAGGAGGCACCTTATAAAATGGCCACTGAATGTATACGCACTTCAATAATAAATTTAGTTTGAACGTTGAAGAATCAAAACGTTCCTCTTGCTGAATATGAATCGACTGCTTTGCATCAAACAGTTTTCCTCCACTCGTACCGCCCGTCTCACTCTCAGTAACTTACAGATTTTGCTATTACGTATCACACTGTCCTGCTGTGCGAAACAAAAACATTTCACAACCCAGGCCAGTGATACTAAACCTGATTCTGAACCTTCGCTGAGCAGACTTCATTATCCACATGCCCCATATGAAAATCCTGAAATTGTTGAACAGACCTTTTAAACAATAAAGATGAACACTTAATACTCTACCTCACCGTTTTCACACACTAAAGATGAACGTTTAATGCTCTACCTCACCACAGCCCTCTCACTTTATTTGTCAAAGTTGAGTTTATTATCATATGTGCAAGGGAAAACTTACCTGCAGCTGCATTACAGGCACATGGTATCATACACAGCAGGCAGCATTCACAAAAAAAATGTAAAGATACACATTTTTACGAGAAAGAGCACAATTAGAGCAAAACTAAACAAGATCCGTTCTTGCAAAGTGGTCATAGTGTTGTTCTACTGAGCTGGTGGCTAGGGTTGTGCTAGTTAGTTCAAGGAAAGAATGGTTGAACGGGATGTAGCTGCTCTTGAACCTGGTGGTGTGGGACATCAGCTTATGCAGCTCCTGCTTGATAGCAGCTGTGAGGAGATGCTTTGGCCTGGATGCTGGGCATCTTTGATGGCCTTCTGGAGGCAGCACCTCCTGCAGATGCTACTGGGATGAGCCTGTGATGTATCGTGCTGAGTCCACTGCTTTCTGTCTGCACAAACTTGCCTACCGTAACAGCACTTTCTCTGCAACAATACCGAGATTCTCAGATGTGACTCATCAGCCACCTCAAGCCAGAATGTAGATTGGCATCCAAGCAGTAGGGCCCGGAGAGAATTTCTAAGAAGGAATGACGAAGATTTGAACTTCTGTGTGAACTGCAATAATGACTGAGATGTCATCAGCTCCAGACTATGTAAACACAAAGCAATTTGTCTCCAATATCAGATTCAGATTCATTTATTTATCACAATTACGTCAGAACATACAGTAATATGCGGTGCTTTTGTTAATAACTAACACAACCTAGGGATGTGCTGGGGGGTGGGGGTGGGGTGCAGGTGTCGCCACACATTCTGCTGCCTACATTACATGTCCACAATGCTTGACAAATTAACACTGAGCACAACAAAACGGAACACAACAAGCAACAAAACAACAGGGAAACGAGCCTCTTTTCCTCCCTCCCATCCTTCCACCCTCTCACTCACAGATACACACAGAACAGTCCTCCAGTCTCCAGTCCTCCAGTCTTCAATAGACAATAGACAATAGGTGCAGGAGTAGGCCATTCGGCCCTTCAAGCCAGCACCGCCATTCACTGTGATCATGACTGATCATCCACAATCAGTATCCAGTTCCTGCCTTATCCCCGTAACCTTTGATTCCGCTATCTTTATGAGCTATATCCATCTCTTTCTTGAAAGCATCCAGACTTGGCCTCCACAGCCTTCTGGGGCAGAGCATTCCATATATCCACCACTCTCTGGGTGAAAAAGTTTTTCCTCAACTCCGTTCTAAATGGCCTGCCCCTTATTCTTAAACTGTGGCCTCCGGTTCTGGACTCACCCATCAGCGGGAACATGCTTCCTGCCTCCAGCATGTCCAATCCCTTAATAATCTTATATGTTTCAATAAGATCCCCTCTCAGCCTTCTAAATTCCAGAGTATACAAGCCCAGTCGCTCCAATCTTTCAACATATGACAGTCCCACTATGCCGGGAATTAACCTTGTGAACCTACGCTGCACTCCCTCAATAGCAAGAATGTCCTTCCTCAAATTTGGAGACCAAAACTGCACACAGTACTCCAGCTGTGGTCTCACCAGGGCCCTGTACAGCTGCAGAAGGACCTCTTTGCTCTTATACTCAGTTCCCCTTGTTATGAAGGCCAGCATGCCATTAGCTTTCTTCACTGCCTGCTGTACGTGCATGCTTGCTTTCAGTGACTGATGTACAAGAACACCTAGATCTTGTTGTTCTTCCCCTTTTCCTAACTTGACTCCATTTAGATAATAATCTGCCTTCCCATTCTTACCACCAAAGTGGATAACCTCACATTTATCCACATTAAACTGCATCTGCCCACTCACCCAGCCTGTCCAAGTCACCCTGCATTCTCATAACATCCTCCTCACATTTCACACTGCCACCCAGCTTTGTGTCATCGGCAAATTTGCTAATGTTACTTTTAATTCCCTCATCTAAATCATTAATATATATTGTAAACAGCTGCGGTCCCAGCCCTGAACCCTGCGGTACCCCACTGGTCACCGCCTGCCATTCCAAAAGGGACCTGTTAATCGCTACTCTTTGTTTTCTGTCAGCCAGCCAATTTTCAATCCATGTCAGTACTCTGCCCCCAATACCATGTGCCCTAATTTTGCCCACTAATTTCCTATGTGGGACTTTATCAAAGGCTTTCTGAAAGTCCAGGTACACTACATCCACTGGCTCTCCCTTGTCCATTTTCATAGTTACATCTTCAGAACAGTCCTCCAGTCTCCAGAACAGGCTTCCTGTCTCCAGAACAGTCCTCCAGTCTTCAGAACAGTCCTACTGTCTCCTGGACAGGCTTTCAGTCTCCAGGCTTCAGCAATAGAGCATGAACTATTTGGACTTCCGATTGGCCTTCAGCACCTGATGCAGATTCAGATTCATTTATTGATCACCTGTACATCGAATTGCACCAACAACCATCACAACCTGAGGATTTGCTGGGGGCAGCCCACAAGTGTCACCACACATTTCGGTGCCAACGTCACGATGTTCAGCAGAACAATACAGAGTGAAGCAACAACATATCAGCAACAAAACAAAAACAACAATAGAAAACAAGCCCCCCTCCTCCCTGCCTCCCACCCACCCACTCACTTACAGACACAGACAGGCCTCCTCTGAGCCTCACACCTACAGTCCCCAGCCCCCAGTCGCAGACTTGGAGACGTAGGACTTTCATACATACTACCGGGCCTCGGACTCACAGATATTGGGCCTCCGCTTTCCAACTCATTGACCTCAACTTTTGGGCTTCGACCTTCGACATTGACCCCAGGACACTCGCAAATCATGGGGATTTGAGCTCCGGGCCTCAAACTTGCCATCTGGGCATCAAATTCATGGCTGATCTTGCTTGGCACTTTCTAATCAAAGCCAGTTGACCAATGGTACATAGTGAAGTCTTACATTAATGCAGTAATTTGGGGAACCAGCAACTAGGCATAAATGCAACTATATCAAGTCCAGCAGAAACATGCCAGAGCACAAATTAGGATCATTAGATCAAAGGCCATAATTTAATTCAATAACTAATCATAATTTTAATTAATTTAATTCACTGATGCTCTGGCACCTTAACACTGGACCGGATATTGCTGTAATGATGCAGACTACCTATATTATATTTTACTTTACTTTATACTTTATTGTCGCCAAACAATTGATACTAGAATGTACAATCATCATAGCAATATTTGGTTCAGCGCTTCCCGCTCCCTGGATTACAAAGCAATAGTAAATATTAAAAATTTAAATTATAAATCATAAATAGAAAATAGAAAAATGGAAAGTAAGGTAGTGCAAAAAAACCGAGATGCAGGTCTGGATATTTGGAGGGTATGGCCCAGATCCAGGTCAGGATCCATTCAGCAGTCTTATCACAGTGGGAAAGAAGCTGTTCCCAAATCTGGCCATACGAGTCTTCAAGCTCCTGAGTCTTCTCCCGGAGGGAAGAGGGACGAAAAGTGTGTTGGCTGGGTGGGTCGTGTCCTTGATTATCCTGGCAGCACTGCTCCAACAGTGTGCGGTGTGAAGTGAGTCCAAGGACGGAAGATTGGTTTGTGTGATGTGCTGTGCCGTGTTCACGATCTTCTGCAGCTTCTTCCAGTCTTCGACAGGACAGCTTCCATACCAGGTTGTGATGCACCCCAGAAGAATGTTTTCTACGGTGCATCTATAAAAATTAGTGAGGGTTTTAGGGGACAGGCCAAATTTCTTTAGTTTTCTCAGGAAGTAAAGGTGCTGGTGGGCCTTCTTGGCAGTGGACTCTGCTTGGTTGGACCAAGTCAGGTCATATGGCATTAATGTAAGACTTTACTCTGGCCTAAGGGTGATTTATGTATGGCAGGGTGGAGATACGTCTCTACCAAAGGAGGTGTAAGGCATTTCTTCCCTCAACTAGCCTGCAGGTCATCCTTGGGCAAGGTGTAGCATCTGCTCAGCATCCCCCCCGCCCCAAGCAGGGTCATGTGAAGCCAAGGGAGGAGGCGGTGGTTGGTCGTAAAAGCAGCCGGTACATATCACAAGTCCTGGTTATGCGACCACTAACGCCAGGCAGACAATCTCTGAAGTGTGTTGATAATGGCTGGGGTCACCCGTCTTGTAAAGACACTGCCCAGAAGAAGGTGATGGCAAACCTCTTCTGTAGAAGAAAATTGCCAAGAACAATTATGGTTGCCCGCATATGGCACAGCACGTGATGATGATCATGAGTGACTACGGATGCTGGAAATCTGAGATTAATCTGGAAATGCTCAGTTGGTCGGGTAGCACCTGTGGAGAGAGAAGACAGGACAATGACCTTCCTACCCTAAGTCCTATCCAGTCCCTAATCTACTCCCGTGCTCCATATGGCTAATTCCAGTCCTTGGTCCAGAGAGAAATCCAAGGCTGAGAGGGGATGATGAGCTATAGAAACCAAATCCGAGATTAGGAATGGATCTTTCAGACTCATCTTTCAGATCAACACTCAAAGTGGGAAGCGACACCAGAAACTGTGAACAAAAAAAAACAAAAGCCCTTCTGAAGAGGCTGCTGAATCTCTTGAGCTGCAGACAATGCTGTACGTTCAAATACTCTTTTCGATGTGTCGTCAGTGGATACAGGCTGTAGGACATTCTGCAGCTCTCCTGATGAGAGATGAGAACATCAAGTGTTTACTCCTAGCCTGACCTGCTGAGTTCCTCCAGCACTTATTTATTTATCTATTTATTGACACGTAGCGTGAAACAGGCCCTTCTGGCCCTTCGAGCCATGCTGCCCAGCAATCCCCCTGATTTAACTCCAGCCCAATTTACAATGATCAATTAACCCACCAGCCGGTAGGTCTTTGGATTGTGGGAGGAAACCAGAGCACCTGGAGGAAACCCACGTGGTCACGGGTAGAAGGTACAAACTCCTTACAGGCAGTGGCGGGAATCGAACCCGGGTCGCCGGTACTGTAAAGCGATGTGCTAACCACTACACTACTGCGCCGCATGCTTCTCCATCTCTCGGTCCCGTGAACCTGGAGCCCGTGTCCTTGATTTACCCTGCACCGTGGAACGTAGAAGAGTACAGCTCAGGAACAGGCCGTCCGGCCCACAGTGTTGTGCTGAACCAATTAAATTAGTCACCAAACAGCCAACCAAGCTAATCCCTTCTGCCTACACAGTGTCCATGTTCTTCCATTTCCCTCTCATGTATGTGTCTATCTAAGTGTCTCTTAAAAGCCCCTAATGCATTTTCCTCTACCACCACCCCGGGCAGCACACCGCTGACACCCACCACTCTCTGTGTAAAAATCTTGTCCCTCACACCTTGTATCCTTGCCTCTTATCTTATTGCATCACCTTCAAACTTCCCCCTCCCTACACCATTACCTCCGACCCTCACTCTATAAACCTCTCTCTCTCTCTCTCTCTCGCCCTTTGTTCTCCAAAACCCCCATCTTCTGCACTTCTTCCTGCTCTTCTACTCGAGCAAGTGAAGCTCACTTACTGCAGGGCTTCCGTTCCGAATTCAGATCATCCAAAGATCCCGCTCCCTGCCAAGGATTCACTTGGCTCTTACTTGGAGCATTGTGAGCAGTTTTGGGCCCCTTTTTCGAAGAACTTTTGTCTTCGAAACTATGTCTCATGAACTTTTATAGTATTTATTGTGCCTTAGTAGTGGGGCATTGGAGAGGGCCCAGAGGAAGTTCATGGGAATGATGTTGGGAATGAAAGGTATCAGACTTCCCACCTCTCCCAGAAGTTCCGGGAGTCTCCCGCATATTAATAGTGGCTCCCTAATGCCCGCAAATTATATACAATGTCCCGGAAATTGATTTTTTTGAGAGCCAGCATGAGAGAATGCGCGAGAAAGAGCGAGAGAGCAAGCGCAAGAGCAAGAAAGCAAGCGTGAGTGAGAGAGAGAGTGAGAAAGCAAGTGCAAGTGAGAGCGACCACGAGCGAGAGAGCGCGCGCGCGCGAGAGAGAGAGCGAGAGCAAGAGTGAGAGAGTTCCAAAAAAAGTCAGAGTGGCAGAGTGTTCCAAAAAAAGAAAATATAAAATGTACGTCACCCCAGACTACACTAAAGTGTACCCCTGCCTAATAGGGGTCAAAAATAATGACAGTGTTTTTCGCTGCACTGTTTGCAACAGTGACTTTTCTATTGCCCAAATGACTGTAAAAGACATGTTGAGGTGAGTTTAACAGGTGTCATTCGTTCATTAGCATAGCTAACGTTATTTAAACTCGCTGGCTGGCTGCTAAGTTGCTACTCTATTGCAAACATGCCACCTCTCCCGGAAGTCTCCCGCAAATTGATGGTGCTACCTCCCTGAAATTAGTTTTTGCAGGGTGGGATGTCTGAGGTATAATGTATTGAGGAGCGTTTGAAGTCTCTGGGCCTGTAGTCGCTGGAGTGCAGAAGAGTGAGGGGATTCTCACTGTAACCTACTGACTACTGCAAAGCCTAGATAGAGTGGATGTGCAGAGGATGTTTCCTCTAGAGGGGGAGTCCAGGAGCAGAGGGCACAGCCTCAGAACAAATGATGTCCCTTTAGAGCAGAGATGATGAGGAATTTCTTCAGCCAGTGTGGTGAACTTGTGAAATTCATTGCCACAGACAGCTGTGGAGGCCAGATCATTGGATATATTTAAAGCAGAGGTTGATGGGTTCTTGATTAGTCAGGGCGTCGAAGGTTATGGGGGAGAAGGCAGAAAATTGAGGTTGAGAGGGCAAATAACTCAGACATTATGGAATGGCGGAGTCGACTCGATGGGCCATATGACCTAATTCTGTTCCTATGCCTCATGAACTTTTATAGTATTTATTGTGCCTTAGTAGTGGGTGCATTGTTAGTGTATCTTGCGGTAAGACCATGATTCATTGTTGCATCTGCCACTGCTGTCTTGGCGATGGTTACAACCTTCAATAAGCAATGTCTTGTTGCTAGTCTTACTTGTTATATGTCTTTGCAAACAGCAACTCCAACACCAAAGCTTATCTCGGGCTTTGTTTCCCTTCAGTTGCTTGGCCACAGGCAACCACTGTTTTAACACAGGGGCAATGTGAGTCAGCACATAAAGCAGAAAGCTCCCGCATACAACTGTCCGACTAACTCATTTGGTGATTGGGGGTTCAATAAATGCGGGACAAATCCCAAGCATAACACACACAAAATGTTGGAGGAAATCCATCAACAGGAATCTCTACAATCTGAGTCATACAGTACTCTGTCATCACTGCCATCGTGGTCCCACACCACTAGGTTCAGGAACAATTATTACCCTTCAACCATCAGGCTCCTGACTGGCATGGATAACTTCATTCACCTCAATTCTGAACTGAGGGGGGGATCGTTGCTTTGCTGCTGCTTATGCGTGGGAGGGAGAGCGGGGGGGGGGTGCTTTGGGGTTCTAACATTTAACTTTCATTCATTCTTTGGGGCATTCCTCTGTTTTCATGGATGGTTGCGAAGAGGCAGGAGGAGAAGATGGTGGTGCAACGCAGCGCACGCAGCCATACCGAATGATATCGATTTTGTGTAACTAGGATGCTGTGCACAATCCGGATTTGATGGAGACAGCCATGAGAAGCGCAGAGGAACACCTGGAGTAACTTCTGAGATGCCCGCTTCGCTGCCGCTGTTATTGCACAATTGAGAACCTCCGGAGATGAAGGCCCCAAATCCTCGGCTTTGCCTATTGCCTGTTGCCAGGGCCGGGGTCGAAGCACTCAGCAGGAATGGCACTCGGTGCTCTGTGTTGAAGAGCTGGTCGGAGGCTCGGAGTTTTCGGACGGACTCGGAGTCGGACTGTGGTCAGATGCTTCCGGGATGCTGCATCGGCAAGTTGGCGGCGCTGGAGGTTTACCGTCAGCGTGAGATGATGGGACTTTCGAAAGACTTTGAGATTTTTACCATGCCATGGTCTGTTCTTATCAAATTATGGTATTGTTTTGCATTGTTGTAACTATATGTTATAATTATGTGGTTTTTGTTAGTTTTTAAGTTGGTTTGTCATGTGTTTCCATGATATCATTCTGGAAAAACATTGTATCATTTCTTAATGCATGCATTACTAAATGACAATAAAAGAGGACTGCGTGTCCTCATAATCTATATCTAAATCTAAAAAAGAATTTCAGGATGTATATTGTGTACATTTCTCTGACATTAAATGTACCTTTGAAACCTTTGATTCCGCAACCTATAGACACTTCAACTAATGTTCTCAGTTTTATTTATTTACTTACTTTAATTATTATTATCATTTGTTTACCCGGTTATTATCGGCTGTTTGTCAGTCTGTGTCTTCATTGATTCTTTGGTGTTTCTTTGTTCTACTGTGAGTGCCTGCAAGAAAATTAGTTTCAAGATTGTATTTGGTGACATATCCCAACTTTGAAATTAAATTTACTTTGAACTTTTGAACTCAGCAGAGGCAGCATCTATTAGGGGACTATCTCTCACCTAACCTGGACCCAACATATCCTCTTTTTTTGCATAGAAGGGGAATTAAGGGTTATGGGGAAAAGGCAGGTAGGAGGAGATGAGTTCATGGTCAGATCAGCCATGATCTTATTGTATGGTGGAGCAGGCTTGACGGGCCAGATGGCCGACTCCTGCTCCTACTTCTTATATTCTTATGTTCTTATCAATACAGCTACAAAGAAGACACAACAGCAGCTATATTTCATTAGGAGTTCGAGAAAATGTGGTATGCCACCAAAAGCACTCGAAAGTTTATACAGATGTTCTGTGGAGAGCATTCTAACTGGCTGCATCATCATCGGGCATGGTGTGGGGGGTGGGAGGGGTGCTACTGCACAGGATTAAAACAAACTGCACAGATTGGTAAATTTAGTCAGCTCCATCATGGGCACTAGCCTCCATAGATTCCAGGACATCTTCAAGGAGCGATGCCTCAAAATGGCGGTATCCATCATTAAGGACCACTATCACCCAGGTCGTGCCTTGTTCTCATTGCTACCATCAGGGAGGAGGTACAGAACCTGAAGGCACACACTCAATGACTAAGGAACAGCTTCTTCCCCTCTGCCATCCGATTTCTGAATGGACATTGAACCTATGAACACTACCTCACTACTTGTTTATTTCTATTTATTTAATTCAACTATTTAATATATATTTATACTTACTGCAATTCACATTTTTCCCCTCTATTATTATGTATTGCATTGCACAGCTGCCACAAAGACAACACATTTCATGACATATGCCGGCGATATCAAACCAGATTTGATTCTGAACCGACAGTCGATGTTTCAGGCTGAGACCCCTCATCAAAGCTGCAAACGAAGCAGGCAGAATCCAGAGTATGAAGGTGTGAACAGAGCCCAGGTTCGCACACAGAATGCTGGAGGAGCCCAGCGAGCCAGGCAGCATCTGTGGAAAAAAGTACAGTCGACGCTTCAGTTCCCACTGCTGTCTGTAAGAGGTTCGTACGTTCTCCTCGTGACCGTGTGGCTTTGCTCTGGGTGCCCTGGTTTCCTCCCACAGTCCAAAAACGCACCGGTTGGTAGATTGGTCAGTCATTGTAAATTTTCCCACGATTAAGTGAGGATTAAAATCAGGGGATTGCTGGTTAGCATGGCTTGAAGGGTCAGAAGGGCCTATTCTGTACTGTGGCTCAATAAATAAATAACATCCCTGCTTACCTCTGAAATAGTGATATGGAGTTCTATATCCCTTCCAGGAAAGTAGATGATTCTTTGAAAAATTAATGATTCTTTTAAAAATTAGCTCTTCTGATACTGCAGCTTTCCCTCACAGGATATAGGTTCTGTGCTTGAATGCTTGGAGTTGGACTTGAATCCCTAATCTTATAGATCAGAGATTTCAGTAAACCGTCATAAATCACCTGAGTTCTGGGAAATACCACATACAGTGTTTTCGCCCCTTTGCAATCACAGTCCTTGCCCGGTCACCTGCACACGCCGGATGGCAAGTTAAAGAAGTGCTCTGATAAGAAAGATCAAAGTGTTACCAGGAGGAAGTGCCTCTGGGTGCAAGAGATGATCATCAGCTCTTGGGGCAGCTGTGAAAAACTTGGTGTTGAAATCACACACCTTTGATTCCAAGCTTAAAGGAAATGAGAGAGAAGCCCAGGCCAATACTATCCCCCACTGTAGAGCAGGGTTGCCATCTAATGTCCTTTACCAGTATTACATGCTGAAACAGAACTTGAATTTATCTTTGATTTTCAGAAGGCTTTTGGATCAAGTATCTCATGACAGACTAATGTATAGATACTGAGAATGCAAAGTCCAGGAACAAGTGGAGGAATGGACTCCCAATTGTCTTCATGGCAGAAAGCAGAGGTAAAAGGTAGCTATTTAATGTGGAAGGAAGTTCAACAAGAACCAGTCCCTCTGAGGACCCCAGGTATTCACAGTCAATTGACTGCTTCTCCCGTCACTTTCTACGTGTCATAATTTCCGCCATGAGGAGGTACCTGGTGTCCCTGGCCCAGTTGCTGCCACAGCTCTGGGATTCTCTCTCATCCACATACAATGGACCTCTCTTTGCCCTCCACCTCAACAAGGGTCAGTGCTGGGCCAACTACAGTTCACAATATTCATCAAGCATCTAGACCAGGGGTTGGGAACCAATACCATCAAGCAAGGGGTGTGTGGGCCCCAGGTTGGGAGTCCCTGATCTAGACACTGCAATCAAGAACACAATTTTTAAGTTTGCAGATGTTAGCAACAGTTAGAGAGAGCTGGTTAATGCAGCGAAAAACTTAAGTCAATTACAGCTGGGAGTAAACGCACTTGCAGAACAGGCAAATAAATTTTAATATTTTAATAGGTTTCAATAAGTATATTTAATGTCAGAGAAATGTATACAATATATATCCTGAAATTCTTTTTCTTCGCAAACATCCATGAAAACAGAGGAGTGCCCCCAAAGAATGAATGACAGTTAAATATTAGAACCCCAAAGCCCATCTCCCCCCTCCCATGCACAAGCAGCAACAAGGCAACAACCCAACCCCACTCCCAGAAGCAATAAAAACATCAGCGCCCTCCACCGAGCACTCAAGTGTGCAGCAAAGCATCAATAAAGACACGAACTTGCAGTCGTGGTGGCTATCCCTCGAGGTCGAGGATGATGGTCTTCGTTCTGAAGAAGTGGCCCACAGAGCGAAGACGCCTGTGCGTGTATTTGTTTAACGTGTACTTGATGTTGCACTCCAAGAAGCACACGATACTTCACAAACCAACCAACTGATTCCAATGGCATGGAAACCATGACGATTGGAGCTGACGGATTTGTTGCGGCCTTCATCCGCCTTCACAGCCGTTGAGTTCGAAGTAACTTCGTCCGCCTGTTCCACCGTTGAGGTCTTGGTTGGATTGTTCTTTGTCAGGGACCTCACCCTCGACCTTACAGCCATGGGTGACCCTACCAGGAGCATAGCTCCAGACGGCATTGTTCTCGGGATCACAGACTTGCAGCACCCCAAAAACTACTTATTCATCCAGTAATTCAACATACCACAGGCTCTCTTTCTCCCTAATAAGGGAAAAAGAGGTGTCTCTGTTTCACAGCGAGATGGGAGACATAACAAACAACTCGCTGATTTATAATGTTTAAAGTCTGTTGCATCGCTTTTCCCGAGCTCTGTGCCCAGAGAGTCGGCCCCAGAAAGGTTCAGCTCTCTGGACACACAACCCCAGGCAGCTAACCCGCTGCTCCCGATGTTCCGTGTTCTCCTGCAACGCCTCAGCCAGGGGCACCAGCCTAGAACCAGCACAACTCCAGAGCCATGAAAATCTGGAAACCTGAAGGTGCGCTCGCCTTCCAGGCTGTGTCCTTGGGATATCAAATAGCGGCCGGTCGTGACGCACTGAAAGTGGGTCCCAATCCTGCAAAGAACTGAAGTCAGAGTGTAACTCCAGGTCAAGGTCTTCAAAAGAACCTTGAAAAGATAAAAAAGAGATATCAAAGATAGAAATAGCAAACAACAGGAATTCTGCAGATGCTGGAAATTCAAGCAACACACATAAAAGTTGCTGGTGAACGCAGCAGGCCAGGCAGCATCTCTAGGAAGAGGTGCAGTCGACGTTTCGGGCCGAGACCCTTCGTCAGGACTAACTGAAGGAAGAGTGAGTAAGGGATTTGAAAGTTGGAGGGGGAGGGGGAGATCCAAAATGATAGGAGAAGACAGGAGGGGGAGGGATGGAGCCAAGAGTTGGACAGATGATAGGCAAAAGGGATACGAGAGGATCATGGGACAGGAGGTCTGGGAAGAAAGACGGGGGGGCGGACCCAGAGGATGGGCAAGGGGTATAGTGAGAGGGACAGAGGGAGAAAAAGGAGAGTGAGAGAAAGAATGTGCGTATAAAAATAAATAACAGATGGGGTACGAGGGGGAGGTGGGGCATTAGCGGAAGTTAGAGAAATCGATGTTCATGCCATCAGGTTGGAGGCTACCCAGACGGAATATAAGGTGTTGTTCCTCCAACCTGAGTGTGGCCTCATCTTTACAGTAGAGGAGGCCGTGGATAGACATGTCAGAATGGGAATGGGTTGTGGAATTAAAATGTGTGGCCACTGGGAGATTTCAATCTTGCTCGACACTTTAATCAGCGAGAATTAATGGAGCCGATCATGGCCGCACACTCCACTCTCAACCTCGTTGAATTCCACTGGAGACTGTAATGTAATAAAAATGTAAATTACAGGCTCCAATTGTATGCAGTTTAGTTGTAGAAGCATATTTGAAAGGAGATGAAGCAGTTTTACGAACCGTCTGAAGGGTGTTCTGTTGCTGGCGTCATCTTGAAGAAGTATGTATTAGTCAGATGGTAGAAGTCAAAGTGGGATAAGGGTCAACAGTATTCAGCATGAATCAATAGGCAAGGTGTTGCACTTTAGGAGGGAGGTATGAGTCAGAGAGGGGTAATGGAACATTACAAATACGCCCATCGGTAAAGGTTGGATCATAGAGATCAAAGTCACAAAAAGCAAGTAATATTTATTTATAGTAGAACACTGGAAACTTAGGCTAAACCACACCTAGGAGAAGAGTTCTGGCTGCCTGATTATAAGAAAGCATACAGAGATCGCAGAGATCTACAAGGATATTCCCAGAAATGCATGAGTATACAGTGGTGCTAGGAAGTTTGTGAATCCTGTAGAATTTTTTTCTATTTCTGCAGAAATATGACCTAAAATATGATTAGAACTTCACGTACATTCCTAAAATTAGATAAAGAGAATCCAATTAAATAAATAATGCAAAAAGTCAGTTTACTTGTCCATTTATTGAGAAAAATGATCCAATATTACATATATTTGTTGGAAAAAGTATGTGAACCTTCACTTTCAGTGACTGGTGTGACCCCCTCGTACAGCAATAACTTCAACCGAACTTTTCCAGTAACTTGATCAGTCCTGCACATCAGCTTAGAGAAATTTTAGGCCATTTCTCCTTACAAAACTGCTTCAACTCTGGGATGTTGGTGGGTTGCCTTGCATGAACTGCTTGCT
This sequence comes from Mobula hypostoma, assembly GCF_963921235.1. Taxonomy (NCBI): domain Eukaryota; kingdom Metazoa; phylum Chordata; class Chondrichthyes; order Myliobatiformes; family Myliobatidae; genus Mobula; species Mobula hypostoma. Next base: position 13,331,768 of record NC_086119.1, read on the forward strand.
TCAGATCCTTCCACAACATTTCTATAGGATTAAGGTCAGGACTTTGACTCAGCCATTCTAATACATGAAATTTCTTCTTTTTAAATCATTCTGTTGTTGATTTGCTTTTGCCTTTCAGATCGTCGTCGTGTTGCATTATCCAACTTCTATTAAGCTTCAGGTAATAGATTGCGACCTTGACATTCTCCTGTAAAATGTCCTGATACAATTTTGAATTTATTGTTCCCTCAACGATTGCAAGCTGTCCAGGCCCTGAGGCAGCAAAGCAGTCCCAAACCATGATGCTCCTTCCACCATGCTTCACAGCTGGCATGAGGTTTTGATGTTGGTGTGCAGTGACCTTATTCTTCCAAACATAGTAACGTGCATTTCTGCCAAAAAGTTCAACTTTTGTCTCATCTGTCCACAGAACATTGACCCAGAAGCATTGTAGAACATCCAGGTGGTCTTTTGTAAACTTGAAACGCGTAGCAATGTTTTTTTGGAGAGCAGTGGTTTCATCCTCGGTGTCTTTCCATGAACACCATTCTTGGTCTGTGCTTTTCTTATAGTGGACTCATGAACAGAGACTTTATCAAGTTCTAGAGATTTCTGCAGGTCCTTTGACGTGACCCTTGGGTTCTTTTTCAGCTCCTTCAGCATTGCACATTGTGCTCTTGGTGCGATCTTTGCACAACGCCCACTCCTAGGGACAGTAGCAACAGTACTGAGTTTCCTCCATTTGTAGACAATTTCTCTTAATATAGACTTCAGAAATGGTTTTGCAGTCCTTTCCAGATTGATTCATCTGTGCAATTCTTCTTCTAAGATCCTCTGAAAGTTGTTTTGATTGAGTCATGGTGCACATAAACAGATCTTTCTTGGGAAGAGCAGGCTCTGTCTGTAACCTGACTTTGTGTGTCTTTTTTATAAGGCAGGGCACCTCTACAACCCGCACCTTCAATCTCATGTCATTGATTGGAACATCTGACTCCAAATATCTTTTGTAGAAGGCATTACTCCTGCGGTTTCCATGCTTTCTCCAACATAATAAAGGCATCCATTAGTCTTGCGAGACCATGGATCTGCGCCTGGAAAGTCTTCACTCTCCAGGGCGCAGGCCTGGGCAAGGTTGTATGGAAGACCAGCAGTTGCCCATGCTGCAAGTCGCCCCTCTCCACGACACCGATGTTGTCCAAGGGAAGGGCATTAGGACCCATACAGCTTGGCACCGGTGTCGTCGCAGAACAATGTGCAATTAAGCGCCTTGCTCAAGGACACAACATGCTGTCTCGGCTGGGGCTTGAACTCATGACCTTCAGGTCGCTAGTCCAATGCCTTAACCACTTGACCACGTGCCCACAACATATTGGATACTTTTTCTACATAAATAAACGAACAAGTATAATGTTTTTGTGTTATTTATTTAATTGGGTTCTCTTTATCTAGGTTTAGGACTTATGTGAAGATCTGATCACATTTTAGGTCATATCTGTCTTCTCTGTTCTCTTAAGAAGAGTGACCAAATAGAAGTTTGTATTGAAAATCACACAGAACATAGAACAGTACTGTGCATCATAGTGCAGGCTATTCGGCCCACAATGTTGCACAAATCCTTTAACCTACTAACTCTTCTCTCCATGTTTCTTTTATCCATATGGCTATGTCAGTGTGTCTAATTTATCTTCCTCTCCCGCCAGCCTGGTGTTGTGCTTCATGTACCCATGTCTGATGCCCTTACATACTTTCCTCCAAACAATTTAAAGATATACCCCGATCATATTTGCCACTTTCGCCCTGGGAAGGAAGTCGCAGGCTGCCCACTCTATCTATGCCTCTTATCATCCTGTACACCTCTCTCAAATCACCTCTCATCTTCCTTCTCTTTTTCTTTTTAAATCTTTTTATTAATTATTATTGAAAATCAACAACAGAGAAAAATACATCAGAATAATCAAGATAACATATCCATATGTAGAATAAGAGTTAAACTATCAACCAGGCTGAACAGTATATCAATAATAATCAAAAAACAAAGTATTAAAGCTTTTTTTATGGGAAAAAAGGAAAGAAAGAAAAAAAGAACCCCTACTAACTAAAACAGAGAAAACCCCTAATAACTAAAAAAAAGTGAAAAGCCATAGTTTGCTCAACCTTACACTGGACAACAAAGTTTTTGCTTCCTTAATACTTCTGTGTGTACCTTATGATTTTGGGCGGCTGATCATGAAAATTGCCTTGAAAATTCCCTGTCATTCTTTTTTAAAAAAAAAATCACCTATTTTTGTCATTTCAATTCACAATTCAAGTCAGAACAACTGATGCCAAGATTAAGGAAGGCATTTTTGTTGGTCCACAGATCAACAGGTTATCAATGACAGGCAATTCAAAGAACTTGCGTGGGACCAGAGAAATGTCACATGGAAGGCAATCAAAGATGTGGTTGAAATTTTTCTTGGCAACTACAGAGTACCAAACTACGTGCAGTTGGTTGACAACATGCTTCTAGCATGCAAAACCATGAAGTGAAACTTGTCACTAAAGTTTCATCTTCTGCATTCCCATTTAGACTTCTTCCCTGCCAGTCTTGGCACTGTCGGTGATGAGCATTGTGGAAGGTTTCACCAGGACATTACAGTCATGGAGAAACTGTATCAGGGCAATTGGAATCCATTAATGCTCGATGCTTATTGTTGGACACTTAACTGGGAAGCCTCAGGCACTGAATACAAATGAAGATTATCGACAAAGTATTTTTAGCTTAGTTGAGCTATTGAAAAGTGTCAGCACCATTATGCAATTAAACACATTATATTCAATAAAAGTTAATTTCTTGTTTCTCCAAATTCCTACATGATATAAGTAGTCTGAAATTATATTTGTGTTCAGCTTCTAATCAGAAACAAAAAAAAATTCTGAGGAAGAAACACTTTTGGAAAAAATTGTTGACCAGTAATATTAAACTATTGAACTTATTAAACATTGTTTGATAGGGGGTGGTCCTTTGTGTTAGAAAGTCATGGGTTCAAGCCCCACTCTAAGATTTCGGGACATAATACGTAGAAAAATTATGTTTGAGAAATTAAACTGAAGACTCTGTCAGTTCCTGCAGGGGGACAGAAGCAATTTATAAAAAAGATCAGGGATGTTTTTCCAGTGTTCCTGATTACCTCTTTGTGATTTGTGGGAGCTTGCTGTGCCAAAATTCTCCAGTTATAATCCTGACTGTAATATAAAGCACTTTGAGATGCCGCGCAGTTGTGTAAAGTCAAGACGTATCTGAGCCTGGGTTGAATTACTCTTCATTCCCATTTGATCTGTAGACTTGGTCTTAACTCCACCAAAATATGGCAGGAGATTGACAAGCACGTGAAGCCATGGGAAATCCCTTCAAATTCTCATTGTGAAGAACACATTGAAGAGGAGGCCACAGTCAAAGTCAAGTTAAGTCAATGGTAAACACTAGAGATTCTGCAGATGTTGGAAATCCAGAGCAACACACACACACAAAATGCTGAGAAACTCAAATAATTCAGCATCTATGGAGAGGAATAAGCAGTTGATGTTTTGGGCCGAGACCCTTCATCGCGACTCAAGTAAAATTTATTATCAAAGCCATACACTGCCTTGAGATTGATGGATTTATTTTACAGGAAAATAAAGAAATACAACAGAATTTATAAAAAAAAACATACATCAACTAAGAATGACAAACAACCAATGTGCAAAAGAATGCAAATTGTGCAAAATTAAATAATATTGAGAACATGAGTTGTAAAGAGTCCTTGAAAGTGAGTCTGTAGGCTGTAGAATTAGTTTAGTGTTGTGGTAAATAAAGTTATCCATGCCAGTTCACGAGCATGATGGTTGTAATGTATGGCTGCAGGGAGCGTGCATGTAACAGGAATGGCCTCATTCGTGGAACAGCACATCTGCCCGGATCAGCGAAAACTGGGATGATGGCCAAGCAACAGACAGGAGACAATTATCTCCAGCAGCTCATGGTTATTAATGTAGCAGATGAAGAGCCTGCTCTGTGCTCCCATTTTACGTTTACTGCAGTCACTCAATGCCCCTTTTATTTCAACATAATTATTATTTTGTGGATATCAGTGTGAGGGACAGCGACGCAGTGACAGCCAAGCACTTTAGTGTTGTTTTTGCCTTCTGTGTCAGGATCAGGCAGACACAGGGGCTGGAACGCCTAGTGAATCTGCCATCCACGTTTGGATAGGGTATCACAGCAGTTCAAATACACTTTAATATCAGATCCAGACTGACAAAAGGCTGCCCTAAAGGGGCAAAGAATTTCATACAACTAAGTATTCAATAGGATAATCCAGCTGAAGGTGAAATATATGCTCCTGAAACATTAATATAAATATACAGTATTAGGTATATTTACCATCAGTAAGGCAGGGTGCCACTTTGCTTGTAGTTCAGGAAAGGGCCATTAGATGGCAGACAAACCTGGGAGCAAATTTAAAGTGATGAGTTCAAATTTCCTTACAGCTGCTGGAAGGTGAATTCCCATCCATGAGTGATAGCGCGCTACAGCATAGAAACAGGCCCTTCGGCCCATCTAGTCCATGCCAACCTGATCTTCTGCCTAGTCCCACCTAACTGTACCCAGACCACAGCCCTCCGAACCTCTCTCATCAAGTCTGGATTGAACTGGAGTCGCCGTAGCTGTGACTCTCGACCCCTTGATTGTGAAGGTTTTGGACCATCTGAAGGGGTGGGAAAGTTGCCATAGCGAAGGAACTTACTTTTGACTTCTTGGTGCAAGTCTCTGTTTCTGATCCATTGATATGTCCAGTGGACCAGTGCCCATGTCTATTCCTAATACTTCCTGTTGCACAGTTACTGTGGTCATGGGTCATAGAGTTCTACAGCACAAAAACAGGCCATTCAGCCCATCTAATCAATGTCAGCCTGGTCTTCTACCTAGTCCTGCACCGAGATCATAACCCTCCATACCTTTCCTATCCACACCTCTCTTAGATGTTACAATTGAACTCACGTCGACCACTTCTGCTGGCAGCTCGTTCCGTGACACAGTACTCCCTCTGAGGACTAAATAATTATTGAACCCAGACCGGCTTCTGTCTCTGACATTCAGAGTGCCTTAACTAGCATTATTATGCAAAGTTAATGTGATGATCAGCAAATAAACCATTTCTGTTTCAGCCTGGAGGACGGATTGAATACATGAGTCCTTCATTCAGTCCACCCACCTATCATTCAATTAGATCACCACTATAATTCCCCTCAAATCAGTTTTCCTGCTGTGCTTCCTTAATGCTTGCCCTTTGCAATGATCCAAATTTCCTGTATGACCTCCCCCAGCTTTAGCAGCTTCTTGGGGGTGAGGTGGAGGTGAGGGAGCTCCAAATTTCTACTGCCCTTTTTAATGAAGCTCCCAGCATTAACCCAAACCACTCGCCTCTCATCTTGAAATCTCTTTATTTTGAGTTCATTAGAATCAGAATCAGGATTATCATCACTGACATAGTTTGTGAAATTTGATGCTTTTTGGCAGCAATACAGTGTAATAAATAAAAATATATACTCTGATTTACAATAAGAAATATAAAAAAGTAATTGGTGTGGTAGCAATGTTCATAGGTTCACAGTCTGTTCAGAAACCTGATGGCGGATGGGAAGACGCTGTTCCTAAAACATTGAGCGTGTGTCTTCAGGCTCCTGTACCTTCTCCCTGATGGTAGCAATGAGGAGAGGGCATGTCTTCTTGATGGTGGATGCTGCCATCTTGAGGTATCACCTATTGAAGATGACCTTGGTGGTGGGGAGACTAGTGCCCATGATGGAACTGGCTCAGTCTACACCCCTCTGCGGCTTCTTCTGATCTATAAGACCATAAGACCATAAGACAAAGGAGCAGAAGTCGGCCCCACAGCAGACGGTCAGAATGCTCTCCGGGGTACATCTGTAGAATTTTTCTGGAGTCTTTGGTGACAAATCAAATCAAATTGCTAATGAGATGTAGGCGCTAATGCTTTGCTCATGATTGTATCAATATGTTGGGCCGAGGATAGATCTTCAGAGATGCTGACCCCCAAGAACATGAAGCTACTCACCATGATTAGAGACAATAAATTCACTCTCTCCGTCCTGCTGTATCATTAACATCGAAATTAAATTACCTTTAATTGTCCATTCTCAGGAAAAGAAATCTTGTCTCAATGTCAGATGAGGTATTAGTGAAATTATCCCACTGAGCTTCACTAGTGGAGTGTCAGAAAACCAAATCCCATTTCATTGGCCCAGATTCAAATTCAGATTCACTTATTTATCACATGTACATCAAAACATAGAGTGAAATTTGTTGTTTGCTTTAACAACCAACACAAGCTAACGATGTGCTGGGGCAGCCGGCAAGTGTCAGCACACATTCCAGCACACCCACAATGCTCGGCTGAACAGCACAGAACACACCGACGATGGTAGAACAAGGTCCGTGCCTCCCTCCCTCCCTCCCACGCACTCACGCACATACACAGACCTCCAACCCCAGCACAGGTCGTCTTCAGACTTCCGTGAACTCGCGGGTTCACCGCCATTGGGCTTCGACTTCTCCACAGGACTCAGAGACACAGGCATCTGCAGACTTCCGCGCCTCCCATCGGCCTCTGTTATATTCCAGCCCAGATCCCGCCTATCTCCCCCCTCCAGCCACTCACTGGCGCAGCTCCTAAGCTGTTGCGGTCTGAGGCCGGACACTCTTCTTCCTGTCAGCCAGTTGCAGGTCCCCTCTGGCTGAACCAGTGCCCCGTTAACATCGTCGCCCCTTTGGCAGCCACAATAAACCAGCCTCCTTGACTGGCGGCCTCGCGGTTTATTCACACAGCCTCCTTTTCTTCGCAAGTCTCTCCTCGTCGTCAGAACCCGCCAAGTGAAGCTGGCGAATCTTGGTGACACTTGTAATGGTGTATATTATAAATACCTCCCATAAACACACAGAATAAATAATAAGTGCATTAATTAAACATCTCTGGGCTGTACATTGTGGGGAGTGAATAACTGAAGTGCTTTCAGGCAAGGCCCCTCTTGCCTGAAATGCTAATGAGACTTTATGTTGGGGACATGTTTAATATATTTTCTTATCTTCTTAATGGCCCTGCTGAAGAGGATTAGTTACTCTGCTCACTTGAGACCGGAGGCAGGATTTACATTTTAGAACAGGGGTCCAGGCCAGGAAATGCTCCGCCGATAGTGGGACTCCGACAAATCTTTTTAATTTAGCAGAGGAGGAGAAGCGAGTCTCAGAGCAGATTACGCAGTACGAAAGCACCTCGGTACTGAATTAATGATAGCACAGGAAGGGGGGGCTGAGGGAGGTGAGAGAGAGATAGTGAAGGAGGTAAAGAGAAGCTGAGAGGGGCTGGAAGGTAAGGAGACTGACAAAAATGAGGCAAGAGAGAAGAGGGTATGGTAGAGGGAGGTGAGGAAAGCTGGACGTGAGGAGAGATGGAGGGAAGTGTTTATACACTACATCCATCAGGCTCCTGAACCAACATGGATAACTACAATAATCACTACTCCGAACCAATTCTACAATATACGGGCTTGTTTTCAAGGACTCTTTACAACTCTTGTTCTCAGTGTTATTTTTTATTTGCATAACTTGTCTTCTTTTGCATATTAGTTGTTTCGTCAGTCTTTGCTATATATAGTTTTTTGTTAATACTATTGTATTTCTTTATTTTCCTAGAAATGCCTACAAGAAAATGAATTTCAAGGTAGTAAATGGCAACATATATGTACTTTTATAATAACTTTACTTTGAACTTTAATTATTTGTCAGTTTTTTTTTGTAAATTTTATTGTATTTCTTTTATCCCTGTGAATGCCTGCAAGAAGATGAAACCTTGATAATAAATTTACTTTGAACTTCGAAGTTAGGCCAGGTAGAGGGGTGTGGGGGGGGGGGCGTGGGAGGAAAAGGTTACTTGATGAAAAAGAGATGAGGGGAGACGGAGGAAAGAGAAGGGAGAGAGGGAGGAGAGGAGAGACAGAGGAAGGAGAAAGTGAATGAAGTATGCAGCCATCGGGACAAAGCAAGAATGAGAGAGGTGAGAGGACGTTGTAAGGGTAACGGAGATACTTCCATCTTTCAGCTGAAAGCGAAATTTAGTCGATCAGCCTTCACTCACTGTGAATCAGAACATGAACTTGGCGCACTGAGAGGCAGCAGGCCTGAAAGTCAAGGTTAATGTCAAAGTAAATTTGTTATCAAAGTAATGTACATGTATGTCACCATATACAGCCCTGAGGTTCATTTGCTTGCAAGCGTTTACTGGAAAATAAAGACATACCAAAGAATTTACGCGAACTATATATAACCAAAAGCGAGCAAACAACCAATGTGCAGAAGAAGATAAATTGTGCAAATGAAAAATAATAAATAACTAATCCTGCGAACTTGAGTTGTACAGTCCTTGACAGTGTGTCTGCAGAATGCGGAATCAGTTCCGTGTTCAGATGAGTGAAGTTACCCACAGTGGTTCAGGAGCCTGTTGTAGGATAACAACTGCTCCTGAGCTTAGCGGTGTGGGACCCAGGGCTCGTGTACCTCCTATCTGACGACAGTAGCGAGAAGGGAGCATGTCCTGGATAGCGGGAGTCCTTGGAGATGGAGGCTGCTTTCTTGTGGCAGCGCTCCTCGTCAATATGCTCAATGGTGGGGAGGGCTTTGCCTGTGATGGACTGGGCTGGATCCATTACTTTTTGTTGGCATTTCCATCGCTGGGCTCTGGTGTTTATATACCAGGCTGTGATGCAACCTGTCAGGTTACTGTGCACGCTCCACTCTGCACCTGCTGAATCTTGCTAAAGTTTTAGATGATGAGCTGAGTCCCTATTGATGCACAGAGTGGCTGCACAAGCTACTAACACACACCCTTGATCCCTCCTGCACTGGCAGGCTGCAAAATGTATTAACAAATAAACTTTGTTGAGAAACAAAACTTATAGAAAGGAAGGAATCTGAAAAAAAATATGTACAGCAAGCTCAGAGGGAGAGCAAGATGGAAAGGAAATTCAGCCTGAAACTGTTAAATTGCCCAGTAACAAAGATAATAAATGGCCCAAAGTGAGCTATGTCTAGTGCTGAGCGCACTGGGGTCGTATTCTTATCGGTTACTTGGATAAACATTACTCGCCCAATGGCCTTTCATGCTGTATACTACTTGTGATCTCTTCTGCGCTTAATCAGAAATTCCGTATTTCCCAGTGGGAGTTACGTTCACAAGGAACTGAGGTCAGAGGAACTCAGAACTGCAGAGTTATCTGGAAAATCCGTTGTGTGTAACAAAACACATTGATGACGGTAGAGCAGTGGATGTAGTGTATATGGATTTCAGGAAGGCACTTGATAAGGTTCCCCATGCCAGGCTCATTCAGAAAGTACTGAGGCATGGGATCCAAGGAGACCTTGCTTTGTGGATCCAGAATTGGCTTGCCCACAGAAGGCAAAGAGTGGTTGTGGAAGTTTTGTATTCTGCATTGAGGATGGTGGCTAGTGCTGTTCTGCAGGGATCTGTTCTGGGACCCCTTCTCTTTGTGGTTTTTCTAAATGACCTGGATAAAGAAGTAGAAGGGTGGGTTAGTATATTTTCTGATGACACAGAAGTTGGGGGTGCTGTGGATAGTCTGGAGGGTTGTCAAAGGTTATAGCGGGACATCGATAGGATGCAGAACTGGGCTGAGAAGTGGCAGATTGAGTTCAACCCAGGTATGTGTGAAGTGGTTCATTTTGGTAGGTCAAATTTCAAGACAGAATATAGTATTAATGGTAAGACTCTTGGCAGTGTGGAGGATCAGCAAGATCCTGGGGTCCATGTCCATAGGACACTGAAAGCTGCTGCACAGGTTGACAGTGTTGTTAAGAAGGTGTATGGTGTGATGGCCTTCAGCAACTATGGAATTGAGTTCAAGAGCCATGAGGTAATGTTACAGCTATATAGGACTCTGGTCAGACCCCACTTGGAGCACTGTGCTCAGTTCTGGTCACCTCACTATAGGAAGGATGTGGAGAGTGCAGAGAAGATTTACAAGGATGTTGCCTGGATTGGAGAGCATGCCTTATGAGAATAGGTTGAGTGAACTCGGCCTTTTCTCCTCGGAGCAACGGAGAATGAGAAGTAACCTGAGAGAGGTGTATAAGATGATGAGAGGCATTGATCGTGTAGATAGCCAGAGGCTTTTTCCCAGGGCTGAAATGGCTAACACAAGGGGGAATAATTTTAAGGTGCTTGGAAGTAGGTACAAGGGGGATGTCAGGGGTAAGTTTTTCACACAGAGAGTGGTGGGTGCGTGGAATGCACTGCTGGCAGTGGTGTCGGAAGCGGATACAATAGGGTCTTTTAAGAGTCTCTTGGAGCTTAGAAAAATAGAGGGCTATGCGGTAGAGAAATTCTAGGCAGTTTCTAGAGTAGGTTACATGGTCAGCACAACATTGTAGGCTGAATGTCCTGTAACGTGCTGTAGATTTCTATGTTCTATGTTTACTCCTAGAAGTCTGAGACCAACAAGATGCCATGGAGTGACCCACAGTAGTGTCGCGGTTATCGCGACACTACTACAGCTCCGGGCACCAGCCTTTGGAGTTCAATTCCAGTGCCATCTGTCTCCCCGCGAACGTGTGGGTTTCCTCCGGGTGCCCCAGTTTCCTCCCACAGTCCAAAGACGGTAGGTCAATTGGTCATTGTAAATTGTCCTGTGATTAGCCTAGGGTTAAATATGTGGGTTGCTGGGCATCTCGGCTTGTTGGCTCGGAAGAGTCTATTCCACGCTGGATCTCTAAAATAAATAAGCATAGCCTAAATGAAGCATCCTCAAGAATTAATAAGACCATAAGATATAGGAGCAGAATTAGCCCATTTGGCCCATCGAGTCTGCTCCGCCATTTCATCATGGCTGATCTAATTTTCCTCTCAGCCCCAATCTCCTGCCTTCTCCCCGTATCCCTTCATTCCCTGACCAATCAAGAATCTATCAACCTCTGCCTTAAATATACATAAGGACTTGGCCTCCACAGCTGCCTGTGGCAATGAATTCCACAGATTCACCACTCTCTGGCTATAGAAATGCTTCTTAATCTCCATTCTAAAACAACATCCCTCTATTCTGAGACTGTGTCCTCAGGTCTTAGACTCTTTCACAATAGGAAACGTCCTCTCCACATCCACTCTATCAAGGCCTTTCACCATTCAATAGGTAAATTAATACAACAGTGCTGAGTTCTGCAAGCTACTAAAGGTTTGGCAAGGTTGTCATCTATATAGTATATCTTATTAATAGGGGCAGCACGGCAACATAACGGTTAGCACATTGCTCTACAGTGCCAGTGACCAGCGACTGGGGTTCGATTCCCACCACTGTCTGTATGTTCGCCCTGTGGTTGACTGCTCTGGTTTCCTCCCACATTATAAAGATGGACAGTACAGTTAGGGCTAGTAAGTTGTGAGCATGCAACGTTGGCACTGGAAGCTTGGGGACACTTGTGGGCCGTCCTTGGCACTACGCTCACTGACTTGATTTGACACAAGTAATCTATTTCACTGTAGGATTCAATGTACATGTGACAAATAAAGCTAATCTTTCTCTTAAGGTGAGAGAGAGCGAGACAGACACACACACAGACACAGACACAAGGGAATGAATTCCAAACTTGGACAATGGCAGCTGAGAGGGCAGCGATGAAACAGGAGTACAGATCAGAAAGAGCACAGGGACTTCTAGGAGTTTCAGGACTGGAGGAGATTGTAGAAACCTGGAGGGGTAAGTCTAGAGATTCTAGGCAGTGGGCAAGATATTCTATGGCAGGAAAATTGAGCAGAAGCTGTGATAAAAATGTTAAAAATGATAAATCTCTTCTCACTAATCCTAACCATCCACATACTACTAGATGGGTCCATGCCATGGCTGCACTTTGTGGTTCCTGATCCTACACCTGCCACATACCACTGCTTAACATAGACCAAGTCTTGATCCATCGTCTTAACCCAAAACATCAACTCATTCTCTGCTTCCACAGATGCTGCCTGACCCATTGAGACCCTCCGGCAGTTTGGTTGTTGCTCCATGTCCTAGCATCTGAGGTCTCCTGTGCTACCATTCTAAGATCACATCTGCTTCAACTGAAACGTGGAGGACTTCCTAATTTTACCAAAAATTTCTGCAGAGGGAAAACAATTTGCGATTTTGCAGTGATGTCACCGCAGCGATACCTCTGGCAGCACATTCCCAGATATTAGACAAAAAGATATAAGAGAAGAATTAAGCTATTTGGCACCCCATTTAAACATGGCTGATTTTTGAACCGCATTCTCCCGTCTTCTCCCATAACCTCACACATATTGAGCATGCCCTGTGTAAAAACTTATCTCCCATGAACCCCTAATAAAACTTCTACCTCTCACTTTAAACTTATCTGCTGTTGCTTTGACACCCTTATCATGGGGAAAGATTTTCACTATCTACCCTATCTCATCTGTTCGTTATGTGTCATGCCACATGATGTGGGCGATCATGGTCACATGACCATGATTGTTCTGGGCAAATTTTTCTACAGAAGTGGTTTGCCATTTCCTTCTTCTGGGCAGTGACTTTACAAGACGGGTGACCCCAGCCATTATCAACACTCTTCAGAGATTGTCTGCCTGGCGTCAATGGTCACATAATCAGGACTTGTGATGTGCACCGGCTGCTCGTACGACCGGCCATCGCCTGCTCGCATGGCTTCATGTGACCCTGATCAGGGTCTAAACAGGTGCTGCTTCTTGCCCGAGGGTGACCTGCAGGCTAGCGGAGGGAAGGAGCGCCTTTCACCTCATTTGGTAGCGTCGTATCTCTACCCCACCACCCACTAGCCTATCTATGCCTTTCATAATGTTGTATACTTCCAATAGATCACCCCTCATCCTCTTTCACTCCTGAAAAATCAAGCCCAGCCTATCCAACATCTCCCCATAACTGAGCTCCTGTGACCTAGGCAACATCCTGATGAATCTCCTCTGCACACTCCCCAGCGCAATTGCATCTTCCCAGTAGTGTGGTGACCAGAACGGTCTGCGTTTTGCGCCGAGTCAATTCATCAGGACCTGATGCTGGTTCAAAGTGAAAAAGGAATACTACGAAACTTGGACCTGTTCATCAGGAGCAGGAAGAAGCCTTGCCAAGAAAACATCCAGTGAAAGGTACCACCCCACACATTCCCAGTCACTCACCCACTCGCTCCAGCACCTCTGCCCCATCAGTGGGGCAGTCTACCAGGCGCCATTCACCTCAGAACTGGAGCGGCAGCAAGCCATCCTCGATCCCGAGAGACTGCCCACGAAGGGAGGCATGATAGTGCAGTGGTTAGCACAACGCTTTACGGTACAAGCGACCCGGGTTCAATTCCCGCTGCTGCCTGTAAGGAGTTTGTACGTTCTCCCCGTGATTGCGTAGGTTTCCTCCGGGTGCTCCGGTTTCCTCCCACAGTCCAGTGTAGGTTAATTGGGCACTGTAAGTTGTGATTTGGCTAGAATTAAATTGGAGGGATTGCTGGGTGGAGCAGCTGGAAGGGCCTACACCAGGCTCTATGCCAATAAATAAATAAATAAGAAGACAGAGGTGAGGGCTCATCTTCTGAATGAGCCACCATCGTGTGCTCATAACCCCTGCAAGGCATCGGTGCAAAGCCTCACATTCTCAGCCAAAGACTGGCCAGGTTTGTGCTGTCGACTAGAGTCCTCAGCGACCGTCAGAGTGGGAGAGAGGAGTCCTTCCAGTCGGCTGCAAATGGGCAGGGTGCTGCTCCCACGTCAATAACCACAGCGGCATTCCCCTCCCTACCGTCTCGCTACTCTGGCTCACTTCCCTTTCACAGCGGCATCCCCTCTGCCTCACCGTCTCCCCAGCCCCTTGTGAACGACTGTCAGGAGCAGAATGACCCTGATGGCTCCCGGCAAATGCTGTAAAGCAAGCTGATTCTAAGGTCACAGGAAAGGTCACCTTTAAATATATGGCTGGAGGAGGGAAAAAAAAACAATTCACTTTTATTAGATAAATAAAACAAAGCCAGCAGTCGGAAAATGAAATTTCTTTTTTAATCGTGAAACCTTTCTGTTTCTTCTTCAGGGAAAACACAGGTAACGGCTTCAGACCAACTTCCCAATTACATCACAAAGAAACAGGCCATTCAGCCCACTGGGTTCATGCTGACCCTTTTGGCCATCTACAGTAATCCCATTTGTGTAGATATATCCTTTTATTCCTTGTCTACAAAAGTATCTGTCTAAATGCCTCTGAAACACGGTGATAGTGTGTGATTCCACAACTCCCTCCGGCATTCCATATATCAACCATTCTCTGTTTTAAAGAAATTTACCCCTCAGATCCCCCTATAAAACTCCTTCCTCTTAGCTTTAAGCCTAAGATCTCTTGTTTTTGATACCTGGTATAATTATGCCTGGGTGACGGGGTGGAGCTACAACCCTACCAAAGGAGGTGTCCCTCCACTAACCTGCAGGTCACCCTTGGACAAGGTGTAGCACCTGCTTAGCCACCGTGCCCTCCGCCTCCCTGATCAGGGTCACGTGAAGCCATGGGAGCAGATGGTGGATGGTCATATGAGCAGCTGGCGCATATCACAAGTCCTGGTTATACGACCACTGACGCCAGGCGGACAATTTTCAAAGAGTATTGATAATGGCCAGGCTCACCTGTCTTGAACAGACACTGCCCAGAAGGAGGCAATGGCAAATGACTTCTGTAGAAAAATTTGCCCGAGAACAATTATGTTCAAAGACCATGATCGCCCACGTCATACAACATAGCACATAATGATGATGATGAAAATACTGCATGTATCATCAAATGAGGGCAAGCTACAGCTTTATAAGCTCACACTGTCAAAAGTTGAAGTTCAGGTTCATTGTCATAGGAATGCACACACAGAGTATGAAAGTGAACTTTTGTTACTGCAGCACAGTACATTACAAATGTGACAAGCATAACTAATATAAGCTTAAAATAAATTATGCTTTCCTTGTGGCCAGAGTCACAAGTTGGTCGGGGTCAACCACGGATGTTTCGTCTTAGCTGTCTGTCTGATACGCACGCTAGCACACAAGCCTAGGCAGTACAATATAGAGAGCATGGTATTGCTCATGTAGCAAGTTCTCCTTCTCCATGCAGCTGATGAACCCAAAGGATCGGCAAAGAGCGATATTGTCTGGCACATTTATACAAGGCGATACTTGCAGGCTGTCCCCAGCATATATTCCGACTGTTGGTCGTTGTCACAAGACGACGCATTTCACTGTGCCAGAACTTTATTGTTCTCTTTGGACCTCTGAACTTTGAACTTTCCCTAGAGCATAGGAGAATTAGATTTGATAGAGGTACACCAAAGGTATGAGGGATATAGACAGCGTAAAGTGCAAGCAAGCTCTTTTCCCACTGAGATTGGGTGAGACTAGAACTAGAGGTCATTGGTTAAGGGTGAAAAGTGAAATGTTTAAGGGGAACATGAGGAATAACTTCTTCATTCTTCATTCAGAGGATAGTAAGACTATAAGACCATGGGAGATAAGAGCAGAAATAGACCAAGTCTGCCCTGCCATTTCATCATGGCTGATCCGTTTTCCTGCCTTCTTCCCACAGCCTTTCACACCTTGACTAATCAAGAACCGATTAACCTCCATCAGCCTGTCCCATGATCCTCTCATATCCCTTTTGCCAATCAACTTTCCAGCTCTTAGCTCCATCCCTCCCCCTCCTGTCTTCTCCTATCATTTCCGACCTCCTCCTCCCCCTCCCACTTTCAAATCTCTTACTAGCTCTTCCTTCAGTTAGTCCTGATGAAGGGTCTCGGCCCGAAACGTCAACTGTACCTCTTCCTAGAGATGCTGCCTGGCCCGCTGCGTTCACCAGCAATTTTTATGTGTGAAGCTTGAAATTCCAGCATCTGAAGATTTCCTCATGTTTGCGTTTTTAAATTCACTACTGCAAAGCCTCTTCTGGTGATGCCTATACTGAAGAAGTTTAAATCTTCTCTTCGACAGGAGCTTAGTGAAACCATCTCTCACTGCTCCCCACCAGCTGATTTCCTTGTGTTTTTGCGTCTTGAACACTCCTAATGGCTTGGCCTCCAGAGCTGCTTCTGGCAATGAATTCCATAGATTCACTATGCTCTGCCTAAAGAAATTCATAGAGTCAGAGAGTTGTGGAGAAGTACAGCACAGAACTGGGCCCTTCAGCCCATCTAGTCCATGCTAAAACCATTTAAACTGCCTACTCCCAATGATCTGCACTGGGACCATAGCCCTCCATACTATCCACGAACCTACCCAAACTTTTCCTAA
Organism: Mobula hypostoma; assembly: GCF_963921235.1. Classification (NCBI taxonomy): domain Eukaryota; kingdom Metazoa; phylum Chordata; class Chondrichthyes; order Myliobatiformes; family Myliobatidae; genus Mobula; species Mobula hypostoma. The sequence continues at coordinate 13,348,123 of NC_086119.1, forward strand.
ATGTTGAAATCGAGCTCGCATGGACCACTTGTGCTGGCAGCTCATTCCACACTCTCACAACCCTCTGAGTGAAGACGTTGCCCCTCATGTTCCCCTTAAACTTCTCACCTTTCACCCTTTAGCCAATTTCTTCTTATCTCCATTCTAAATGTACGGTCCTCTATTCTGAGATTGTGCCCTCTGGTCCTAGACGCCCTCACTATAGGAAGCATCCTCTCCATATCCACTCTACCCAGGCCTTCCAACGTTCAAAAGATTTCATCGTGATCCCCCTCCCATCACTCATTCCTCTAAATTCCAGTGGTTACAGGTCTAGTGCTCCTCAAACAATAACCCTTCCAGTTCCAGGATCATTCGCTTGAACCTCCTTTGAACCCTCTGAAATGTCAGCACATCCTTTTTTAGATAAGGGGCCCAAAACCGCTCACATACTCCAAGTGAGGCCTCACCAATGCCTCTTAAAGCCTTGGCATTACATCCTTGCTTTTATATTCTAGTCCTCTCGAATTGAATGCTAACATTACATTTACCTTTCTCACCAAGGATTCAACCTGTAAGTTAACCTTTAGGGAATCCTGCACAAAGATTCCTTTGCACCTTGGATTATCGAATTTTCTCCCTGTTTAGAAAATAGTCTATGCTTTTATTCCTTGTACCAAAGTGCAAGACTATACACTTCTTGACACTATATTCCATCTGCCACTTCTTTGCCCATTCTCCCAATCTGTCAAAGTCTTTCTGCAAACTCCCTGCTTATTCAACACTATCTGCTTCTCCACCTATCTTTGCGTCATCCACAAACTTGTCCATAAAGTCATCAATTTCATCATTCAAGTCATTGACATATAACGTAAAAAGCAGCGATCCCGCACCGATCCCGGTGGAACACCACTAGTCACCAGCAGCCAACCAGAAAAGGTTCCCTTTATTCCCACTCTGCCTCCTGCTAATCAGCCATTCCTCTATCCAAGCTTGCTAGTTTGGCACGAGTGTGGAACGAGCTGTCAGCGAAAGTGGTGAAAGTGGGCTCGATTTCAACATTTAAGAGAAATTTGGATAGGTATATGGATGGGAGGGGTATGTAAGGCTATGGTCCAGGTGCAGGTTGAAAAGACTAGGCAGAATATTAGTTTGTCATGGACTAGATGGACTCTTCTATGCTGTAGAGTTTTATGACTCTATTCTATTCTATGAAGAGGTAACAATGTTGTTTGAACTCTTATCCCGACAGCAGAGCAACCTCTCCAGGCTTCAATCAAATGTCAGCCTAGATGTTTCCAATGAAGTTCTTGGCATGGGTTTGAACCCAGAACCCATTGACTCAGAGATAAAGTGCTGCCCTTTGGACCACAAACTCTCACTTTAATGGTATATGCCTGCTGTTCCAAATAGATTAACAGACTCCTGTAAATTATCCCAGGTGAGTGGCCAGAGAATTGGTGGGGGGGCGGGGTTAGGTGGTTACGGGAGAGCTGATGGGTCATAGTGATAATAATTGGCATATCGGCTCAATGGGTCAGCATAGGCTCAGTGGGCCAAATAGCCTCTTTCTGTGTCCTGGGGAAATACGAGCTCTGGGACCAACACCATCAAGAAGGACCAAAGAACAGCAACATCATAGCAACGCCAAGAGACATGATTTTCTTACAACAATATTTTGTCAATACTGGATCAAACTCTTGGTAAGTTGCCGTCAGCCACTCTCCCCAGGGACCACAGTTTTTTTTCATTATTCAGAGATACAGCACGATAACTGTCCCTTCCGGCCTTATGCACCTGCACCGTCCAATTGCACCCATGTGACCAATTAACCTGCTGACCTGGACGTCCTCATAGGGGGATTCCTGGAGCCCAAAGGTTGATCCAAAGTCCGGAGGTCTGCATAAGTCTGGGTCTGCAGCTCTCTGTGGTGAAATTAAAGCCTGATGCCTGTGAATCCGCGAGTGCGCAGGAGGCCAAAGATGGCCTGTCCTGGGATTGGAGAGCTGTGCAAGCGTGTCTGGGAGGAACGGGGCTTGTTTTTGCTGTCGTCGTTCTGCTGCTTGGTGCGTCCTGCTTTGCTGGTGTGCTGTGCTGTTCTGCTGAGCATGGTGGGCGCGCCGCGTCGGCATCGGAACCCGCGGCAACACTTGGTGGCGAGCAGAGACAACACGTTTCAATAAATGGTCCGATGTACATGTGTTCAATAAATGAGCCTGTATCTAGCTCTACCTCTGAAACTGCAGCACACAGAAGAAAGCCTCACCATCATGGTGAGAATGTACAAACCCTTGCAAGGGTTCCCAACCCCGGGTCCAGAAGCCCTTGCTTAATAGAATGGGTCCATGGCATAAAAAAGGTTGGGAAACTCTTCTTTCGAGAGAGTGGCAGATTTGATCCTGGATTGCTGATACTGTAATAGCTTTACACTAACTGCTCTGTGCAGAGACACCCTAGGCAAGTGCACAAGGAATATGTCCATCCCCAACTGCCTTCCATCACTTGGGAAGAAGGACTGGTGGGCTTGTGAGCGTGGTCCCACATACAGAGAGCAGTGCTTTGGCACGTGGAGATAAAATCCCAGGTGAGTGCAATTGCTTCCTTTAACACTCCAAGTGGATCAGGTAAATAAGCCAACAGTATTAGATCAGGTGTTTTTTTTTCTATCACAGGAATAACCCATCCCACCATTGAGCACATCGACAAGGAGCACTGCCACAAGGGAAGAAGCCGGCCCGTGGGTCAGGGAAGGGGACGACCAGTGAGTTGCAGGAGCTGACTAGAGTATCGGAGGAGCCAGACTGGGTTCAGGGCAGCTGACCTGTGTGCAGACTGCTACTCGAAGGGATCAGAGTCGGCACATGAGGGCAGCGTGCAGTGAAAGTGTAGGTGATTGTCTTGGATGTTTGTCTTGCTATCACAAGACCCTGGTGGACATTGATAATGTAACATGCTATTTCCCTCATTTGGCGGTGTGACAGGCAGTGTGGGAGCTGTGCAGCCACGGTTGTAGCAAGGACTAGGCCTTAAGCCGTGGGCTTGCCTTGTGCTGCAGTCCAGGTGAGGAGACGCATGTAGCGTGGCGTCCATACTCTGTTGGAAGCTGGCCTTTCCTGTTGGTGCTGCCCTCCAGTGTTCAATCGGTAGAATAACAGGCTGGATTGCCGGGAACTGACCATCAATTTGCGGCACATGTCACTCAGGGTCTTGGACGATATATGTGCTTTTTTACATGACTTATCTTTTGCTCGCTATTTTAAATGTGCTGTGTATGTTTTGCACCTTGGCCCCAGTGGAACGCAATTTTGCTCGGCTGTATCTGTGTATGGTTGAATGATAATTCAACCTGATTTCATTTGATCAAGGACCCCCACCACCCAGACAATGCTCTCTTCTCACAGCTACCATTGGCAACGAGGTACTGGAGCCTTAGGTCCTATACTACTGTGGTAAACCATGTATATATGTTGTAACTCGGTTACCTGTCTGGACACACACCTCTGCTGACTGCCCCTGTGGCTCCTCCCACAGAGTCCTGTATAAAGGTGTTCGCCTTGCCCCTCCCCCTCAGTCCGGGGGCAGACACTCACTGTGGAGGTCGTATTGTACAGTGAATAAAAGCCTTTCAGTATTTTACCAAACCTCAGTCTTTTGGAGTAATTGAAAGTGCTTCAATTTTATTCGCTATACATTTTAAAACATGGAACAGGCTCTGAGACCAGACAAATTAGACCTCGATCCACAAATGCCTGACGCTGGAAACGCTTTCGAACTCTGGCTGGCCTGCTTCGAAGCGTATCTAGAGGAGATTAAAGCGACCGACCCCGTAGCGAAGCGCAGAGTTCTACTCTCCAGGGTCAGTCCACGGGTTTATTCGCTGATCAGAGACCAGCCGAACTACGACGGCGCGATGAACGCACTCAAAAGACAATACCTGCGGCCGATAAACAGCATCTATGCTCGGCACCGTTTAGCGACACGGCAACAACGCCCCGGGGAATCGAGTGCTGAGTTTGTCCGGGCCCTACAGACACTCGTGCGGGTCTGCAATTGCCAGGAGCTGACGGCGGCGCAGCATGCAGAACTCCTAGTGAGAGACGCCTTCGTTACGGGGACCAGGTCAGTGTACGTGCGCCAGCAGCTGCTGGAAAAAGCCGATCTTACTCTAAGTTCGGTGATCGAGCTGGCTGATACGTTGGAGGCCGCTCTGCATAACTCCGAGGCTCTCCAGGCACGCGATCCCCCGATGACCTCGTGGGTGCCACAGACCCCGCAACCCGCCGGCGAATCGACCTCGGCTGCCGCCAGTCGTGAGTCTGCGAAGTGCTACTTCTGCGGACTGGAGAAGCACCTCCGGAAACGCTGCCCGGCCCGACAAGCTACCTGTTCCAGCTGCGGAAAGAAGGGCCACTTCGCCAAGGTCTGTAAGTCAAAACCGCGAGCGGGATCGAGTAGCGCTGCATGCGAGACGTGGGGGTCGCCATCTTCCCTGCACACTGCCACCACGTGCGAGACATGGGGGCCGCCATCTTCCCTGCACGCCGCCACCACGTGCGAGACATGGGGGCGGCCATCTTGGTCGGCGCCACCTCCCACCGCCTACGACCATCGGGTGCTCACGGGCCACCCCACCGCGCCGGACTGTTACGTACCCCGTAACTGGGTTGCCAAACCAGCAGAAATGGATCACTCAGTTGGAGTCTGGAGTACTAGAACTAAGAAAGTTTTATTAAAGAAACAAGCAACACAGTAATTGAAAGGATAATAAATGCAACAGTTCAGCGATAATAAAAACACATGTGCACAGAATTAAGATAACAGCATCAATCAAGCTCTATCGTTGTCTAGGGGTAAATGACCAAATTTCAAAGTGACTCAAAGTTCAGTCCAGTTTAGTAGTTCAGTTCGCAGTAATCGTTGCCATGGCGATGGTCAATGTGGGGGGAGAGAGAGAGAACAGGAACAACTGATCATTCAGACACGGCTTCACTCACAGACCGGCGATTTTGGGCGGGTCCTTGGTGATGTCACCTGAGGTCACCGACTGTGACCCCTCCTCCAGATGCGGTCGATCCTCTGCAGTGAACCCGGCACCCAGGCAAGGGCGGACACACACCGGGTTCCCGCTGATCGTACCTTTCCACCCTGTGCGTTGTCCGATACTTCCCACCGACTCGTGAGAGGCGTACTGCTTCCAGGGTCTTGTTACCTCGGGTGGCGTGTGTGTCCTGCCTTAGCGAACCTGTCCCTTTTTTATCCCCCTGCTGGGTTATCGCCTGTCCATCACTTCAAACAGTTCAAGGTTCAAAGGGGGGAGCCGCTCCAGACAGCTCTCTCTCCCCCGTCCCTTCATTACACATCTCCAGACGCTGCTCCATTGTTCCTTATCTCTCCTTCCCCTGAGGGCAGGTGGCAGACCACTTGCTGATGTCACCGATGCTAACCCAGGTCAGCAAACATCTTAATTTTTATGTGTATTCTCGTCACAGGACCAAGACAGCGACCCCACCCTGGCTTCCGTGACCCTCGACCAAAGCGCTCCCCACCAGCTCGCAAGGTCAGTGATGGACATCCTGGTGGAGGGGCACAGGACAAGCTGCCTGTTTGACACAGGCAGCATGGAGAGTTTTATCCACCCGGCCATGGTGCAGCCGGTAAGTCGGAGGGTCACCATGGCCTCCGGGTCGCATACAACAGACATCCGGGGGGGTTGTGTAGCGACACTAGTGGTGCAGGGCAGACAATATCGGGACTTTAAGTTACTGGTCTTGCCTCAACTGTGTGCCCCTGTGCTGTTGGGGTTGGACTTCCAGAGCCACCTGAAAAGCGTGACAATGAAGTATGATGGGCCTCTTCCGCCAATTACTGTCATAAATCCCCTGTTTTGTAGAGATATGTCATGTACCCCGCTACTGACCACACACACACACCGACCTGCGCATCCCACCCAACATCATGGCAACTGCCACACTACCGACACCACTTGCGGCCTCTCCACCCTCAGGATCCCTCCCCCACCGCTCTTCGCCAACCTGACCCCCGACTGTAAACCTGTTGCAACTAAAAGCAGGAGGTACAGCGCGGGGGGACAGAGCTTTCATTAAGTCGGAGGTGCAGCGGCTGCTCAGGGAGGGGGTCATTGAGGCAAGCACAAGTCCTTGGAGGGTGCAGGTGGTCGTTGTTCAGAATGGGGAGAAGAATAGGATGGTCGTGGACTATAGCCAGACCATCAGTAGGTTCACGCAGATCGACGCGTACCCTCTGCCCCGCATCGCGGATATGGTCAATCAGATAGCACAGTACAAGGTGTACTCGACCATAGACCTAAAATCCACTTACCATCAGCTCCCCATCCGCCGGGAGGACCGCCCTTACACTGCCTTCGAGGCGGACGGCAGGCTTTATCAATTCCTGCGTGTCCCCTTTGGTGTCACGAATGGTGTATCTGTCTTCCAGAGGGCAATGGACCGGATGGTGGACCAGTGCCAACTGAAGGCCACGTTCCCATATCTGGATAACATCACCATCTGCGGTCACGACCAGCAGGATCATGACAACAACCTCCAAAAATTTCTCCAAGTGGCCAAATCTTTCAACCTCACCTATAACAAGGACAAGTGTGTATTTGGGACCACCCGACTTGCTATCCTTGGGTGTGTCGTGGAGAATGGAGTCATTGGCCCTGACCCCGACCGTATGCGCCCCTTGTTGGAACTCCCTCTTCCCAATACCCTCAGAGCCCTCAAAAGGTGCCTGGGCTTCTTTTCATATTACGCCCAATGGGTCTCTAACTATGCAGACAAGGCCCGCTCCCTGGTCAAGTCCACCACATTCCCCCTCTCTGCCAAGGCCCACACGGCCTTCAACCGCATAAAAGGGGACATTGCCAAAGCAGCAATGCATGCGGTGGATGAGGCCATTCCCTTCCAAGTAGAGAGTGACCCCTCCGACTTTGCGCTGGCTGCTACCCTCAACCAGGCAGGAAGACCAATGGCGTTCTTCTCCTGTACCCTTCAAGGCCCTGAAATTCGGCACTCTGCGGTAGAGAAAGAGGCCCAGGCCATAGTGGAAGCTATAAGGCACTGGAGGCACTATCTTGCCGGCAAAAGGTTCACCCTGCTAACTGACCAGCGCTCAGTCGCGTTCATGTTTAATAATCAGCAGCAGAGCAAAATCAAAAATGATAAAATTCTGAGGTGGAGAATCGAACTCTCCACCTACAACTATGACATCATGTACAGGCCTGGGAAGCTCAACAAGCCCTCCGATGCCCTATCCCGGGGAACATGTGCCAGCGCGCAGATCGACCGGCTATACGCCCTACATGTAGACCTTTGCCACCCGGGAGTCACCCGGCTTTTCCACTTCGTGAAAGCCTGGAACCTGCCTTACTCCCTTGAGGAGATCAGGATGATGACCAGGGACTGCCAAGTCTGCGCAGAGTGCAAACCGCACTTCTACCGACCCGAAAAGGCACCACTCATCAAGGCCACCCGACCCTTTGAGCGACTGAGTGTTGACTTTAAGGGCCCCCTTCCCTCCACCAACAGCAATGTGTACTTTCTTAATGTAATTGGCGAGTACTCGCGGTTCCCCTTCTCCCAACACCACTACCATGTCAGTTATAAAAGCTCTGCGCAAGCTCTTCACTCTGTTCGGATACCCATGCTATATCCACAGTGACAGAGGGTCCTCGTTTATGAGTGACGAGCTGCGCCAATATCTACTGGCTAGGGGAATTGCAACCAGTAGGACCACGAGCTATAATCCCCGGCGGAATGGACAGGTAGAGAAGGAGAATGGCACAGTGTGGAAAGCCATACTCTTAGCCCTCAGGTCAAAGGGACTGCCGGTCTCCCGCTGGCAGGAGGTCGTTCCCGAGGCACTCCACTCCATCCGCTCCCTGTTATGCACAGCCACCAATGCCACACCTCATGAGCGGCTCTTTTCTTTTCCCAGAAAATCGACCACTGGAACCACCCTATCAACTTGGCTGACGTCCCCGGGGCCAGTGCTGCTTCAGAAACATGCGAGGAGCAATAAATACTCCCTGATGGTCGAGAGGGTTCACTTACTTCATGCGAACCCTCAGTATGCCTACGTGGTTTTACCTGATGGGAGGGAGGACACGGTCTCCATCCGCGACCTGGCGCCCGCAGGAGCTCCGGGCCCCTACCCTGAACACTCCGTGGTGACTATTGACCCCATACCCACCAATGTATGTACCTACAAGACACCGTGCACCCCAAACCCTATACAGACACCACACGACACTCCCATACCGGGCGCGACGCACACGCACGAGGGATTACCGACGCCTAACGTGCTGGCACCTGAAGTCAGGCCGGAGCCAGCACAAACGCCTTCGCCGGTGCTACATAGATCACAGCGACGGACTCGACCGCCTGATAGACTTAACCTGTAAATATACTTCTTGTAAATATTGTCAGTCACTTCACCCCGCGGGACTCTTTTTAAAAAAAGGAGGGGTGAATGTGGTAAACCATGTATATATGTGTAACTCGGTTGCCTGTCTGGACACACTCCTCTGCTGACTGCCCCTGTGGCTCCTCCCACAGAGTCCTGTATAAAGGTGTTCGCCTTGCCCCTCCCCCTCAGTCCGGGGGCAGACACTCACTGTGGAGGTTGTATTGTACAGCGAATAAAAGCCTTTCAGTATTTTACCAAACCTCAGTCTTTCGGAGTAATTGCAGGTGCTTCAACTACCAGGTTCAGGAACAGTTATTACCATTCACTCAGGAATACAGGGATAAGAAGAGAAAAATCCATCTCCCAACCCCATCCTCACCATATTCTACAGAGGATGTATCGAGAGCATCCTGAGCAGCTGCATCACTGCCTGGTTCAGGAATTGCACCATCTTGGATCGCAAGACCCTGCAGCGGATAGTGAGGTCAGCTGAGAAGATCAGCAGGGTCTCTCTTCCCACCATTACAGACATTTACACTACACGCTGCACCTGTAAAGCCAACAGCATTATGAAGGACCCCACACACCCCTCATATAAACTCTTCTCCCTCCTGTCATCTGGCAAAAGGTACCGAAGCATTCGGGCTCTCACGACCAGACTGTGCAACGGTTTCTTCCCCCAAGCCATCAGACTCCTCAATACTCAGAGTCTAGACTGACAACTACATCATTTATCATAATATTGTAATTTGTCCTCTACTGTGCCTATTGTCTTGTTGATTGTTTATTGTAATGCCCTGCACTTTGTGCACTTTATGTAGTCCTGTGTAGGTCTGTAGTCTAGTGTAGAGTTTGTGTTGTTTTATGTAGTCTAGTGTAGCTTTGTGTTGTCTCACATAGTCTACTGTAGTTTTGTGTTGTTTCATGTAGCACCATGGTCCTGGAGGAACGTTGTTTCATTTTTACTGTGTACCGCACCAGCAGATATTGGTCGAAATAACAATAAAAAGCAACTTGACTTGACTTGAATGTGTTCTTGAGACACAGGATGATCTGATTGGCAGTGCATTCACAAGGAGTTGGCTGGCCCCTTCTTCTCCATGCTGTCAGCTGGGAACATCCCATTCTCAAATGGGGCAAACCATTCTGCCAATAACTCCTTTCAGAAGGTGAAATTCCTCTCTGGGCAAAATACTTTTCCTCACTATCCCTTGTAATCCTCCCATCTGGTATCTTAAATCTAAATGTACTCAATCAGAACAGGCTTTAAACCCTCTGGGTCAGCTTCTCCTTGTCTATCCCCAGTACTGCTGCACAATGCTTTTTATATATAGATTTGCAGCAGTTGCAATCTTGTCCTTTTATTTTAAGGGTCATGATAAATGACTATTTTTTTTTCTGTTATTGTTATTTCCACTCCAGTTCCCATAAGTAATGTTTTGACCCGGGGGGGGGGTGGGTGATCAAAATAAAACAAAAAAAGTCACTCTAAAAGCACGCTGCACCTTTTGTCTTGTCAACACTGCCGAGTTTCGCCAGTCCTTTCCAGTGTGATCAGCTTTTGTTTCAGGCTCTCAGCATTCACAGAGCTCTGACCCAGGCTCGGCCTGATCCCTCGAGTCCGCGCTAATGGGCTGCCCCGGCTCCGTTCACCGGTCACATGCTATTCAATTGCTTTGTCAGCTGTGCCCATTGAGGGCCTGACTTCCAGCTGAAATCAGCAGGGGGTTCAAACGTTCAGAGGTTACGGCAGTCTAATGCGTCACTTGCGGCCACGGAGCCTCGGCAAGCCATTGTGCCCCTTCACCTTGAGGAAACAAGTCTGAACTTCCACCTGCAAAGACTGAGCAGCGCGGGCCTGCCTTCTGGAGTTCAGCAGTCTCATTGAAACAGATGAGGTTTTGAAGGAGACTGACGGTAGATGCTGGGACGGTGGAAGAGGTTAGAACTATAGTGCATAGTCTTGGGATAAGGAGTTGGCTCTGACTGAGAGTTACTCCTTCCCTCAGAGGGTTGTGAACCTCCAGGGTCCGTTACCCCAGAGTACTGTGGTGGTTGAGTTACTGTTTTCAAGGGTGAGATAGACTTTTAGGCAGGGGTTCTGGCAAGAAAACCAATGAGGGGCCCCACACGCAAATTCTGTGTTAGCCCTCCGACCTGAGTTTGGCCTCAAGGTGGCAGTAAGGGAAGTATGTCGGAAGGGGGATGGGAAGTCAAATTGAAATGGGCAGCCATCGGGAGATGCTGTTTTTTGCGGTGGACACTTCCCACACCCGCCTCCCCCCCCCCACTTCCCCCTCGCCCGGTCTCATCTATCACCTGCCAGCAAGCACTTCTCCCCCCTTCTTACTCTGGCTTCTGGCCCATTCCTGATGAAGGGTTTCGGCCTGAAACTTCAACTGTGTATTCCCCTCCACAGATGCTGCACGACTTTCTGAGTCCCTCCAGCACTTTGTGTGAGTCGCTCAAAATTTCCAGCCTCAAGCAGAATCTCTGTGGCTATGAGATGAAGGGTCTCCACCCAAAACGTTGACTGTCCAGTTCCCTCCACTGCTGCCACTCAACCTGCTGAATTGCTCCAGCAGTTTGTTTTTCTTTTGCTTCAGATTTTAGCAGCCACAGTCTCTCCTGGAAACAGAGCTGAGGCCTAAGGTCATATCAGCTGTGTTTACTCAGTGGTGGAGCAGAGGAGAGGTTTGAGAAAGTAACACTCACTCAAAGTAGGCAACCGTGCACCTGAATTGACTGCTGGAAATGGCCGCCCCAGCTCTGCTGTCGGCACTCCTGCCTTTGGTACAGAGGGTTGAGAGTTCAAACCTAATCAGAGATAAATATTTCAATAAATGCTAAGGGGGTGCGGCACAGAGAGTGGTGCTGTCTTCACGAAGAAGCTCCTCTGCTTTCTGAAGGGCTGTAGAAGGTCCCAGTAGAAGAACAAAGGACTTTTCCTTGATGAATTTATCTTAGAACTTAGAACAGTACAGGCCCTTCAGCCAAAGATGTTGTGCCAACCCTTCAACACACTCCAAGATCAGTCTAACCCGCTCCTCCCACAGAGCACCTTCCCCCATTTTCTTTCATCCATGTGCTATCCAAGTGTCTCTTAAATGCCCCTGATGGTATCTGCCTCTTCCCCCACCCCTGGCAGCATGGTTCAGGCACCACTCACTCTTAACCCCATCTAAATGGCAATTACTTTATTATTTTCTCGTGTACTGAGATGCAGTGACAAAATTTGTTCTGCATGCCATCAAGACACATCATTTCAAAACATAGATACGTCAAGGTAGTGCAAAGGGAAACACAAGCAGAGATGTAGAATAAGCAACACACATCAAAGTTGCTGGTGAACGCAGCAGGCCAGGCAGCATCTCTAAGAAGGGGTACAGTCGACGTTTCGGGCCAAGACCCTTCATCAGGTTTCCGCGTGTTTGCAGAGATGTAGAATATCGTGTTACAGTTCCTGAGGAAGTGCAGTGCAGGCTGACGATGAGGTACTAGGGCCATCATACGGTAGATTGAGGAATCAAGAATTCATCTTTCATTCAAAGGTGCAAAAAGATTCAAAGTACATTTATTTATTTATTGAGATACAGCGCGGAATAGACCCTACCGGCACTTCCAGTTGCGTTGCCCAGCAGCTCCCGACTTAACTGGAGCCTAATCACGGGACAATTTACAATGACCAATTAACCCAGCAACCGGTATCTCTTCATACTGTGGGAGGAAACTGGAGCAATCTGGGGGAAACTCAGGCGGTCATGGGGAGAACGTACAAACTCCTTACATGCAGCAGCAGCAAGATTCGAACCTGCGTTGCTGACAGTAAAGCTTTGTACTAGTGCCGCGTTATCAAAGCATGCACGCAGTATACACCCTTGAGATTCGCCTTGCCCTACAGACAGCTACCAAACCAGGTAAACCACGGAACCCATTCAAAGAAAAAAACAGCAAACCCCCCCCCACCCCCAGCACAAAAAAAACAAGTTGTGCAAAGGGCAACAAAAAAAGAGTGAAAAACACAGAATATAAAACACAAGCATGAAGAATCCAGGCTCAGCTCAGCTCAGTGTTTGCTGAAGAATCTTGTAACAGAGGGATAGAAGCTGTCCTTGAGCCTGTTGCTGGTCCTGCATGAGCTTTGATCTTCTAGCCTATAAAGTGAAGAAGGCTCAGATGTTGCCATCGAAGTCTGCACACCTTCCGCTTCTATATTGTGCATTGCATAGCACCATTTGCATGATGACCTACAAGAACATTATCAGACCCAGAGCCACAGAAGGGGGTTCTAGAGCAGCAATTTTATGGTGTGGTAGTGTGGTGGGCTGGTGCGATGCTTTACAGTGCCAGTGATTGGGGGTTCAATTCCCGCCACAGACTGTAAGGAGTTTGTACGGCCTCCCCGAGATCATACGGGTTTCCTCCGGGTGCTCCGGTGTCCTCTCACATTGTAAAGACGTACCAGTTAGGGGTCAGTAGGTTGAGGGCATGCTATGTTGGTGCCGGAAGCGTGATGACACTTGTGGGCTGCCCCCAGCACATCCTCGGACTATGCTGGTCTTTGACGCAAGCAATGCATTTGACTGTACGTTTCGATGTACGTATGACAAATAAAGCTAATCTATCATTTTTAATCTTTAACTTCATTGTGTTGGCACGTGGCCAAGTGGTTAAGGCGTTTGTCTAGTGATCTGAAGGTCGCTAGTTCGAGCCTTGGCTGAGGCAGCGTGTGTGTCCTTGAGCAAGGCACTTAACCACACATTGCTCTGCGACAACACTGGTGCCAAGCTGTATGGGTCCTAATGCCCTTCCCTTGGACAACATCAGTGGCGTGGAGAGGAGAGACTTGCAGCATGGGCAACTGCCGGTCTTCCATACAACCTTGCCTAGGCCTGCGCCCTGGAAACCTTCCAAAGCGCAAATCCATGGTCTCATGAGACTAACGGATGCCTATAACATTGGCGTGGTGTGTGTGGGGGGGGGGGATGGATTGCCCAAATCATTGATGGCTGAGGTAAACATCAGAAGGTATCAGGTTACAGAGCTGCCTGTCGGCCGCTCAGCCAAACAGCCTCCACACTTAGTGGAAGCTCCCAGCTTTAACATCGCTGTGCAACCCTAACTTTCAGAAGCCCCACTCTACCAGAGCTTTTGGCACATCTTCACAGATGACAGTTGAGGGGCCCCTGGATATGCAAGATCCGATCCTTCCCCAGGGTTTCTGGATCACAAGACCATTAGATATAGGAGCAAATTAGGCCATTCAGCCCATTGAGTCCGCTCTTCCAGTCCATCATGGCTGGTTTATCATCCTTCTCAACCCTATTCTCCTCCTTTCTCTTGGTAGCCTTTGATGCCCTGACTAATCAAGAACCTATCAGCCTCCGCTTTAAATACACCCAATGACTTCGTTTCCATGGCCATCTGTGGCAATGAATTCCACAGATTCACCACCCTCTGGCTAAAGGAATTTCTCCTCATCTCTGTTCTAAAGGGACGTCTTGTATTCTGAGGCTGTGCCCTCAGGTCTCAGACTCCCCCACTATCGGAAACATTCTCTCCACATCCAGTCTGTGTGGGCAGGACTAAGTCTACAGTCAGGTTTAGGATGGCTGGGACGGGAGTAGGGGGAAGTAGACATTCCGAAGTGGAGGGGGGATTGGAAGTGGAAGTCAAGTGTGTTTTGGTGAACAATGTCCACATTACCAGGTCCTAATGCTACCTTTAGAAACCAACACCTCCAGCATTAAACTCCTGCTTGTGGATGATCAAGCACTTCTCATGACTTGCACCATTATCCAAGTTAGTAACAAAAACTCTCATCAAATTAATAGGTTAACTACCTTAATTCAGAAATGTTACTGTAACTCCTGTTATTTTCCTATACATCTGTTTCTGGTTGCTCTTCATGAGAAAACTTACTAACGAGAAAATTGGTAGCAGCCCCTCCACTATTTTAACGAATGTGGTGACCTGGGAAATCACACAACACGTTAGTGTGCTTCATAATCATAACTTGCCATAAAGCTTCGCATCCTTTCTTTCAAAATGAACCTGGCATTCAGCCGCACTACTTTGTGCAGGCCAAGTTCTGTCCGGCCTGTCTGCCTGCGTTTAACCCGTCCCCATCTCCTCTCGCTACTATCATCGTGCGGGGGGAGTGCAGGAGTCTTGGGTCCCACAATGCCAGGTTCTGGACCAGTTGTTGCTCTGCGGCCATCGGACTCCTGGACCGGCTTCACTCGCGTTAGCGCTGAACTGACTCCGCAGCCTATGGAACATCCATCGTTAAGGACCCACATCACCCTGGGCATTCCCTGTTCTCATTGCTACCATCAGGTAGGAGGTACAGGAGCCTGAAGGCACACATTCAATGATTCAGAAACAGCTTCTTCCCCTCAGCCATCCAATTTCTGAACGGACATTGAACCCATTACTTTAATTTTGCTCTTATTTAATTTAACTATTTTACTGCAAAGACATCAAATTTCCTCACATATGCTGGAGACACTAAACATGATTCACTTTCAGGGACTCTGTTTTATGTACTATTTCTGTATTTTTTTATTATTTGCACAATTTGTCGTCTTTTGCACATTGGATATTTGTCAGTCTTTGTTAAGTGTGGTTGGTCGTGGATTCAAGATTCGAATGCATTTATTATCAAAGAATGTATAAATTATACAACCTTGAGATTTGCTAGCTCATGTGTAGCCACAAAGCAAGAAATCTGAAAGCACCCAATTAAAGAAAAATAAATAAATAAAAATAAAAGACCAACACTCGATGTGCAAGAGAAAGAAAAAAAATACAAATCATGTAAACAACGGGAGCAGTCCAAACCGAAAATGAGCCCTCAGATGCAAACCCCAGAGCAGCCCAGAGCAGGCCCAAAGCCCACATCAGTTCATCATATTAGCTGGCACTGAACACAGCAGCTGGGGCAGCCTTCATAGCCTCAGAGCCATGGAGTTGGCCGTTACGGAGAACAAGCAAAATCGGCTCTCATCCTGACCAACACCCTGTCTTTTCAGTCTATTTGAGCCGGCATTTAAACTGACCAAACAACAGGACAGTGAAAGGCTCCAGCACCCTCGAGAGAGGAGTGAAGATCGCAGAGAGCGAGTGAAATCAGTTCTCGCCTCAGATCTGGGCCGGCGTTTAAAATGTCTAAACAGCAAATCATAGCTCGCACTAGGACCTAGCAGCAGCAAAAGGCTCCAGGCCCAGATCGCGCGCCCAGTGACCTGTTCCGGGCCCAGATTTTGACACCCAGCTCGAAGCCATTTTCAAGCTCTTCAAATCAGTTTGGTGCCCAGAGTGATCCAACCTTGCACCCAGGCCAGTTGTACGGGCACTGAATCTCCTCTGCCTGTGCCCTGACTTCTCTTTTCAGTGCCCAGAGCGGCCAGCTGTACGGGCATCGGAACTCCATCTACAATTCTGCAACACATCATCTTGACTCATCTACCAAGCTCACCCCGCCATCGCTCACGCCTTCACTGTTAGCGGCGATCATTTAATACAATTTACCTCAGGAGAGGTATTTTTAGACATGGTTTAAGTCAAATTTCTTAGCTTTTAGACTACCAGAAAGCTGTTGCACACATTCAGTAGCGCCATCTTAACCAGAAGCTGTTCTGCTGTAGTTCTTTATTTTCCTGTGGGTGTCTGCAAGGAAAAGAGTCTCAAGATTGTGTATGGTATATATATTTTGATAATAAATTTACTTTGAACTTTGAACTTTTTATTGCATAAATGCAACAAATTTGGGAAAGTGATTAAGCTCCTATCCAGAATGATGAGTTGCAATTGAAATATTCATGATTATGTAAGTGTTGGTAACACCCTGAAGCACAGGATGGGAGGTAGAATGGATCTGAGCAGAGAGAGAAAATTGAATAATTACCCTTGATTGACCTGAGACAATACAAACCAGCCCCGAAACAAATGGCAACATGGGTATTCGCTCGCCACCCTAACTCAGTTTAGCTCTTCCGGCAATTTCTATCACTACCCACTGTTTAGATAAAATGTTTTAAAGAATAATAAGTAAGAAAAGTGGAACATCGAATTTAATTTTTGGGAATAGTTTCATTTAAAATGGTGGAATAATCAGACAACTAGCTCCTGTAAAAGAATTACAAGAGAGAAAAGCAGCGCTTGTGCCTCCGCACTAGTGCACAAATGTCAGCTTTCTCATTTGACCTTTATTGCTTCTCTTCCTACTGCATTGCCATGCAGGCTCCCAATGTATTTCACCTCAGGGAACCCCACAGTGCGCTGGCTGGAGTCCTTCCCTGAGCCTGCAAGTACCCAGCAATCTCTCCCTGCAGAGAAGGAAATAATTATGCAATTTGAGCGAATGAGACAGGAAGACAGAGACACAAGAGCCCAGAACATGAAGTCAGCGATTGATTCTTTGGCGGAACATGATCTGTACTGACACACTTAAATAGCAGCCAGGAGAACTCAGTGAATCCCAGAGTAATGGTTAACTAAAGTGAAAGGGCACCACCTTCACAGAAAAATGATTGTCGAATCCTTTTTGTTTATGAATTTATGATAAAAAAAACAAGTCTTACCAAAGCACATAACTTGGGCATCACAATTAATGTCAGGTCAGTTCTGGGTTATTCTCCAACCCTAGCAAAGTGAAACTTAGTCCCAGAACGGCAAAACTTCCTGATGCAAAACTTTATGCTACCACGGTTCTGTGTTCTATGTTTACCCAAAAGTTCAAAGTTTAAAGCAAATTTGTTGTCAAAGTACATAAATGTTACCATATATGACCATGAGGTTCTTTTTCTTGCAGGAGATAATAATAATAGATGAATAATAGATATGCTACCAGGTAGCACAGTAGTGTAGTGGTTAGCACAACGCTTTACAGTACAGGCGACTGGGGTTCAATTCCCATCATTGCCTGTAAGGAGATTGTACATTCTCTCCATTCCCTCCAGGTGTTCCAGTTTCCTCCCACAGTCCAAGTACTGGTTGGTCCGTTAATTGGTCATTGTAAACTGTCCCCTGATTCGGCTAGGATTAAGTTATGACATTGCTCAAAGGGCTAGAATGATCTACTCCGCACTGTAATCAGCGAATACATAAATAGATAATAATACTGAGGACGAGTTGTAGAGTCCTTGAAAGAGAGTTCATAGGTCCATAGGTTTGGATTAGTGAATTTATCCTCTCTGGTTCAGAACCCTGATGGTTGAAGGGTAATAACTGTTTCTGAACCTGGTGGTGTGGGACCTAAGACTCCTGCACCTCCTACCTGAAGACAACAGAAGATGTTATAGTGGGACTTGGTTTTGGCATCTTACCCAGAAAGCAACAGTTCCAGCATTGCTTCCTCAGTACTGTCAAGGAGGATCAGCGTGGGTTTTTTATGCTTCCCCCCCCCACCCCCCACCCAGGAGCAGTACTGCATAGCTTGTGACGTGCAGCTGACAAAGCATGCAGTTGAAGTTACACTCACAGCATACTGGAGGAACTCAGCAGGTCAGGCAGCATGCATGGAAACGATCAGTCAACTTTTTGGGCCGGAACCCTTCATCAGGACTGAAGAGGGAAGGGGCAGAGGCCCTATAAAGAAGGTGGGAGGAGGGTGGGAAGGAGAAGGCTGGTAGGTTCCAGGTGAAAAACCAGTAAGGGGAAAGATAAAAGGGTGGGGGAGGGGAAGCAGGGAGGGGATAGGCAGGAAAGGTGAAGAAGGAATAGGGGAAAGCACAATGGATAGTAGAAGGAGGCGGAACCATAAGGAAGGTAGTAGGCAACTTCTAACTTCCAATTCTCCAACTTCCAGTAATTCCCTCCCCCTCCCAGTTTCACTCTGCCCCCTCCCCCAGCTGCCTACCACCTCCCTTATGGTTCTGTCTTCTACTACCCATTGTGCTTCCCCCATTCCTTCTTTTCAACTTTCCTGCCTATCCCCTCCCTGCTTCCCCTCCCCCACTATCTTTCCCCTTACTGGTTTTTCATCTGGAACCTACCAGCCTTCTCCTTCCCACCCTCCCCCACCTTCTTTATAGGGCCTCTGCCTCTTCCCTCTTCAGTCCTGATGAAGGGTTCCAGCCCGAAACGTTGACTGATCGTTTCCATGGATGCTGCCCGACCTGCTGAGTTCCTCCAGCGTGTTGTGAGTGTTGCTTTGACCCCAGCATCTGCAGAATCTTTTATGCAGTTGAAATTGATGCAGGAGCAATGCCCAGGCTGCTACTGGCTCTGGATGGCTTGGACCTTGCGATCTGAGGTCTATTAGATATTGAGTGACTTGGTTTTCTTAGGTAATGCTTAAAATGCTTAATGTGAGGATTTATAGGACATTGGTTCAGCGACATTTGGGGTATCATAAGCAGTTTTGTGCCCCTTATCTAAGAAAGGATGTACTGGCATTGGAGAGGGTCCAAAGGAGGTTCATGAGAATGATTCTGGGAATGAAAGGGTTAATGTATGAGGAGCATTTGATGGCCCTGGGCCTGTACTCAGTGGAGTTTAGGAGAATGTGGGGAATTTCTTTGAATCCTATTGAATATTGAAAGGCCTCCATAGATCGGACATGGAGAGGATGTTTCCTTTAGTGGGGGAGTCTAGGACCAGAGGCCACAGCCTCAGAAGGACGTCCTTTTAGAACAGAGATTAGGAAGAATTTCTTTACCCAGTGGGTGGTGAATCTGCAGAATTCGTTGCCAGAGAAGGATGTGGATGCCAAGTCGTTGGGTATTTTTAAAGCGGAGGTTGAAAAATTCTTGATGAGTGAGAGCTTAAGATGGTACGAGGAGAAGTCAGAAGAATGAGGTTAAGAGGGATGGAATGGGGGAGCAGACTTAATGGGCCAACTGGCATAATTCTGCTCCTATGCCTTATGGTCTTAGTGAAATGGAGGCATTAGGGGCAGTGGAATACACTTGTATGCCAAGCAGTATATTTTCTGATTGATCTCAACGAATCTGTTGGCTTGAATTGCACGTTGCACAGGTTACGACACAATCTATTGGTTTGCTTCTCCTTGTCTTTACCAAAAGAAAAGACATTAAAGTTTCTGCAAGCTTTATTTAAAGTTAAAATTAAACTGAAGCAGTCTGCAATCTAACTTCCTTTTGCCGTTTGACAAGATTTAGTAGGTAAGTTATTATTTGTAAGTCAGACACTGGAAGTGTGTGATTCTTTGCGTTACTCGCTAATTTTTATCTGTCCATCTATTAGTCTAACAAGGTCAAACCTGACATGAGGAAAGAGCACAGGCTGCCTTCAGAGCAGCGTGGGTGTGCCTGGCGAGATTGCCTCTCCTACAGTGCTAATGCCATGATGTAGCCGTGCCTTTTCACAATCTGTCACTTCCCAAGGACAGTAATGTTCTCTGATAAACTCAATATGACAATCATTAACAAAGAGCGATGGTAAACTGTAGATAATGCTTGCATTGCTGTCGCTGCAGTTTATGCACACTGACTGCATTTGGAGATAGGTGGCGTTGATGAATGAGCTGCGTGAGAACCAGGCCTTTTATTTTATTGACATTTCCTATCAGAGTTGGTCTCAGCCATGCATTAATAAATTACACAAAATGGCACCTCGTGCTCATTTCTAGACAAAGAAAAAGACCCGGGTGCAATGTAATCTGACACAATATTGTATTCCTCGAATTGACTGCTGCAAATCATTTGGCTCCTAATATCAAACCAGACATTGTCCTCACCAGCCCCTCCTCGAATGGTGTAAGTTTATTGTAGAAAAGTTGCAACATGAGCCTGATTTGAATGAATGCTCCCCAAATGTAACATGTTCATACCATGCGCTCGGAAGTATTTAATCGTCAGAAAACATCTCGAAAAGAGGTTCAAGTTCTTGTAAGACATATGACAGAGCAGCAGAATTAGGCCATTCAGCCCATCAAATCTGTTCCACCATTCCACCACAGTTGATTTATTTTCCCTCTCAATCCCATTCTCCTGCCTTCTCCCTAAAATCTTTGACGCCCTGACTAATCAAGAACCTAGCAACCTCTGCCTTAAATATACTTGGCCTGTGCCAATGAATTCTACACCCTCTGGCTAAAGAAATTCCTCCTGATCTCTGTTCTAAAGCGACACCCTTCTATTCTGATGCTGTGCCTGCTGGTCCTGGACTCTGACGCTATAGGAAGCACCTTCTCCAATTGTACTGTCTACAGGATCTTGCTCTGCATAAACCAGTTACTGTAGTTACTGCATTGTAACAATAACACCTACTGCAGAGCTGTGCGATGGAACTAATTATGGGGAGACGTGTAATACAACCACAAGTTATACAAAACCACATATGTTACACATACACAACTTACACGTATTCACATGCAGATACAATATATGTTGCAAAAACATAAATGATACACACCCATCCTGAGAGACATGTAACGTAGACACAAATAATACATACGCATATGGAGGAATCAGAATTTGGTTTCTTACCCTGACTTCTTCCCTTCCTTTCCAGTCCTGACGAAGGGTCTTGGGCCAAAACGTTGACTGTTTACTCTTTTCCATAGACGCCACCCGGTACGCTGAGATCCTCCAGCATTTTGTGTGTGTTGCTTTGGACTATAATCACTGCCTAATATAACACGCAATTTGTTGTTTTATGGCAACCGTACAGGGCAAAGACATGAAATTACTATAAATTACAAAAAAAAGTGCCAAAAAAGGATAAACGAAGACAGTTCAGAAACTGATAGTGGCAGGGAAAAGCTGTTCCTGGATACTTTACACATACACGTATACATAGGATTCAAGACCAGATGAACGGCTCATTATACACAAGTCTTATTGGCACCATCTCATCTCATATACACAGATTACGCACGCTCTCATGTGAATGGTCCTCTTGCACATTGTATCCATCCCCCAATCTAAGAGTTTTTGCAGCAATCACTCAAGTTGAGTATGATGTTCTCCTCAGGGGTTGTCTATTGGTGTCTGTGGAGGCTGATCCAGGATCCACATATTCTGGTGCAGAGTGGACCAGAGTTAGTGGTGACTGTGGTTAGTGGCTGGGTCTTTTGATTGTTCAGTCTCTCCTTTCACAACTATCGCTTGTTCTCAGCAGCACAGCATGATTGCTGTCACGTAGTGCAGCTCCCTCTTGAACAGATTCCTCCAGGTGTATCCATTGAGTGCGATCTCTTCCCAGTTTTTAGATGTAATGTTGAATTTCCTCAGGCTGATTCTTTTTAATTATTAAATTTTTATTGCAACACCAACAAATTACATTCAATGCAACCAGTTGCCAATTACATTTTGACTGTTTAACCCAGCCACCCCCAACCTTCATCACCATCCCCCCTCCACCCCTCTCTCCCCCCATCCCTCTCCCCTCCACCAACCAACTGAATAGTAGTACATACACAGACAAAGCATTCCTATTTTAACAAAAGATCTTTTAAGTTAGATATCAAATTTGTCCACATTAAGATTGTGTTTGGTCGTGCATCATTTACTCTTGCTGATGAAAGTTCCAGGTGAGAAATGTCCAAAAAGCTCTGAAGCCAGTGAGTATTTGAAATATCATGGGGAGGTCTCCAACGCTGGACTACAATCTTCTTAGCTGCAGTCAGGCCTGCCAGCCAGATTTTGCGTGTTTTTTTCCGTAAGGGAAAGGTGGGAGTCATCATTTAGAAGATGTACAGCAGGGTCCATTGGTAATTGTACTCCCATTAGTTCTGTTAGAGTACTGATAACCTTCCCCCACAAACCAAAAACCTCTGGACATTCCCATACAACATGTATAAAAGAGCCAACGGTTCTGTGGGGGCAAAATGAGCAATATGGGTTAGGAACCAGTCCCATCTGATTGTCTAATTCTCAGTGTTAAATATGCTCTGTGACAAAATTTCAGGTGTATATACAGATGATTTGGGTTTTTCAAAGCACCGGCAGCATTATCCCAAATCACATCCCAGTCTAAGTCTTGTCCCAATTCAGATATGTCCCTATCCCAGGCTTTCTTTCCCGATGTGGGCATATAATTCTGGGAGTTTATTTTATCATAGATATATGACACTAAATCTGTCCTGGAGCACTCTGTATCCAACTTAAAATGTCCTCAGGCTGATTTTGATGTTATCTTTAAAGTGTTTCCTTTGCCCAACAGGGGCTCACTGACCTTCCTTCAGCTGGGAGTAAGGGATCTGTTTGAGGAGACGTGAGTTAGGCATCTGAAAGACATGACTGTCAGATGGAAAGTTTGTGCCTCTCCCCAGTAGGAGGAGTGGCAGGTCGGAGGCAATTGGTGGATTTACTGGTCAAAGGGTCAGCTTGCCCCTCACCATCAAAAGCATACCCTTTTGATAAAGTCTCATATATTAAAGGTTAGCATGCATACTCCAGATTCTGAAAAAAAACTCAGTGGCCACTTTATTAGATACTTTCTGTATGTTTGTTGTCTTTTGCTTCTGTAGCCCACCCACTTCAAAGTTTGACACGTTGTGCATTCAGAAATGCTCTTCTGCACATCACTGTTGTAACATGTGGTTATTTGAGTTACTGTCACCTTCCTGTCAGTTTCAACTAGTCTGATCAACCTCCTGTGACCTCTCTGATTGACAAGGTGTTTTCGCTCACAGAACTGCTACTCACTGGATTGTTTTTTTGTTTTTCACACCATTCTCTGTAAACTATTGAAATACTCAACCCACCCCATCTGGCACCAAAAATCACTCCACGGTCAAAGTCACTTAGATCACATTTCTTCCCCATTCTGAAAGTTTGATCTAAACAACAAATGAACCTCCTGACCATGTCAGCATGCTTTTATGCACTGAGTTGCTGCCACATGATTGGCTGATTAGATATTTACATTATCAAGCAAGTGTACCTAATAAAGTGGCCACTGCGTGTATTTCATTGTCCACAATGCAATCCGCAGGGTATGAAAGGAATAAATGCTGTTCATTTTTTAAACTTGCAAATGGGAAGGAAGTACAGATTCCTTTGCACAAGTTCACTGCTGCATTGACTCTTACAGATTATCACCAAGTTAAAGAAAAAAGTTATTTGCCAAACTCGGCAAGTTTTGAATATCAGTCCACCACAGGGGATATTTGCATTTCATCTCCCTGGTCTAATCCAGTGTTTTACAAGGAACCCAGGGAAGTGTATTTGTGGGTAGCAGACACCAACAGAATCAACAAACTCATTCGTAAGGCCAGTGATGTTGTGGGGATGGAACTGGACTCTCTGACGGTGGTGTCTGAAAAGAGGATGCTGTCCAAGTTGCATGCCAAGATGCAACACAGAGCGTCATAGGAAGTCATTCCTGCCTGTGGCCATCAAACTTTACAACTCCTCCCTTGGAGGGTCAGACACCCTGAGCCAATAGGCTGGTCCTGGACTTACTTCCTGGCATAATTTACATATTACTATTTAACTATTTATGGTTTTATTACTATTTATTATTTATGGTGCAACTGTAACGAAAGCCAATTTCCTCCGGCATCAATAAAGTATAACTATGACTAGTCTATGTCATGTCCCCGTTGATTTGTACATGCTGTAGGTGGCTAACATGAGCAGATTTTGATCCTCTGATTCATGATGAGAGACAATAGTCCTTTCCATTGTTACTCCCCCATCCAGCATGGCATCCATCACTTCCCGTGAAAGGAATCACATACAGACGGAATAAAGCAACAAATTAAAGCTCCAACTACAGTGAAAACAGAACTCAATCAGCCAGGCTTTCAGAGTCAGAGTGCCCTCATACACTGTGTGTTTAATTTTTTAGAACAAATATACCAAAGAATATAGGGAGAATGTAACTACAGCTGTGAAGATCCCTGCTACACCCAGTCACCCTGTGATCTCTAAGCACAAAATAATCTGCAGATGCTGGGGCCAAAGCAACACTCACAACACGCTGGAGGAACTCAGCAGGTCGGGCAGCATCTGTGGAAAAGATGCTGCCCGACCTATTGAGTTCCTCAAGCATGTTGTGAGTGTTACCCTGTGATCTCTGTCTCAGAGGCTGATGTCAGGCCGTCTTTCAGGAGGGGGAACCCTTGTAAGGTGAAGACGCTGATGGTCCCTGGTAGAGCTCTGAAAACGTGTGCCAACAAAATGGAAGGTGTATCCAGAGGCATTTTCAACCTCTCATTGCTACATTCAGAAGTTCTCACCTACTTCAAAAGGGCAACAAATATACCAGTGTCCAAGAAGAGTATTGTGAGCTACCTTAATGACTATCGTCCAGTAGCACTCACATCTCTGATGATGAAATGAGAGGTTGCCACAACAGGTCTATGACAGATACAATCTCAATGGCTCTTCACATGGCCTTAGATCACCTGGACAATACAAACACCTCTATCAGGATGCTGGTCATTGACTATAGCTCAGCTCTCACAGTCCTGATCGGTAAGCTACAGCCCCTGGGTCTCTGAAATTGGATCCTCAACTTCCTAACTGGAAGACTACAATCCGTGCAGATTGATATTAATAATTCCTCCTCGCTGACCATCAGCACCGGCATGCCTCAGGGATGTGTGCTTAGCCCATTGCCCTATTCTCTCTATACTCATGTCTGTGTGGCTAGGCACAGCTCAAATGCCATCTATAAATTTGCTGATGATACAACCATTGCTGGCAGAATCGCAGATGGAGACGGGAGGGAGTACTGGAGCAGGATATACCAGCTGGTTGAGAGGTGTCGCAGCAA
Source organism: Mobula hypostoma (assembly GCF_963921235.1). Classification (NCBI taxonomy): domain Eukaryota; kingdom Metazoa; phylum Chordata; class Chondrichthyes; order Myliobatiformes; family Myliobatidae; genus Mobula; species Mobula hypostoma. The sequence goes on from NC_086119.1 coordinate 13,373,227, forward strand.
CAACCTTGCAATCAATGTCAGTAAGACCAAAGAGTTGATTGTGGACTTCAGAAAGGGTAGGACAAATCCCTCATGGAGCGATCAGAAATAGACAGAGTGAGCTGATTCTGGCAGAGCTTAGGAAGACATTGGCGCCGAACGGCGACTCCTTTGCTTGTATCTTCGGAAACAGCTCTATTTCTATCTTTAATACCTCTACTTTTTCCCTTTGGAGTTCTTTTGAAGACCCTGACCTGGAGTTACACGCGGACTTCAGTTCTTTGCGGAAATGGGACCAGTTCTTGGGGTCTCATGACTGGCCATTTTTTGATATGCCAAGGACGCGGCCTAGAAGACTAGCGCGCCTTCAGGGTGCTGGAGTTTGATGGCTCTGGAGGCGGGCAGATTCGAGGTCGGTGCTGCCGCAGACAACTGGTGTGTCGTGGGAGACAGAAGATTGAAAGCAGCGAACTGGCTGCTGGCTGTGTGCCCAGAGACCCGAGCTCTCTGGGACAGAGCTTGGAAGAAACGATGCAACAGACTTCTAACATCGTAGATCAGCGATTTTTTTTTTGTTCTGTCTCCCCTCTCACTGTGAAGCGGGGACACCTTTTTATCCCTTATTAGGGAGAGAGAGAGCCTGTGGTATGTCAAATTACCGGGTGAACAAGTAGTCTTTGGGGTACTGCAAGTCTGTGTCTTTACTGATGCTTTGCTGAATGCTTGAGTGCTCGGTGGGGGGTGCTGATACTTTTTGGCTAGTAGGGGAGGGGGGTCGTTGCTTTGCTGATGCTTATGCGTGGGTGGGGGAAGCTGGGGGAGGGGCTTTAGGGTTCTAACATTTGACTGTCATTCATTCTTTGGGACACTCTGTTTCCGTGGATGTTTACAAAGAAAAAGAATTTCAGGATGTATATTGTATACATTCCACTGTTATTAAATGTCCCTATTGAAAACCTATTGATTTCAAGTTACTGGGGTATCAAGATCTTTGATGATCTAACCTTGTCCAAACATAATGATGCAGCTATAAAGAAGGTAAGACAGCAGCTATATTTCATTAGGAGTTTGAGGAGATTTGGTTTGTCACCAGAGGCACTCAAAAACATCTACAGTTGTACTGTGGAGAGCATTCTGACAGGCTGCATCACTGTCTGGTATGGAGCAGGGCAGGCTCCTGCACAGGATCAAAAGAAGCTACAGAAAGTTCTAAAATTAGACAGCTCCATCTTGGGTACTAGCCTCCGTAGTATCCAAGACATCTTCAAGGAGCGTTAACTCAGAAAGGCAGCGTCCATCATTAAGGGCCCCATCAGCAGGACATGCCCTCTTCTCATTGTTACCAAGGTAGGACGTACAGAAGCCTAAAGGCACATGCTCAGTGACTCAGGAACAGCTTCTTCCCCTCTGCCATCCGATTCCATTGAAACTATGAACACTACCTCACCTTTATTATTATTATCGATCTTTAATATCTCTATTTTTTCCCTTCTTTGCAGAAATGGGACCTGTTCTTGGGGTCTCATGACTGGTCATTTTTTGATATGCCAAGGCACTGCTTTTAATTTAGCTATTTAATACACATATATATACCTACAGTAATTGATTTACTTCATTATTTTTTCCCTGTATTATCATGTATTGCTTTGTACCGCTGTTGCTAAGTTGACAACTTTCACAACATATACCACTGATATTAAACCTGATTCTGTAGAATAAAACTTCTGGTTGACTCTCTCAAGGAGGAGATATGCAACTTTATTGCACATAAGTGTAGTTCCCTATTACTCTTTGATGGCTTTCTGCTCCAGGTGGAATTCATTGCCAGATACAGCTGAGGAGGCCAGATCATTGGGTATATTTTCAGTGGTGGTTGATAAGTTTCTTGATAGTAAAGGTGACAAGAGTTACAGGGACTATCCACATGATCAATGCCTCTCATTATCTTGTACACTTCTATCAGGTCACCTTTCATCCTCTGTCGCTCCCAGGAGAAAAGGCCGAGTTCACTCAACCTATCCTCATAAGGCATGCTCCCCAATCCAGGCAGCATCCTTCTGAATTGTCTCCCTAATGCAAATTGTAAGTCTTCCTATCACTGCAGAGATGGTTCAAGGCAGAAACAGAAAAGACCCCACACTGTCTCACGTCTACATGGCCACCCAAAATGGTTGGAATGTGCAGCAGAGATACCAGTTCCCTCATTTTTTACAGCCTTGACGGGATTTGCCTTATGTGGGGATTGAGAATTGTTGTACCATCCAAGTTGAGAGCTAAAGTGTCGGAGGAGCTACATGCCGGTCAGCTAGGCATGGTCAAAATGAAAGCATTGACTCCAGGCTTTATCTGGTAGCCTGGAACAGATCAGCAGATCAAGCAGCTTGCCAAGCACTGTCTGGGATGCCAACACGTCCGGAAGATGCAAAGAGTGGCACCTCTCCATTCCTGGAATGACCAGCATTGCCCTGACAGGGGATTCATGTGGATTCTGGTTGCAGCTACAAGGTGGCCAGAAATGTTTCCAATATCCTTCACTATAGCCTTGCACACTGTTGATGTGTTGAGAAGCCATTTCTCAAGGACTAGTGTTCCAAAACACTTAGTCAGTGACAATGGACCGCAGTTTGTCACGGGACGGTTTCAGTCATTCCTGAAAATGAATGGAATAAGGCATTTTACATCTGCCCCGTAACACCCAGCTACAAATGGCTTGGTGGAAAGATTTGTCCAGAGTCTAAAGAATGCAGTATGAGCAACGTCAGCAGAATGCACTACACAGACACTGATCCGGAAGCTCGCCAATTTCCTCCTTGCATTTCACAATGCAGCATGCTCCACAGCCAACAACTCACCAGCCATGGTGTTCCTAGGCTGTCCTTTGCACTTGTGCTTGGACCTCCTCAAGCCCAATCTCAGAAGGAGTATGCAGGACAAACAGCTGGGACAAACTGAGGGCTCCTCAAACAAGGAGGTTCGATGCTTCACTGAAGACCCAGTGAGGGACTGCAGAGATAATCAAAAGTGGGTTCTTGGAAAGATTAAGGACAAAACTGGACCACTCTCCTACGTGGTGGAGATTGTGTCTGATTCATCTGGGGTTGACGCATTGATCTGCTGAGGAGAGCGGGGTCAGTTGTTAGAGAAGCAAGGTGTCCAGAGATGTCAGGACCACCTCCTGCAGTCCCAGAGTCAATTCCTACAACCACCACGGAGGAGACCACAGAACCTGGGATTGTTTCACACCCACAAGTCTCAACTGTCAAGCAAAGTGATCCTGCTTGTCAAGAAAGATGTTATTCCAGAAGAGAAAAAAATCCTCCAGTGATTAAAGGATTAAATCTTTAGGCCTGAATGGGACTATTTAAAAATTGTTCTATATAATATACTGTGTGTGTATATATATATATATATGTGTGTGTGTGTGTGTGTGTGTGTGTGTGTGTGTGTGTGTGTGTGTGTGTGTGTGTGTGTGTGTGTGTGTGAGTGTGTGTGTGTGTGTGTGTGTGTGTGTGTGTGTGTATGTATGTGTGTGTATATATATATATATATATATATATATATATATAGTGTGGGCACGTGGCCAAGTGGTTAAGGTTAAGGCTTTGGACTAGCCACCTGAAGGTCGTGAGTTCGAGCCCCAGCCGAGGGAACGTGTTGTGTCCTTGAGCGAGGCACTTAATCACACATTGCTCTGCGACAACACTGGTGCCAAGCTGTATGGGTCCTAATGCCCTTCCCTTGGACAACATTGGTGTCGTGGAGAGGGGAGACTTGCAGCATGGGCAACTGCTGCTCTTCCATACAACCTTGCCCAGGCCTGCGCCCTGGAGAGTGAAGATGCCACATACATCATATGAGAGCAACTTACCAAAGTAAAATGAAGTAGCAATGCATTTCCCAGCTCCCATGTTTTTCATTTGATTAGTTTCTGGAGTTACAGAACAAAACAGATGAGTGTGCATCTTCTGGCTCCTGTATCTGCTCCTGGAGGGTAGTCATGAGAAGAGGGCATGCCTCAGACGGTGAGGGTCCTTAATGATGGATGTTGACGTCCTGAAGCACTATCTTCTGAAGATGTCCTCCCAGACATCTTCTACCCAGGGAGAGGAGTGCACCAGCTTGCCAGGCCAATCTCTGAGGAGGTTAAGTGAGGAGAAGAGATGAAGAGAGGCTAAAATTGCAGGAGTCTATTGAAAAGAAAGCCTCAAGGCACATCTACCTCATTGATAACAGTGTTTTCAGATTAACATCAACATGAAGCTCAGTCTTGTTCTGTACTTCCAGGTCACTGACTCTCAGCAGAAAGCCATTCATTTCCCAGAGATCCAGAGCTTCAGCTGCACGTGCAGAAAGGAGGAAACTACTGTCAGAATTAATGGAAGTAATAAAATGCACACTTCATCTACTGGGAGAAAGCACAAGCCGTTAGCTTGTGTTTAATAGACCTATGTTTCGTAAAGCACTGCTTAATAATTGAAGGGACTTGGTTGAAGTGTTAGCATTTGCCAAAACAAGGCTTTTATTGCAGGATTTAGGACATTCCACAAGCCTTTCTCTTTATGTGTGTGAAACTGAGAGAGCCGCTGGTAGCCGCACTTGTCTCCCATCCCGTCCACAAAGCCAGAGCTCATCAGCAATGCCTTCTCACGCCATTACATCGGGCATTTCTGCATGGAGAGGCACACGGACGAAGGAGCGGGGACTTGGCTGAGTTGGGGTACATCCATGAGTTGATGGTGGGGGGGGGGGGTCAGTCAGTGAGCTGCTGAGTTAGTAATTTGTGAACTTGGAATCTGGAGCCTGCAATCGGTCACTGGGTGATGGGGTCGGGGCTGGTGGGTGAGACATCAGAGGGTGGGTGGATGGACTTCAGGTAAATGTTAGGATGGGAGCGGGGTACAGCGGAAGGAGTGGTAACAGGTATTGAAAGCCTAAAGGAGAGAAAATAACCAAATTACTGAAAGAAAGCATAAAGTCCAAGAAATCTTTTAACACTGGGTGGTCCTGCACATGGAGGCCCCTTCAAATCGTACTGCTGTAGGAGCTGACGCTTTTATAGTTTTCTCTTCTAGCCCTACAAATGCCTCAGCTTCAAAAGACTGAAAATAAGCAATATGGTAAAGCAGTTGCTGAAAGAAAACAGAATTCATCAAAAAACAGAAACTCTTTAAAGAGATTGGCTTTATGTGTCACACTTAGATTGAAACACTAAAGCATGCAGTGAATTGCATTGTGTGTTTAATATTTCAATAATATTTGAGTAATCTTGTAAATATATTGACGAGGCATTCTTGCTTGTTTAAAATAGTTCATTATGGGTTATATGTAAAGTACGTTAATCGAATATATCGTCACGCTACCACGTGATAGGTGCGCACCTCGCTGAAGGTAAAAGACGAAGTTACACCCACAACACGCCGGAGGAACTCAGCAGGTCGGGCAGCATCCGTGGAAACGATCAGTCAACGTTTCGGGCCGGAACCCTTCGTCAGGACTGAAGAAGGAGGGGGCAGAGGCCCTATAAAGAAGGTGGGGGGGAGGGTGGGAAGGAGAAGGACACGTTCCCAGGAAGGAGACGTGGCTGTGGTAGCGGGTCTGGGTCAGGATCTGGTCGAAGAGTCGGAGAGAGGTGGAGATCACAGAGGGGGAGCAGTGAGAGAGGGTCTCACTGAACTCCTGTCGCTAAGGGAAGTTACACCTGAATTTTGGACTCCCTGCATTTTCTTTGAATTAATTTAATGTCCTGAGTTACAAAACAGAACCAAATGCTTCGTTCTGTGTTGGATCAAATCAGTAAGGATACAGCTAGCCACAGCCCACAAGTGTCGCCATGTTTCTGGCACAAACATAGCATGTCCACCACTGACTAACCCTGACCCTTACTGTATGCCTTTGGAGGGTGAGAAAATCCATGCGGTCATAGGGAGAATGTACGAAATCCCTATAGACAGCAGTGGAAATCGAACCACGATCGATGATCATTGGCACTGTAAAGTGATTGTACTAACCGCAATACCACCATACCACCTGTTCTGATGAGAATCAGAACCGAGTTCTGATTTTTGAATAAGTAATTCTTTCCCGTATGAATTGACAAAGGCAGACGAGTCAATCTCTGGCCGTCCTTCATTCATAAATTGAATTTCACCTGACAAAATGATATCTTACAGAAAGTGACCTGGTGATCGATCACGCAACACGAAACTGCTCTGTTGAAGGGATGGTGATAAATATTGAGGTAGGCCAGTAAAAGAGGTTATCAGAGCAAACAGACTCGGAAAGAGAATTGCACATCACTAGGTTTGGTTATGTTTGTCATTTTGGTGCAACAAATCACTGGAGGAGTAGGGTTGAATGGTACCACAGCAACTCAAATTCAGCAAAATCAAAGAGCTAATTACGGACGACAGGATGAAAAAACTGGAAGACCATGAAGCCAGTCCTCATTAGGGGAACAGAGGTGGAGAGGGTCAGTAACTTTAAATTCCCTGGCATTAACAAATCAGAGGATCTGTCCTGAGGGCAGCCCTTAAGTGCCAAAGGCGCAACAGTGCCCTTGCTTTTTCAGAGATTTGCACTGCTCAGGATACCAACACTTCCAGACGAAAGGTATTCAGAGCTGTCAGAACCACCTCCTGCAGTTCCAGAGTCAATTACTACAACCACTGCGGAAAAGACCTCAGAATCCGAAATTGTTTCACAGCCACAAGTGTTACCTGCCAAGCAGACTGACCCCACCCCCCCATGTCAGCAAAATCCTCCACAGCAATTAAATCTTTAGGCCTGAATGGGACAATTTACTATGCTGTGGATGTTTATATAGTAGTTGTATTATATAGTATATTGTGTATATAGTTGAGATGCATTCTATATTGAGTTGGAGTTTATAGCTAAGCAGGAAGGAGTGTTGTGTATTTAATATTTCTGTAATATTGTAAATATTTTGTTTGATTAAGCATTCTTTGTTCGTTTAAATAATTTATTATGGGTTATATGTAAAAGTATGTGAATGGCATACGTCATTAAACCACCACATCATAAGTGCGTGCCTTGCTAGAAGTATAGTAATACGAAATTAAGACATACATTTCCTGGCTCTGTGTTTTTCCTTCAATTAGTTTTATGTTTTGGAATTACAACAAAAAAACACCTCTATCAAATGTTCCCTCAATCATGCACATTCTAGGAAATAAAGTCCTAACCTATTCAAGCTTTCCTTTAACACAGGTAATTATTTTTCTATAATTCAGAATTATTTCTGAACAAATATGCAGAGCACCCATGGGACAAAGCTATGAAAATACCATCTTTTTCACTGTGGTTAAATCCACAGCACAACCACAGATTAAAGACAAATATAGTTATCACCCAGTAGAATGACCATAATTAATAAAAATGTACACCCAGCATTCAATATTGTCAGATGCAGGCGAGACTTTATTAAGAAAAGATCTGTGGAAACCGCCTCTAATAATAACCAATATCCTCTCAGGGAGACTCATTATTGGTACTCAGGAGGGTTTAGGATGTTAGGAGGTGGGAAGTCAGATAGTGGAAGGATTGAGAGGAAGGTAGATGTTATGACAAGTAAATCTGAAAGAAAGGACAGGCAGAGACACTGTGAACAATGAATACTGTGGGACTAATGGGCAGAAGTGTGTTGACTTCGTAAACACAAAATAATCTGCAGATGCTGGGGTCAAAGCAACACTCACAACACGCTGGAGGAACTCAGCAGGTCGGGCAGCATCTGTGGAAACGATCAGTTGACGTTTCGGTCCTGACGAAGGGTTCTGGCCCGAAATGTCGACCGATCGTTTCCACGCATGCTGCCCGACCTGCTGAGTTCCTTCAGTGTGTTTAGAGTGTGTTAACTTCAGTGTAAGGAGTATTCAGATTCAGATTTATTTATCAATGAACTGCGAAACATACAACGAAATGCATCATTTGCGTTAACGACAACACACCCAAGGAGTGCAAGGGACAGGCTGCAAGTGTTGCTGCACATTCCAATGCTAACATAGCATGCCCATGTGTAATTCTACTGTGACACTGTAATTTCCTCAGGGATCAATAAAGTATCTATCTATCCATCTATCTATCTATTATGGGTAAGGCAGATGAACTTGGTATCAGATGAATGTAGATGATCAGTACACGGAATTATGATGTTGAGGCCATTACAGAGACACGGTTCCGAGAGGGACGGGAGTGGCAGCTCAGCGTGCCTGGAATTTTGATGTTTTAGATGAGATCGAGAAGTAAATGAGGTGGATGAGTTGCTTACTAATGAGGAAGAATTAGTTGTTTACTGATCACAGAGAGTACATGATGGAGAGCTCATTCATGGAGCCAGAATGGGCAGGGCTGGAAATCAGAAAGGCTCTGTTTTCCATGCCTCAGAGCCAGTCCCATTTCCAGAAGGAGAACATTGAATATAGAACAGTACAGTGAAGGACCAGGCTCTTCAAGGTATGGTCTCTGCGCTGAATACAATGCCAAATTAAATGGTCTCTTCTACGTGCCAATGATCCGAATCTTCCTAATCCTTATCCTAAGGTAGAAATCTACCCTTTCACTTAAATTCTATGTTATTTAGAAAAACAGCGCCGTTCTCTGTTTTCCATGCCTCAGAGCCAGTCCCATTTCCAGAAGGAGAACATTGAATATAGAACAGTACAGTGAAGGACCAGGCTCTTCAAGGTATGGTCTCTGCGCTGAATACAATGCCAAATTAAATGGTCTCTTCTACGTGCCAATGATCCGAATCTTCCTAATCCTTATCCTAAGGTAGAAATCTACCCTTTCACTTAAATTCTATGTTATTTAGAAAAACAGCGCCGTTCCGGTCCAACGAGCCTGCGCTGCCCAATTACACCCATGTGACCAATTAACCTGCAAAATCGTATGTCTCTGGAATGTGGGAGGAAACGCAGATGAAACACGCGGTCGTGGGGAGAACGTACAAAGTCCTCGCAGACAGCGGCGGAACTGAACCTGGGCCGCTGGTGCTGTAAAAGCGTCACGCTCCCTTGCCGCCCCTGATCACGCACTGAGCACAATGCCAAATGAAGCTAAATCTCCTCCGCCTGCACGTGGTCTGTACCCCTTCACTCCTTATCCCCAGCCTGGGTGAGGAAGATAGGAGTCACCCACTTAACCTGAGGGTGACCAGCCTATATGATCACAGTTCACCGCAGTGAACATTGCTGGGTAAAGACAACCCCAAACATTTCCACCACCAGGCGGGGCAGAGGCAGAGGGCACAGTGAAACACCACCACTCGGAGGCTGCCCTCCAAGCTCACCTCGTCCTCACCTGGAGATAACTCAGAGCTCCTTTATCATTACAGCCTCCAAGTCCTGGAACTCCACAGTCAACAACACAGGGGGAGCACTTCCACCAGGGGACCACAGCTGTTGACGGTAATTGCTCACCACTACATCTGAGGACATTTGGAGATGGAGGTTGCCCAGATACCAAAAAAAGGGTCTGAAAATATCTACTGTATATGGAAGGTATCATCATTACCCAGAGCACTTAACGGACAATCAGCTGCCTCCTGAGATGTGACCAGTATGGCAACGAAGGAGAAGGTATTCATGTTTTTATATCACTTCATCTCTAATCCACAGGAGGAAAGTTTGCCCTTAAGGCAATATCATTTGGTCCTCAGTTTTCCCTGCAGATTCACGTTCCTATACGAGGGCTGTGCAGGTTCTTGAATCCACTCGCTACCTCAGTACAGCAACACCACAGCCACTTTCGCCACTCTGCGTGTTTTGTTCTGCGTACGTTCTTAAAAAAAATTCTGTAAAACATAGAACATTACAGCACAGTACAGACTTTTTGGCCCCTTGGCATTGTGCCAACCTTTTGACCTACTCTCAGATCCCTGCTACATAGCCCTCTATTTTTCTATCATCCATATGCCGATCTGAAAGTCTCTTAGATGTCCCTAATGTATCTGCCTCTGTCACCACCCCTGGTAGCGTGTTCCACACACCCACCACTCTCTGTATAAAGATCTTATCTCTGACATTTCCCAGCAACACACATCAAAGTTGCTGGTGAATGCAGCAGGCCAGGCAGCATCTCTAGGAAGAGGTACAGTCGACATTTCGGGCCGAGACCCTTCGTCAGGACTAACTGAAAGAAGAGCTAGTAAGAGAAGACATTTCCCTTTTACTTTCCTCCAATTACACCCCCTTGTGTTAACATCTCTGCCCTGGGAAAAAGTCTCTGGCTGTTAACTCAATCTATGCCTGAGTGGGCAGCCAGTGACTTTCTCCCTGTGTGGAAATGGTTAGTATGAGGGGGCATAGTTTTAAGGTGATTGGAGTAAAGTACGAGGGCGGGTGGATATCAGAGGCAGTTTTTCTTACACAGAGCACGGTAGGTGCATGGAACACCCTGCCAGGTGTTGTGGTAAAGGCAGATATATTAGGGGAATTTATGATTTGAAAAAACTGTGAAGGGCGATGTGGAAGGGAAGGTTAGATCACTCTTAGAGTAAGTTAAAAGTTTGGCACAGCACCATGGGTCGCAGCATCTGTACTGTGTTGTAATGTTCTATGGTCTATGTTCAATGCCTTGGGTCAGTAACTTTTTGACAAATACTCTGTTGGAGCTGGAAGACTTCAGAACTGAGCCAATGTTATAGTAGTTGACATGGTAACTTTGACCGAGAAATGCTGTCACAATTTGCAATCTTAACTAAAAATAACCATAACCAGTACAAACTTCTAAAGTTGTACTGGTGGAAGTGTCCTGGCTGGTCTAGTACAACAACAGGAGTGCACAGGAACATAAGAAGACAGTAGTGGACGCAGCCCTCAGCCCAGTACAGCTGGGCACATCCCTCCCCACCATCATTAGTATCTACATCAGGCAACGTCTATGCCCGTTATGCGTGCCAAGCCATCTTCTTGCTGCGATCATCGGACAGGGGCCTATAGGCCGGAAGTACAACACCACCAGCTTTAAGATCAGCTTCTTCCCTTCACCTGTTTGGTTTTTAAACCCTAATCACTACCTCGATATAACAAAACTATGACCACTTTGACCACACTACAATATAATGGAATCTGCTTCGTGCACCCGTGCTGAGCTCACCAATTTCATCGATTTTGCCTCCATCTTCCACCCTGCCCTTAAATTTACTTGGTCCATTTCTAGCACCTCTCTCCCCTTTCTCAATCTCTCTGCTTCCATCTCTGGAGACAAACCGTCTACTGACATCTTTTATAAACCTACTGATCCCCACGGCTATCTTGATGATACATACCTCTTCCTACTCTGTCTCTATTTTTTCTTTCCCTTCCCCCTTCTCTCTTCTTCTATTCCCCACTCTAGCCTCTTACCTCTTCTCCTCATCTGCCTTAATGTCCGTCCTTCTTCCCTTTCTCCCATGTTCGTATCGGATTCCTTCTTCTCTCAACCCTTACCTCTCCTACCCACCTGGTTTCAGCTATCACCTTCTAGCTATCCTCCTTCCCCTCTCCCCACCTCTTTATTCTGACATCCTCCCTCTTCCTTTCCAGTCCTGATGAAGGGTCTCGGCCCGAAACATCAACTGTTGATTCATTTCAATAGATGCTGCCTGACATGCTGAGTTCCTCCAGCATTTTGTGTGTGTTGCTTTAGATTGTTAGCATCTGCAGATTTTCTCATATTTATGTGTTCTTTCTTGTATAGTTTGTATAATTTATATTTAATTTATGTTTTTCTTGAGAATATTGTCTCTGGTGCTACATGCCTGTGATGCTGTTGCAAGTAGGGTTTTCATTGCACCTGTGCATACGTATATTTGACAATAAACTTAGATTCAGGTTAAGATTTATTTATCACATATAGAGTACATGGAAACATGCAGTGAAATGACTCGTTTAGGTTAACTACCTAAGCAGCCACACATTCCGGAGCCAACAATGCCCACAATGCTCGGCAGAACAACACAGAACACAACAAGCAACAAGACAACAACGGCAAAACAAGCCCCCCCCAGCCCCAGCCACACACACAGGCTCCAGAATAGGCCTCTGGGCCTTCACTCTCCAGGCTTCAACCATTGGCCTTTGACTTCTGGACTTCTGATTGGCCTTACAACAGACATCCCACCTCTCCCGGAAGGTCCGGGAGTTTCCCGCAAATTAATAGTGGCTCCCTGATGCCCGCAAATTATATACAACGTCCCGGAAATTGATTTTTTTTTTTGAGAGCGAGCGTAAGAGCGAGAAAGCGAGCGACCACGAGAGAGTGAGAGCGAGAAAGCGAGCGCGAGTGAGAGCGACCGCGCGCGAGAGAGAGAGAGCCAGAGAGTTCCAAAAAAAGTCAGAGTGGCAGAGTGTTCCAAAAAAAGAAAATATAAAACCTACTTCACCCCAGACTACTCTAAAGTGCACCCCTGCGTAATAGGGGTCAAAAATAATGACAGTGTTGCTCGCTGCACTGTTTGCAACAGTGACTTTTCTATTGCCCATGGTGGGTTAAAATGTAAAAGACATGTTGAGGTGAGTTTAACAGGTGTCATTCGTTCATTAGCATAGCTAACGTTATTTAAACTAGCTGGCTACTCTATTGCAGACATTCCATCTCTCCCGGAAGTCTCCCGCAAATTGATAGTGCTACCTCCCTGAAATGAGTGTTTGCAGGGTGGGATGTCTGTTACAATAGACTTTGATTTAACATATACTACTCTTGTAGAGAATTTTAAGAATAGATCAATGAATACGAGAATCACTGCATTTATTAAAAGTGCTTGAGTAAATTCTTCTGTATTGGTTTTTCACACATGACAAGCCGTGTAAAGGACAGTAATTTGTAAGATTATTGGCTACCTTGTAATTAGCACATGGAAAGAATTAAATCCACAAGTCAGCCAGCTAATACGTACAAGCTGCTGACATGCTACATTTAGTGGGATGAACAAGCCTGACAAGATGACAAATATGTTGAATTTGCGCTGCACTGAAACTCAGTGTGGGATCTGCTCAACGAATGGTCCAGTGAGTGTGCAAGAATAATGAGTGTGCAAGAACAACGAGTGGTCCAATGAGTGTGCAAGAACAATGAGTGTGCAAGAATAACGAGTGGTCCAATGAGTGTGCAAGAACAATGAGTGTGCAAGAATAACGAGTGGTCCAATGAGTGTGCAAGAACAATGAGTGTGCAAGAACAACGAGTGGTCCAATGAGTGTGCAAGAACAATGAGTGTGCAAGAACAACGAGTGGTCCAATGAGTGTGCAAGAACAATGAGTGTGCAAGAATAACGAGTGGTCCAATGAGTGTGTGAGAACAACTAGCCACCCTAGTCCACCCCTGTGCTCCCCAAGCACAAGTTCCAAGTAATAGTCTCCAAGCGCTTCATGTCAGCAGCTGCCATTTTAGCCACAACATGGAATTTTTCTTTCTGACAGCTTTATCATGGCAATCAGGAGAATCCTTGAAGAATTCCTAATGAATAGAACAACTGTGAGAGTTATACACTTGTGGCAGTTGTGTGGGGAAACCTCAGCTTTTATACATGAAGGTAGATTTTTAACATCCTGGGTTGCTCTTGCTTTTAAGTTCCAAACCTCATTGACTGTGCTCTTTCTCAAGAGTTGGAATGGACCGCAATAATCCTTAACATCTCTCTCCTATTAACACCGGATGAGTTTTTGTTTAAACGCCATAAAGTGAGTTGGTTTACTGAATGCGAACAGGATGAGTGAAGCAACAGTTAGCAACCTGAGACGCTTTGGGGAAATTGTCGTCTCAGCTGATAAATTGCCTCCCTGCTCTCTCAGGCTGAACACTTGCAACAACAACGTCATTCGTGAGAGTTTATTGTTTCCAACTTGCCCAATCACGCCACCTGCACTCAGAGCCAGATTAACCCTGCGGTGGAACCTATTCATCTATGGCAGGGGTTCCCAACCTGGGGCCCACAGACCTCTTGGTTAACGGCAGGGATCTATGGCATAAAAAAGTTTGGGAATTCCTGATCTATGGGATTCCATGTACCAGGGGACCCTAGACCACAGCCCTTCCATAAAGCAGAGAGAGTTGCAAGTCCAGGCTTGTGTATCACGTTGACAGCTGGAAAGCAGAATCCATGCTCATCCCCGACCAAAAGCTTTAAAAGCTTTTTAAAAGGTCAACTTTAAGTTCCTCGGGGTCAATATCACAAATGACCTGACTTGGTCCAACCAAGCAGAGTCCACTGCTAAGAAGGCCCACCAGTACCTGTACTTCCTGAGGAAGCTAAAGAAATTTGACCTGTCCCCTAAAACACTCACTAATTTTTATAGATGCACCGTAGAAACCATTCTTCTAGGGTGCATCACAACCTGGTATGGAAGTTGTCCTGTCTAAGACTGGAAGAAGCTGCAGAAGATCATGAACACAGCCCAGCACATTACACAAACCAATCTTCCGTCCTTGGACTCACTTTACACCGCACGCTGTCGGAGCAGTGCTGCCAGGATAATCAAGGACACGACCCACCCAGCCAACACACTTTTTATCCCTCTTCCCTCCGGGAGAAGGCTCAGGAGCTTGAAGGCCAGATTTGGGAACAGCTTCTTTCCAACTGTGATAAAACGGATCCTGACCCGGATCTGGGCCATACCCTCCAAATATCCGGACCTGCCTCTCGGTTTTTTTGCACTACCTTACTTTCCCTTTTCTATTTTCTATTTATGATTTATAATTTAAATTTTTAATATTTACTATTGATTCGTACTCCAGGGAGCAAGAAGAGCAGAATCAAATATTGCTGTGATGATTGTACGCTCTAGTATCAATTGTTTGGTGACAATAAAGTATAAAAAAAAGAAGTAAAAATAAAGGCCTCAGGCAATGGAATGCAAAACTCTGCCCCTAATGACTTTTGACAACTTGCTGCTTTTAAGTGTCTTTGTATTTTTAAAAAAAAGTTTAATAGATTTACTTTCCTCTATTAAAAGTCCAATAGAGGATAGTACAGTGGGAATGCCAGGGCTTAGTGACAGCGAGAGAGAGTGTGGGGTGTGTGGAACACCCTGCCTAAGGTTGGTGGTAGAGGCAGATGCATTAGGGACATTTAAGAGACTTTTATATGGGCACATGGATACTGGAGAAATGGAGGGCTATGTAGGAGAGAAGGGTTAGATTGATCTCAAAGTAGATATAAGGCAGGCACAACATTGTGGGCCGAAGGGCCCGTACTAGGCTGTAATGTTTTATGTTCTATGCTGTACTTGAACATTTACAAAAATATGATCTAAAAGTAATTGAAGGCAAAAGTTAATGAGGCCCTCCATTGGTCGGCGATGAGCATGGATTCTGCGTTCCAGCTGTCAATGTGGTACACACGCCAGGGCAGTACGATGCGCAGAGCAAGCTGTTACTCGTGTATTAACTGATTGATTGAGATACAGCATGGAATAGGCAGTTCATACTTGTGGTAAACCATGTTTATATGTTGTAACTCGGTTACCTGTCTGGACAGACACCTCTGCTGACTGCCCCTGTGGCTCCTCCCACAGGGTCCTGTATAAAGGTGTTCGCCTTGCCCCTCCCCCTCAGTCCGGGGGCAGACACTCACTGTGGAGGTCGTATTGTACAGCGAATAAAAGCCTTTCAGTATTTTACCAAACCTCAGTCTTTTGGAGTAATTGAAGGTGCTTCAATTTTATTCGCTGTACATTTTAAAACATGGAACAGGCTCTGAGACCAGACAAATTAGACCTCGATCCACAAATGCCTGACGCTGGAAACGCTTTCGAACTCTGGCTGGCCTGCTTCGAAGCGTATCCAGAGGAGATTAAAGCGACCGACCCCGTAGCGAAGCGCAGAGTTCTACTCTCCAGGGTCAGTCCACGGGTTTATTCGCTGATCAGAGACCAGCCGAACTATGATGGCGCGATGAATGCACTCAAAAGACAATACCTGCGGCCGATAAACAGCGTCTATGCTCGGCATCGCTTAGCGACACGGCAACAACGGTCCGGGGAATCGAGTGCTGAGTTTGTCCGGGCCCTACAGACACTCGTGCGGGTCTGCAATTGCCAGGAGCTGACGGTGGCGCAGCATGCAGAACTCCTAGTGAGAGACGCCTTCGTTACGGGGACCAGGTCAGTGTACGTGCGCCAGCAGCTGCTGGAAAAAGCCGATCTTACCCTAAGTTCGGCGATCGAGCTGGCTGATACATTGGAGGCCGCTCTGCATAACTCCGAGGCTCTCCAGGCACGCGATCCCCCGATGGCCTCGTGGGCGCCGCAGACCCCGCAACCCGCCGGCGAATCGACCTCGGCTGCCGCCAGTCGTGAGTCCGCAAAGTGCTACTTCTGCGGACTGGAGAAGCACCCCCGGAAACGCTGCGCGGCCCGACAAGCTACCTGCTCCAGCTGCGGAAAGAAGGGCCACTTCGCCAAGGTCTGTAAGTCAAAACCGCGAGCGGGATCGAGCAGCGCCGCGTGCGAGACGTGGGGGTCACCATTTTCCCTGCACACTGCCACCACGTGCGAGACATGGGGGCCGCCATCTTCCCTGCACACTGCCACCAGGTGCGAGACATGGGGGCGGCCATTTTGGTCGGCGCCACCTCCCACCACCTACGACCAACGGGTGCTCACGGGCCACCCCACCGCGCCGGACCAAGACAGCGACCCCACCCTGGCTTCCGTGACCCTCGACCAAAGCTCTCCCCACCAGCTCGTAAGGTCAATGATGGACATCCTGGTGGGGGGGCACAGGACAAGCTGCCTGTTTGACACAGGCAGCACGGAGAGTTTTATCCACCCGGCCACGGTGCAGCATTGTGGACTCATGATACGGCCGGTAAGTCAGAGGGTCACCATGGCCTCCGGGTCGCATACAACAGACATCCGGGGGGGTTGTGTAGCGACGCTAGTGGTGCAGGGCACAGAATATCGGGACTTTAAGTTACTGGTCTTGCCTCAACTGTGTGCCCCTGTGCTGTTGGGGTTGGACTTCCAGAGCCACCTGAAAAGCGTGACAATGAAGTATGATGGGCCCCTCCCGCCAATTACTGTCATAAATCCCCTGTTTGGTAGAGATATGTCACGTACCCCGCTACTGACCACACACACACACCGACCCGCACATCCCACCCAACATCATGCCAACTGCCACACTACCGACACCACTTGCGGCCTCTCCACCCTCAGGATCCCTCCCCCACCGCTGTTCGCCAACCTGACCCCTGACTGTGAACCTGTGGCAACTAAAAGCAGGAGGTACAGCGCGGAGGACAGAGCTTTCATTAAGTCGGAGGTGCAGCGGCTGCTCAGGGAGGGGGTCATTGAGGCAAGCACAAGTCCTTGGAGGGCGCAGGTGGTCGTTGTTCGGAACGGGGAGAAGAATAGGATGGTCGTGGACTATAGCCAGACCATCAATAGGTTCACGCAGCTCGACACTTACCCTCTACCCCGCATCGCGGAAATGGTCAATCAGATAGCACAGTACAAGGTGTACTCGACCATAGACCTAAAGTCCGCTTACCATCAGCTCCCCATCCACCAGGAGGACCGCCCTTACACTGCCTTCGAGGCGGACGGCAGGCTTTATCAATTCCTGCGCATCCCCTCTGGTGTCACGAATGGTGTATCTGTCTTCCAGAGGGCAGTGGACTGGATGGTGGACCAGTGCCAACTGAAGGCCACGTTCCCATATCTGGATAACATCACCATCTGCGGTCACGACCAGCAGGATCACGACAACAACCTCCAAAAATTTCTCCAAGCAGCCAAATCTTTTAACCTCACCTATAACAAGGACAAGTGTGTATTTGGGACCACCCGACTTGCTATCCTTGGGTGTGTCGTGGGGAATGGAGTCATTGGCCCTGACACCGACCGTATGCACCCCCTGTTGGATCTCCCTCTTCCCAATACCCTCAGAGCCCTCAAAAGGTGCCTGGGCTTCTTTTCATATTACGCCCAATGGGTCTCTAACTATGCAGACAAGGCCCGCCCCCTGGTCAAGTCCACCACATTCCCCCTCTCTGCCGAGGCCCACACGGCCTTCAACCGCATAAAAGGGGACATTGCCAAAGCAGCAATGCATGCGGTGGATGAGGCCATTCCCTTCCAAGTAGAGAGTGACGCCTCCGACTTTGCGCTGGCTGCTACCCTCAACCAGGCAGGAAGATCAGTGGCGTTCTTCTCCCGTACCCTTCAAGGCCCTGAAATTCAGCACTCTGCGGTAGAGAAAAAGGCCCAGGCCATAGTGGAAGCTATAAGGCACTGGAGGCACTATCTTGCCGGCAAAAGGTTCACCCTGCTAACTGACCAGCGCTCAGTCGTGTTCATGTTTAATAATCAGCAGCGGAGCAAAATCAAAAATGATAAAATTCTGAGGTGGAGAATCAAACTCTCCACCTACAACTATGACATCATGTACAGGCCTGGGAAGCTCAACGAGCCCTCCGATGCCCTATCCCGGGGAACATGCGCCAGCGCGCAGATCGACCGGCTATACGCCCTACATGTAGACCTTTGCCACCCGGGAGTCACGCGGCTTTTCCACTTCGTGAAAGCCTGGAACCTGCCTTACTCCCTTGAGGAGATCAGGACGATGACCAGGGACTGCCAAGTCTGCGCAGAGTGCAAACCGCACTTCTACCGACCCGAAAAGGCACCACTCATCACGGCCACCCGCCCCTTTGAGCGACTGAGTGTTGACTTTAAGGGCCCCCTTCCCTCCACCGACCGCAATGTGCACTTTCTTAACGTAATTGACGAGTACTCGCGGTTCCCCTTCGCCATCCCCTGCCCCGACACCACTACCACGTCAGTTATAAAAGCCCTGCGCGAGCTCTTCACTCTGTTCGGATACCCATGCTATATCCACAGTGACAGAGGATCCTCGTTTATGAGTGACGAGCTGCGCCAATATCTACTGGCTAGGGGAATTGCAACCAGTAGGACCACGAGCTATAATCCCTGGGGGAATGGACAGGTAGAGAAGGAGAATGGCACAGTGTGGAAAGCCACACTCTTAGCCCTCAGGTCAAAGGGACTGCCGGTCTCCCGCTGGCAGGAGGTCCTTCCCGAGGCACTCCACTCCATCCGCTCCCTGTTATGCACAGCCACCAATGCCACTTCTCATGAGCGGCTCTTTTCTTTTCCCTGAAAATCGACCACTGGAACCACCCTACCAACTTGGCTGATGTCCCCGGGGCCAGTGCTGCTTCGGAAACATGCGAGGAGCAATAAATACTCCCCGATGGTTGAGAGGGTTCACTTACTTCATGCGAACCCCCAGTATGCCTACGTGGTTTTACCTGATGGGCGGGAAGACACGGTCTCCATCCGCGACCTGGCGCCCACAGGAGCTCCGGGCCCCTACCCTGAACACTCCGTGGTGACTATTGATCCCATACCCACCAATGTATGTATCTACAAGACACCGTGCACCCCAAACCCTATACAGACACCACACGACACTCCCATACTGGGCGCGACGCACACGCACGAGGGATTACCGACGCCTAACGTGCTGGCACCTGAAGTCAGGCCGGAGCCAGCACAAACGCCATCGCCGGTGCTACGTAAATCACAGCGACAGACTCGACCGCCTGATAGACTTAACCTGTAAATATACTTCTTGTAAATATTGTCAGTCACTTCACCCCGCGGGACTCTTTTTAAAAAAAGGAGGGGTGAATGTGGTAAACCATGTATATATGTTGTAACTGGGTTACCTGTCTGGACACACACCTCTGCTGACTGCCCCTGTGGCTCCTCCCACAGGGTCCTGTATAAAGGTGTTCGCCTTGCCCCTCCCCCTCAGTCCGGGGGCAGACACTCACTGTGGAGGTCGTATTGTACAGCGAATAAAAGCCTTTCAGTATTTTACCAAACCTCAGTCTTTTGGAGTAATTGAAGGTGCTTCAATACTGTCGAAACCTTAAGTTCAAAATTATTGTCATAGGAACGCGTACACAACGTGTGAATGCCACGAAAGTGAACTTCTGTGCTACAGCACAGTACATTACAAACGTGATGAGAAAGAAAAGCTAAAGTAAGCTTAAAATAAATTATGCTTCCCTTATGGCCGGGGTCAACCATGGATGTTTCATCCGAGCTGTCTGCATCGAAGTCGATACGCAAGCCTCAGCCAAAAGCCAAATCCTAAGGACTTTCTACAGGGGCACAACTGAGGGCATCCTGACTCATTGCATCAGTGCCTGGTTTGGGAACTGTACTTCCCTCAATCACAGGGCTCTGCAGAGAGTGGTGCCGACAGCCCAGTGCATCCGTAGATGTGAACTTCCCACCATTCAGGACATTTACAGAGACAGATGCATAAAAAGGGCCCAAAGGATCATTGGGTACTTGAGTCAACCCCACCACAAACTGTTCCAGCTGCTACCATCCGGGAAACGATACCGCAGCATAAAAGCCAGGACCAACAGGCTCCGGGACAGCTTCTTCCACCACGGTATCAGACTGATTAATTCATGCTGACACAACTGCATTTCTATGTTATATTGACTGTTCTGTTGTTTATCTTACTGTACATACTATTTATTACAAATTACTATAATTCGCACATTGCACATTCAGACAGAGATGTAACGTAAAGATTTTTATTCTTCGTGTATGTGAAGGATGTAAGAAATAAAGTCAATTTAATTCAATTCAATTCAAGCCAGTGCAGTACAATATGGAGAGCAAGCTGTTGCCCTCGCAGTAATCTTCCCCTCTCCACAAAGCTGATGAATCCAAAGGAACAACAGAGACTGATAGAGTTTGGCACCAGCATAACACAGGAGTTGCCAGTCAGCGTTGAACTCAATGTAGGACTGCCTTAGGGCCTCCAGCTCTGGATTTTTCCTCAGGGTTTACTCCCGAAGCCTTCCCCATGAGTGGGTATGGCCACAAGGAAGTGGAGGTTGGAGATCAGAGTTTTTCTTCTCCTAGGTGAGCTGCCAATGACAGCTGATGAACACCATCTGTCCAAAGTGACTGGTGTTAAGGCACCAGTAACCCGCCTTTGCCCCTTCTCCTGTCAGTAGCTAAGCCACACTTGAAGGCCAGGAGCTGGACTTGGTTGTCTGAGGTTATTCAAGATGCAGCCTTTGGGAGCATTTAGTAGGTAGCAGAATCTTATCCCCACTCCCACCCCCAGATATAACAATCTTAAGGAACCTCAAAATACATTCCATTAAAACATTTAATTACATTAAACTCTAAATTAATTATAAACACAAAACTCAAACAAAAAATATTAGAGACACAAGAGATTCTTCAGATGCTGGAAACTAGAGCAAGATTCAAAATGTTGGAGGAACTCAGCAGGTCTGGCAGCATCCTTGCAGGGAAATGAGCAATCGATATTTTGGATCAGGATCATTCATCTGGATAGAAGTCCACAATGAAGGGAGTTCATTGACTAATGAGTTAGGGCTAGTAAATTGTGGGCATTCTATGCTGGCACTGGAAGCGTGGCAACACTAGTGGGCTGCCCCCGGCAAATCCGCGAATTGCTTTACCTAATCAAGTGTTGCATTTCAGTAGCACATTTAAGCCTAGTGATATTGACCCATCCTCCATATGATGGTTATCCCGACAAAGGGTGACAGTGAGCACAAAAGAAGAGCTTCAGACAGAATGGCAAAGGTTTAGTCAGTGTTAGATCCTTACAGAGCAATGCTAAGGAGAAGAGAGAGGAAGAAAAGCAGAGAGGCTTAAGGAGAGAATTCCAGATCTTAGGGTTCACCAGCTAAATGCCTGAGTGCTGATGGCAGAGAATTGCATTCTACATAGGAAAGCAACATCGCTACTGTTGGGGCTTTTGAGTGGGCATGCAGATATGATGGGCTGAGTGGCCTTCTTTGGGGCTATAAGCTACCATGGTTCTACCAACTTTAACATTGGCAGCAACTGTCAAAATAAGGTGGGCAAAACACACATTACTGACTTAATCCCATCACACCCACCGGGGCATGGGCCGCCGACAGCAGCTTGCCAGAGTCCTTTGTCCTGGGCGAAGATCCTTCCTCTTCCAGGGATGGAGCCTTTGGAGCTTCTGTTGGCACTTACGTAGCACTTGGTTTTTAATGGGATGGGGTTGCTAGCCCCGTGCCCAACCCTCCTCCTCTCTCAGCTGGGCTTGGGGCTGTCCATGGTAGAGTTAAAAAAAAATTGCATTGAAACTCGGTATTTTGGGGAGATATCAGTGCAGTTTCTCAAACCGGGACAGTGGTGCACATAGCAGAGCCACTGCCTCGCAGTCCCTTTGATCCAGGTCCCATTCCAACTTCCAGTGCTGCCTTTGTGGAGTTTGCACACTTTCCTTGTGATGCGTGGAATTCCTTCTCGTGCTTCTGTTTCCCTTCATGCCCACAACACCTTATATTCCGTCTGGGTAGCCTCCAACCTGATGGCATGAACATTGACTTCTCAAACTTCTGCTAATGCCCCACCTCCCCGTCGTACCCCATCCGTTGTTTATTTATATACACACTTTCTTTCTCTCTCTCTCCTTTTTCTCCCTCTGTCCCTCTCACTATACCCCTTGCCCATCCTCTGAGTTTTTCCCCCCTCCCCCTTTTCCTTCTCCCTGGGCCTCCTGTCCCGTGATCCTCTCATATCCCTTTTGCCAATCACCTGTCCAGCTCTTGGCTCCATCCCTCCCCCTCCTGTCTTCATCTATCATTCCAGATCTCCCCCTCCCCCTCCCACCTTCAAATCTCTTACTCACTCCTCCTTCAGTTAGTCCTGACGAAGGGTCTCGGCCTGAAACATTGACTGTACCTCTTCCTAGGGATGCTGCCTGGCCTGCTGCGTTCACCAGCAACTTTAATGTGTGTTGCTTGGATTTCCAGCATCTGCAGAATTCCTCGTGTGTCGTACATGCTACGCTGGCGGCAGAAGCGTGACCACACTTGTGGGCTGCCAGCAACAACCCTCAGTGATTCGATTTGACACAACACATTTCGCGGTATGTTGCAAGGTACAAAGTTCAAGTATTATCAAAGTACATATATGTCACCATATACAACCCTCAGCAACACACGCAAAATACTGGAGCAACTCAGCAGGCCAGGCGGCATCTATGGAAAAAAGTACAGTCGCTGTTTCAGACCGAGACTTTTTCAGCAGGACCCTGAGATTCATGTTCTTGCAATAAATCTTTCAATAAATCTATAGAATAATAACCATAACAGAATCAAAGAAAGGCCACACTAAGCTGGCCATACAACCAGTGTGCAAAAGACAACAAACTACAAATACGGAAAGAAAGAACTAATAATAATAAATAAATAGGCAATACAATATTGAGAACATGAGATGAAGAGTCCCTGAAAAAGAGTCTATTGGTTGTGGGAAGAGTTCAATGATAGGGCAAGTTATCCTCTTTGGTTCAAGAGCCTGATGGTTGAGGGGTAATAACTGTTCCTGAACCTGGTGATGTGAGTCCTAAGGCTTCTGTACTTTCTTCCTGATGGCAGCAGCAAGAAGACAGCATGTCCTGGATGGTGCTGCTTTTCTTCACATATATGTGCTCGATGATGGAGAGGGCTTTAGCTGGGCTGAATCCATTTGTAGGATCTTCCGTTCAAGGGTGTCGGTGTTTCCATATCAGGCTGTGATGCAGCCAGTCAACATACTCTCCACCAGACGTCTATAGAAGATGTGACAAATAAAGCTAATATCTGATTGGTAGATTGATTGAACTTAGTTCCCAGTGTGAGGATTGCTAGTATAACCTGGGAATGGGAGAGGGGATATTTATGGGAATGTGGAGAGAATTAGAAATAGAATTAGCGTATGATGATTGTAAATGGTGGTTGATGGCTGGCCTGGATTCAGTTGGTTAAAGTCCTGTTTCTATGATACATCGTCTATCTGTATCATCTTGGTTTTACAAGCCAGCTGCCTTGAACTTTTCCCGGCACTCGCTGGCTTAAAATGAGCTGCATTCTTTCATTATTGTCCTTGTTTAGATGCCATAATGGAGAAACGCTGGTACAGTTCAGTTGGATACTACAGAGGAACCCTTGGAAAGCATGGAAGCTGTGATAGACGCAGCCATCAACGCAGGTGCTAGGGGTCAGGATATAATCCACACTCTGGGCAATGTACAGGTCGCCAGCTGAATTCTCAATGGTTAGTGACGTTGAGACTGGCAAATAGCCAGGAGCACTGACTTGCAAAGACAAATCGCAAGCCTGCGCTTTAGTACAAGCACAGCAAATCCGTTAAGTTAAAATAATATTAAGAAAGCCTCTGGATAATCAATTACTTTCACAGCAGGATCACAAATTTGCCTACATTAAAACTAGCAACATCCAGCCACAATTCATCAGGATGTCCCTGGGATGCAGGAAATGCACTCCAAGACACTGTGCAAATTAGTGTGGAGCTCCCCGGGGAGAAGGAGGTTAAGGAGTGATCTGACTTATTTCAAAGTGAGTAGCAGTGGATAAGGGAACAAGGGAAATCGAACAAATCCAGTTAACAGCAAATTTCCTAAAAACAAAGGATGGAAAACTGATGCACAGAGCCCCATTTTGGAACATGACGGGTGAACGTTCTACACCACTGATCACTCATCAGATTAGGAAAAACTTTAACGTGCATTTTTGTTTTAACTTAAAGTGCTGTGCAGAAGTCTTAGGCATATACACTGTGTATACAACTAGGGTGCTAGGGTGTCTAAGACTTATGCACTGTACTATAAATTAAAACAAAATTACATGTTAAAGTTTAAAACGTACATTTTTTCCCTAATCTGATGAGTGATCTGTGGTGTGGAGCAGAGAACAAGTTTGTAAATCTGGCAGGAGCAAAGGCTGTTGGAAATGGCGAGGGTGGAGTGCCACAGGAGGGGTGTGGGGTGGGTGGCAGAGGAGTGCTGGGGGCAAGGGGCTGCATGGGTGCAGACACATCCAGCCTTGGGACATCAAGCAAGGTCATTTGATTCCAAATTGGTTTATTGATCATTACAGAATGTCTCTCTGGTGCTTCCTGCTCTCTCCCCTCTCCATTCCCCTTTTCCCAAACATAATTCCCTTCTCTTTACCTCCTTCCCATCCTCAGTCCACAATAGAGACCCATATCAGACTCAGGTTTACCATCACTCACATGTCATAATTTTTTTTGTGGCAGCAGTACAGTGCAATACATACAATTACTACAGTACTGTGCAAAAGTCTTAGGCACCCTAGCTATATATACTTGCCTAAGACTTCTTGGGATGTAGGAATCATTGGAACTCTAGCAATTATTGCCCATGTCTAATGTTCCCTGAACTGAAGACAAAGTTAGGTAAACTTAGTCAAGAGATTCTGCAGAGGCTGGAAATTCAAACCTATACATACAAAATGCTGGAGGAACTCAGCATCTATGGGGGAATAAACAAACAACATGTCGGGTGGAGACCCTTCATCAGGACTGGAAAACAAAGTTTAGAAGATGCCAAAAGCCCCTCTCACCATCTATTTTGGCATTTTCCCCCTTCCTTTCAATTCCTGATTAAGGGTCTTGGCCCAAAACAGCAACTGTTCGTTCCCCTCCACAGATGCTGCCTGGCTTGCTGTGTTCCTCCAGCATTTTGTATAAGTTATTGACCAGAGATAGCGAACGCCCTTCTCTGAAGGCCTGCAGTAAACCTGACGGGATTTTACAACAGTGTGATTGGTTCATAGCCACCATTAATTCCAAATACATTTCATTACTTGAATTGTAGCCTGGTGGAATTCAGATTCACATCTCTGAGGCAAGTAGAGAAACAGCGAAAGTCAGTGGAATAAAGAGGAAAATCAGGCAGAAGATCCGACTATTTAGGAAACTGGGAGGGATGAATGGAAATCACTCAATTCAATCCCCTTTAATTTCAGCACACACAAAGAGGTTTGCAATCACGGACTGCACTTGTTGGAAGGTCAAAGGCGAATACAATTGAGCTGTTTAAAATTAAGAAATGCTTAATTAAGAACTAAGAGCATTAAAGGATCTGGGGAAGGGTGGTGAATGGGGATTAAAAAGACAGATTTGTTCTGCCACTCTCGTCTTCTTAATACACACCTAAAAATTCTTTTCATATTCCCTACTTTCTTTAATTTACTTTTCCACCAGCTTGTTCTTCCACCCTCTTCCCTGTTTTTGGTGTATACTTTTTGCTTTAACTTGACATTAGAATATAGAAAGTACAGCATAGGATGAGGCCCTTCGGTCCATCATATTGTGCTGAACTAATTAAGTTAATGACACTTAATTATTTCTGCACACATGGTCCAAATCCCTCCATTCTCTGTATATTCATGTGTCTAAGACCATCTTAAATACCTCTATTGTTTCCTATCATGTTCATTCACCTTGGCTAATATAACTGCAAATGTAGAGGTTACCTTTGAGGAATAGGCTCCAGTTTTTCACTGCATTAAAAACATTGTACTTAATCATCAGGCTTCTGAACCAGTGTGGATAACTTTGCTCACCACAACTCTAAACTGATTCCACAACTCATGTTCTCAGTAAAACTTATATAATTGTTTGTTTGTTTTAATCTGCACAATTTGTCTACTTTGGAACTTCGGTTGTTTGTTAGTGTTTGTTTATATACAGATTTTTATAAACTCTATTGTATTTCTTTATTTTCCTGTAAATGCCTGCAAGTTAATGAATCTCAATATCATATATGGCGACATATACAATACTGTGTAAAAGACTTAGATACATATATATAGCTAGAGTGTTTAAGACTTTTGCACAGTACTGTAGTAATTTTATGTATTGTACTGTACTGCTGCTGTAAAAATTTAAAAAATCATGACATATGTGAGTGATGATAAACCTGCTTCTGATATGGGTCTCTATTGTGGACTGGGAGTGGGAAGGGGGCAGGGAGAGGGGAATCATGGTTGGGAAAAGGGGGAGGGAGAGGGGAGGGAGCAGGAAGCACCAGAGAGACATTCTGTAATCATCAATAAACCCATTGTTTGGAATCAAATAATCTTGCCTAGTATCTCAGGGCTGTGTGTGTCTGCACCCACCACCCGCCCCGCCCCGGCACTCCTTCTCTGCCACCTGACCCACACCCCTCCCATGGCGATCCACCCTCACCATTCCCAACATCCTTTGCTCCCTCCAGATTTACAAACGCGGTCTCTGCTTCATGTTGGCAAATACGGTACTGTGCAAAAGTCTTAGGTACCCTATATATGTATGTGTGTGTGTGTGTGTGTGTGTGTGTGTATATATGTAACGCGCTGTAAGGATTTACTGCTAATGTAATGGCTTCTCTGTAATGTTTCACTGCTAAGGCTAATGTAATGACTTCTCTGTAATGTTCACTGCTCAGGTAACAGTTTCTCTATAGCAGCAACGTTTGGGTTATGGCTGGAGATAACAGGACTATGGTTATGCATGTTAGCCAATTGGAGATTGTTGCTTTGTCTTGTGTATCTGGAAGGATGTTCTTTCCGCGGTTTTTTGTCGAGGAGAGATGAAGAGGGATGACACGTGTGGGGAGGGCTGGTAGACCACCGGACAGAGTGGACGGGGATCTGAGAGTCCAAAGGTCAGCAACGCTCGGAGGAGACCGATGGTGGAAGAATGATTACTGAGTGAGCTCCAACGTGAACTTTGGAGTTTTCCTTGAATTGGGCCTTTTAAAAATTTTCGTTACTAACCCTATATTCAGATTAAGATTCTAATTGCATATGGTGTACTGTCTGATATTTTGCATTGTAGATTTGTAACTGGGTGGTACATTACACAGCATCCACACAAACGTGATTTCCCAGTTTGGCGGGGCCAAAGGCTGTTTCCCCTAGACCAGGGATGGCCAACCTTTTTCATTCCATGTGTCAATTTTTTCACTCACGAGTTCAGATGTGCCATACAACTCCTGTACCCCCATTTAATTCTTGTAAAAATGTTAGTATAGAACTCACGTGTGAAAAAATCGCATCTGAACTTGTGTGTGAAAAAAATGACACATGGAATGTAAAAAGTTGACCACTCCTGCCTTAGACGAACATAAGCTGGGCAAGCCTGAGAGTTATGTATACTGTACATATACATGTGTGCCCCTAAGACTTTGACATAGTCAGTGGTAATAAATTTACTTTGACATAGACTCTGTTTTCCTATTGGTGAGTTGTTGATAAATTTACCCACTAACAGCTCATCTTGGATTACTGTGGTAAATTTATTTCCCATCACTTTACCATTTGCCTTACTTAAGTGCATTAAATGGTTTCTTTTGCTCACTCAGTCCCGTGATCACAAAGTTAATCATGTCTTGAGCACAGTTCAGAAGATGATTTGTTGCTCAGTGTTAAAACACACGTGTTATTTCATGGTTCCTAGTCAAATTGATCCAAAATTCAGCCTTAAGTGCATTGTAAACATTCAATTATTTTGCTACCTTAACTATTCCCTTCTTCCAAAAATGTTTATATCAAGTTTTCTTCCCAGCAATGGTAACAGGCCCTTCCAGACAAACAAGCCTGAACTGCCCAAATACATCCACGTAAGCAATTAACCTAATACATCGTACATCCAGTACATCGTAACCTAGTACATCGTACATCCAGTACATCGTACATCTTTGGAATGTGGGAGGGAACTGGAGCTCCTGACTGAAACCCAAGTGGGCATGGGGAGAACGTACAAACTTCTTGCAGACAGTGCCGGGAATTGAACCCAGGTTGCTAGTGTTGTAATAGTCTTATGCTAATCACTACACTGCTGTGTCACCCCAAATTTAAATGTATGCTCAATTTAAAATTTAAAATCTCCTTTTCTAAGCATTATCCCATTACAGTGAGTCTGATAAGCCAATCTAGTAGACACCGATGATCAGTAATGGTTACGTTGTAGGCCTTTAGGATTGTCTAATAAGCAGCATGAAAAATGCTTTGTCCTTTTGGTATCATCATTCAACCTTTAACATCTATTGATAAAACTGAGAGAAATGAAGAATTAAATGGTTCAATACTCATGTCTACTAGTTATATTACACCAATGAGAACCTAATGCTTAGAAATCTATCCTGATTAATAGCACTGAATTCATTTTGAAGTAGAACCTAATAAAGTGGCTACTGAGTATATGTTTGTGATCCTCTGTTGCTGTAGCCCATCCACTTCAAGGTACAACATATTTTGCCTTCAGAGATGCTCTTTTGCACACTACAATTGTAATGCATGGTTACTTGAATTACTGTTACCTTCCTATCAGCTTGAACCAATCTGACCATTCTCCTCTGACCTCTCTCATTAACAAAGCATTTTCGCCCACAGAACCTCTGCTCACTAGATTTTTTTTTAAAGATTTTTCGCACCATTCACAATCTGGAGACTGTTGTGTGTGAAAATCCCAGGAGATCAGCAGTTTCTGAGTTACTCAAACCACCCCATCTGGCACCAACAATCATTCCATGGTCAAAGTCACTTAGATCATATTTATTCCCCATTCTGATGTTTGGGCTAAACAACAACTGAACCTCTTGACCATGTCAGCTGTTTTTATGAATTGAAATGCTGCTACATGATTGGCTAATTAGATATTTGCATGAACAAGCAGATGTACAGGTGAACCTAATAAAGTGGCCAATGAGCATATTCTGCTTCCTTGAGAACGAACTTGTAGGCATATTTACTGTGTGCTCAACAGCCACCGACTGATATCAGTGGATCTGCATACTTGTGGGTCTACCCATAGTTCTACTTCAGATTTGCTTTGGAGGTTCCAAAAAAAGCGTAACTTGTATTTGTTTTGATAAGCTACATTTCCTGACATCGCACGGGTGTCCTCCAGGTGCTCTGGTTTGGGTCAAACCTCCTCTACATTTCCTGACACCGCATGGATTTCCTCCGGGTGCTCTGGTTTCTTCCTACATTCCAAAAGTGTACCGGGTAGGGTTAGTACCAGAAGCTTGGCAACACTTGTGGGCTGCCCTCAGCACATCCTTTGACTGTGTTGGCCGTTGATGCAAAGCCATGCGTTTCACTGAATATTCTGACGTACCTGTGACAAATTAAGCCAACCTTTATCTTTTAAACAGATTGCATATTCCAAATGAAGCCATTTTAGTTTGAAGCCAGTTGGTGACTGGAGAATACTTTGATAAGGTGCTCCTCAATGGACAGCTACTTAGCACTCCACTTATGGATGAGTTTTTTTTGGAAGATCACGGGGGCGGAGATCTTGAGATTAGCAGCTAACATAAGCGGTTTATATTTCAAGGCCCATTTAGAAGTGATTCCAGGAATGATCGATGATCGATGGTACTGTGCAAAAGTCTTATATATTATAAATACATAAAACTAGGGCACCTAAGATATTTGCATAATACTGTATTTGTCAATGTGGAGCAGAATGCGAATTTGTAAACCTGACGGGGACAAAGGATTTGGGGAATGGCAAGGGTGGAGCACTGTGGGAGGGGTGTGGGACAGCTGGCAGAGAAAGAGTGCCAGGGGTGGGGGGTGGTGCAGGTGCAGACACACCCAGCCCTGAGATACCAGGCAAGGTTATTTGATTCCAAACAATTGGTTTATTGATCATTACAGAATGTCTCTCTGATGCTTTCCGCTCCCTCTCCTCTCCCTTCCCCTTTTCCCAACCATGATTCCCCTCTCCCTGTCCTCTTCCCACTTCAGAATGAGGTTTATCAGCACTCACATATGTCATGATTTTTTTTGTGGCAGCAGTATAGTACAATACATATTATTACTACATTACTGTACAAAAGTTTCAGGCACCCTAGCTATACATATTTTTTATTTTATTTATCGAGATTCAGTACTGAATCCAGCCTTTTTAGCCGTGCCACCCAGCAATCCCCCACTTTAACCCTAGCCTAATCACAGGACAATTTACAACGACCAATTATCCTGCCAACTTGCACTTCTTTGTAGTATGGAACTGGAGTACTCAGAGCAAACCCACAAGAAATGCAGAACGTAGGCATTGATCCCACTACCTCTCACATGCTAAGCAAATGATCAGGAGCTAATTCTCCAGTACAGTACTTTTTAAAGACTTTAGCACAGTACTATATATTGGTTAAAATAGAAAGGTGGTTGGGGAAACAGAAGTGAGCGTATTTAGCTTTGTATTAGCTCAGTAGAATTGTGTTATTTGATAACTGGAAAGACATAATAAAGAGTAATGTGCATCTCTTGTTAATCCCTGAATATGGTTAAGTTCACACTGTACCTTGGCTGAACTCACTGCCTACGTGACAGCCAGTAGATAAATATAGAACAGTACAACATAGTGTAGGCCCGTCAGTCCACAATGTTATGCCAATCTTTTAATCTATTCTACAGTCAGTCTAGAGTACATAGCCCATAGATCTCCATTGCTTTTCATCCATATGCCTATATATGGGTCGTATGGATGTCCCTAATGTATCTGCCTCGACCAACAACTCTGGATGTACATTTCATACACTCACCACTCTCTGTGTGAAAAAACCTACCTCTGCCATCTCTTCTAAACTTTCCTCCAATAACTTTAAAACAACGTCCTCTGGTATTAGCCTTTGTCACTCTGGGGAAAAGGCAATGGCTGTTCACTCTATGCCTCTTATAATTATATACACTTCTATCAAATCATCTCTCATCCTCTTTTGCTCCAAAGAGAAAAGCGCTGGCTTGCTAAACCTTTCCTCACAAGACATGTCCTGTTACCCAGGCAGCAGCTTGGTAAATCTCTTTTGCATCCTCCCTAAAGCTTCCTTATCCTTCCTATAATGAGGTGACCAGAACTGAACTCGGTTCTCCAAATGTGATCTAGCCAGAGTTCTATAGAGCTGCAGCTTTACCTCATGGCTCTTGAACTCAGTCTCCTGACTCATGAAGGCCAACACACCATAGAACTTCTTAACCACACTATCAACTTGCACAGCAACTATTGACTTGGACCCCAAGATCCCTCTGTTCCTCCTCACTTCCAATAATCCTGCCTTTAAATTTATACTCTGCCTTCAATTTCAACCTTCCAAAGTGTATCGCTTCACTCTTTTCAAGGCTGAACTCCACAGGTCACTTTTCAGCCCCGCTCAGCACCATTGTAATCGATGACAACCTCCAACGCTATTCTCAACACCTCTAATGAAATGTTGGACAGAACTTGAGATTTCTCAATAAGTGCTAAATAGTTAATACTGTGAAGCCTAAATATATTGATTGTCTTAGAGCCTCGACAAGTGTTCTTGAGTTTCTGTACATGATGACAGCACTCAGTAAATAGACATTGTGTTGACTCTAAATACAGTAACTTGTGAAAAGGGTAGGGCAAATGAAGGAACCATCATGAAACAATGGGTAGTTGAGGGTGTTTACAAGGAGATAATGTAATCTTGAGGTTCATCCACTACCATAATCTGTGGAAACAAACTTCGACAGTTTATGGTGGTCATCTGCACTTTCAGATTAGATTGATGATCTCTCACCCATTACTGTGAATTGATCTAAGTGTGGCAGTTGTAAGGAGCAATTTATCACCTTCTGTTTATGGTTCCGGGCTGCTGGATTACAGCTAAACAAAGCCTCTATAAATCATGCCATCGTTCTGAAGTCCTGAATCACTTCACTGTGCCCACTGACAATCTGAAATCTTTTCATTGCAAGGGTAAAAGCTTTTGAAAGAATTGAGGTTATTTTAAATTTGCAAGTGGATGTAAAAATTAAGGTTTGTGCGGCTCCCTTTGAGGATAGGATTGTGGGGTGACTACTGGGGACAAGGAAACATGACACAACATGATTCCAATGCTTTTATGAGAGGAGGAGGGGAACTGGCTTGTTGGGAAGAAATTTATTTCAAAAGTAGGGTTTTAGCATATACAGAAGGACATCACCTTCTGTATCCGGTACATCACTGACATTCAGAGAGTCGCATATTGGCAGTCTGCACAACCTCACTTCTGAACTTTCTACAGGCCAGATTGTATGTTCTGTAAAACTTTACGGAGAAAGGGAAATGCATTCCTCAGATTCGGTGCAGAATTGCAGAGGCAAACAAGCTCCATTGAAAGATAAAGCTAACTGTTGTGTATTTAACATTTGAGTAATCTTGCATATATATTTTTGATTAAGCATTCTTGGTCATTGAAATAATTCATTACAGGTCATATGTATAAATCTGTGAACTACATGAGTCACCATGCAGTCATGTGTGTGCTTCGCTTAAAGTAAACTTGGTTAGATCCATCATTTTGGACTCAGTTTTCTTCCTTTGAATTAGTTTAATGTTTTGAAGATACAAAACATAACACTAACCTCATGCAATGTGAGTTCAAATTGTACATCACAGGTGGACAATTTATACTCAAGGAATTAAATATACTTCATACTTTATTGTCGCCAAACAATTGATACTAGAGCGTACAATCATCACAGTGATATTTGATTCTGCTCTTCGTGCTCCCTGGAGTACAAATCGATAGTAAATATTAAAAATTTAAATTATAAACCATAAATAGAAAATAGAAAAGGGAAAGTAAGGTAGTGCAAAAAAAACGAGAGGCAGGTCCGGATATTTGGACGGTACGGCCCAGATCTGGGTCAGGATCCGTTCAGCAGTCTTATCACAGTTGGAAAGAAGCTGTTCCCAAATCTGGCTGTACGAGTCTTCAAGCTCCTGAGCCTTCTCCCGAGGGAAGAGGGACGAAAAGTGTGTTGGCAAAAATAACTTTGGGATGTTAAAATGACCAGTCTCAGTAATGATTACCATGAAACTTCCTGATCGTTTTAAAAACCTGGTCGGTTCACTAAATTGTGGAAGGAAATCTGTTTGTGCTTACCCACTCAAGCCTTGACATAACACCAGAACCACTGGCATTGTTTACTCCAGGTGCCTCCCCAGTTCTGGTGCAATAATGGATGGACAATGAATAGTGTCATTGCCTGTCACATCCACAGCCCACCACAAGAGGCAGGCTTTCCCAAAGACCACCCCTTTCAAACCAACTTCCCATTCCCATTCCGACGTGCCAGCCCATGGCCTCCTCTGCTGCCACAATGAGACCGCTCAGGTTGGAGGAACAAAACCTCATATTCCATATGGTTTGCCTCCAGATTAGATTATGAGGACACGCGGTCCTCTTTTATTGTCATCTAGTAATGCATGCATTAAGAAATGATACAAAATGATATCACAGAGACACATGATAAACCAAGACTGAAAAACTGACAAAAACCACATAATTATAACATATAGTTACAACAGTGCAAAGCAATACCGTAATTTGATAAGAACAGACCATGGCACGGTAAAAGTCTCAAAGTCTCTCGAAAGTCCCATCATCTCACGCAGACGGTAAACCTCCAGCCCCGCCAACTTGCCAATGCAGCATCCCAGAAGCATCCCACCACAGTCTGACATGATGACATGAATATCGATTTCCCTAACTTCTGGTAATTTCTCCCCCTCCCCCCACCTCTCTTTTTCTGGCTCACCTCTTATCCCTTCCCTTCACCTCTCCAGTCTTTCTCCCCCCCCCTTCCTTTCCAGTATTGATGAAGGGTTTCAGCCTGACACATTGACTGTTTAATCCTCTCTGTACATACTGCCTGACTTGCTGAGTCCTTCCTATATTTTGTGAGTTTGTTGGTTTGTTTAATAATGTTTTGAAAAGACATAATCTTTTTAAAAAATGGAAACTGATAACGGCAGATGGATTTGTCCAAAGGTGTATCAGGGGATGTTCTCCCTCGTGTGTTTTCACAATATCTGCATTTCCATCATTCTCCCTTCTTTGATTCCTTAAGTAAATAAGACCCACTGAGATACTTTGCGTTCTTTTACAGTGAGACCTTTACAGCAGCAACAGTAATTAAATACTCACAGAAACAATTTCCTGCCCTGAATTGGCTGATGTACAGAGCCCTCCAGGGAAAAGGTTTGCTGTGTACAACTGTCACAATAACGGTCTGTTGTTCAGAATCTGTCACTACAACAAGCTCACTATAGAGAACCTGTCACAGGAGCAATCAGCTACATACAGAAACAGCTTACTCTACAAAATCTGAAACACTAACAGTTTATGCAGGGCATCTAGCGTGGTAACATCTTACTGCAGGAAATCACTGTAACACTCAACTGTATGTAATCTATCACAGGATCTTCACAGTGGTGTTTACCGGCTGGAATTTATGCCGTTCACAGTAGAGAATCTGTCACAGTAGCAGCTATTGGAAAGAATCTGCTCAGCATAAAATACAGAGTACATCATAGCCTTTTCGACAGAGTCTGCCACAGTCACAATAAATTGCATGTAATCTTATCGCAACATGGATAAATTAGCCTAGTGCATAAAAATTATCACAGTAACAGTTTGCAGCAGGAACCTGCCATAATAATAATTTGTAGCATAGATTTCATTACATTGAATTTACTCAAGTGAAATTAATCACACGAGCAAGATGCTGTGGGACTCTTTTTTTGGGGAACTCTACGGTTTGTTGTTTGATATCCTCAGCACTGAACGCTCTCCACGGTTGCAGACTTGTTTTTTGGAGGACTCTGCGGTTTATGCCTTTTTTGTTACTTTTTTTTACTATTTGATCCTGCAGGACCCACTGAGTTCCTCCCGTAGCTTTTTTTTTGTGTGAGTTTTGACCGGACTAAATGAGATCCGCTAAGTTATGCAGTTGTAGTCATCCCATTGGAATGCAGCAAAGATATGGCTGAGTGAGAAGTTAAAATTACGAGAAAAGACAGAAAGCTCAAATTTTAGTGGTGAATCTAAAATTTGCTATAGCTTTGAAAAAGAAGATGAAGAACAGTTATTTTATTGGGTATCAAAATAGAATAAAATGTGGAATGGCCTTCTCATGGGCAAATCAAAGGAAAGGTGAAGGGAAACTTTCATATGAAGGCTTAGTGCTATCTGGAGTTCTTTACCAGTATGGCAGTTAGTGGAGCTGTTGCCTCACACCACCAAAGAACCAGGTTCAATCCCAACTACAGGCATTGTGGCTCTCCTCCGGATAGTGTGAGTTTCCTCCTAGTGATCTGGTTTCCTCCCACAGCTCAAAGACATTCAGATTGCTATGTTCATTTGACACTGTAAATTACCACTTGTATATTGAATGAATTGCAGAATCCAGTATTTTTTTTCAGTAAGTGCAATTGTGAACAATAGCCAGATCAGAAATGCTGATCAAGTCAACTAGTTCCCAAAGAGAACTCTGATAGGCCAATCAGATGGTTCACTGCTGCTCAGCGATAAAACACAAAATAAAATCATATGTACAATTAAGAAACATTAAAAAACAGTAGAAATACTGGAGTCATGATGAAGTCTGCTGGAGAGAGACATTTATACACATGCTGTCCTCCATAATTGAAAGAGATTGAAGGATAAGGTTGCAGAGTGACAAAATGTGGCAGGAGCACTTGGAACTTGGATCAGGATTAATAGTCATTGTAGACCTGAAGTACTGGAGGGCCTGTTTGCACACTGTATGAACTGGTCGTTCAATGTCAACGTACAGGAAATCTAATTGTACACATAATTAGGACTATGTGTACGATTAGATTTAATATGTGCACAAAATATCACAAGATATATCCATCTGTTTTTGGAACGTAAACTTGCCGTTCTTACACGTGGCCTATGAGTAACTCGGCAATAGTAAGAAAGCTGACAGGACCTACATGTTCTCTGAAATGACCTCATAAGCCACGCAACAGAAGGCTGATGGCCTTACTAATGACAACAATTTGCTGTTCTGTGTTGCTTTTAACCTTGCAAAATGTTTCAAGCACTCCACAAGTATCAAAATATTATGTTCATAATATTCTCGTCTGTTAAGGTTACCCTTGCCGCCTCCTCTAGAAACCGTGGGAGTGTGGAATCACTGCTACAGAACTTATTATGAAAAACAATGAAGATGTCTACATACCTGCTTAGTTAAGAATGATTCACTTGTGGAATCACAGTGGCTTCCCACTGTCTAACTTCATTCACTCTCTAACTCCCATTTACACCTGGAATATGAAAAAAAGATCAGCTTTATTTATCCACTGTAAGAATATGTGTCGTTTTCCATCAGCGACCAACACAGTTGGAGGGTGCACTGGGGAAGTGTTGGCCTGCTTCCGGCATTAACACGTATGCCCACAACTTACTAACCCGTATGTCTTTGGATTGTATATGGGAGAAAACCGGAACACCCAGTCATGGGACAATGTACAAACTCCTCGCAGACAGAGGCAAGAATTAAACTCTGCCTGCTGGCGCTGTAAAGCATTGTGGTAACCGCTACACTACTGCGCCACCCCATTACTGAAGGGTTACCAAGATGGGCTGGCATCATTTAATCCAGCAGTGTGTACTCATTTTCCGGGCAGTATATGAGGCGTTTAAGATGATGAGATCCTGTGGCTAGCCAAAGGCTTTTTCCCAGGGCTGAAATGGCTAACACGAGGGGGCATAGTTTTAAGGTGTTGGAAGTCGGTACAAGGGGGACGTCAGGCATAAGTTTTTCACACAGAGAGTGGAGGGTGCATGGAATGCACTGCCAGCGAAGGTGGTAGAGGCAGGTACAATAGGGTCTTTTAAGAGATTCTCAGATAGGTACATGGTGCTTAGAAAAATAGAGGGCTATGCAATAGGGAAATTCGAGGCATTTCTAGAGTAGATTACAGAGTTGGCACAACGTTGTGGGCCGAAAGGCCTGTAATGTGCTGTAGATTCTCTATGTTTCTATGTTGCAGTACTATTCCTCACTGGAAACCTCAGGAAAATCTTCCAAGCACAAGTCCCACACTGTCTTCAATCAAAAACATGAGCGAGGCTCATTTTCAGAATGAGCACCAACAAGAATTTACACTACTCTCATTTACTGGTTAGGTGAATTTATTTAACACATGTTTTAGTAAGAGAATACAATGCGTATTTAGGAAGCACAAAGATATGAAATAGCTGCCCATGTAGACGTTGACTCCGCGCAATAGTGTAAAATATCTTATTTGAATTGAAAGGCATCTGCCAATCTTCAGACCACTCCCTTAGCTGATCGAGACCCCGCTATTCCATTCAGCAAACCCTCATATGAACTTGGACATCGTCTTCCAACCTTTCAAAGTCAGACCTGGGGCTGCTGGGACCTTCATGATGAAGAATGTTTCATATTGTGATGATTCACACCGTCACCAGTAGGTCCTATCCTGTGAACCTCACACTTGAGGAGCTTGATCTTTATGCAACTTTCTGTAAATAGTAATAGGGCGCTCCACAAGACTGTTTTAATAGCATTGCAATTTCTAATACTTTGTTGAAGAAAGGTGAGATATAGCCTGAAGGAGGGTCTCGAGCTCCCCCAGAGAGAAACATGGCTACTGCGGCACTGAGGATATCAGATATACATTGAAGAAGGGTCTCCGCCCAAAACATCAACTATTCATTCATTTCCATAGATGCTACCCGAATACTGAGTTCCTCCAGCATTTTATATGAGTTGCTTTAGATTTCTAGCGTCTACAGAATTTCTCACGTTTAAGATATACTCTGATACAACACAGAGTTAGTTGTGGGTCCTTTGCGGGAGAAAAATTCCATTCCACGCTACCAGATGCTCTCCAGATGAGAAAGAAGATGAGATATAAAGCAGAGACTCTGCCCAGGGCACCTGACCGGGTTTGCAGCTGTTAATTACATCCTATCCATGTAAAGAAAAGTTAGAAAATATGGAAAATTAAGGAGAGAGGCCTTTTTTGACAAGAGTCTAGTCAGAAACCACCAGGCAGTAAACCATCAGAAATCTCGTCAGAGACGCCCTATCCCTTTTGATGTTGCAGTGTTTGCCGGACTTGGCAATTAGCTTGCAGACTTTTCACCACAAGTTGAGGTGACAGCCTCAGTGCGGAGTAGCTGGTGTTTTTCTCTGGGAGCGCTCACGTTTATAGAGCCTCCCCACCACCCGTTTGCTTGCCTCGGTCCTGATTGGCTACCCCTTCAGTTGACCTTTGCACTCCATTGGCTGCTGGGGTTTCGTAGATATTGTGGTGTCCGTTGAGCTCCGCAATTAGCTTGCAGACCATGTCTTTCCCATGCTACCCAAAAGAGAAGTATTCCTTGGGCAGATCCCCTGCCTGTGAAACTTTCGGGTGATTTCGGATATAAAGCAGGCTGATGTGTCCGCATCAATAATCCAAAACAACAACAATAAGCAATGTGCAATATCCAAGAAACATGATCTGGTAAATTTATTATTAATGAGCATGAACCATTCAACATGTCAGACATCCCACCCTGCAAAAACTCATTTCAGGGAGGTAGCTCCATCAATTTGCGGGAGACTTCCAGGAGAGGTGGGATGTCTGCAATAGAGTAGCTCCTTAGCAGCCAGCCAGCTAGTTTAAATAATGTTAGCTATGCTAATGAATGAATGACACCTGTTAAACTCACCTCAACATGTCTTTTACATTTTAACCCACTATGGGCAATAGAAAAGTCATTGTTGCAAAAAGTGCAGTGAGCGATACTGTCATTATTTTTGACCCCTATTAGGCAGGGGTACACTTTAGTGTAGTCTGGGGTGACGTACATTTTATATTTTTTTGGAACACTCAGCCATGGCGCGCTCTCCCTCTCTCTCTCTCACTTGCTTTCTCTCTTGCTATCTTGCGCTCTTTCTCTCTCGCGCTCTCGCTTGCTTTCTCTCTTGCTTTCTCTCTCGCTTGCTTTCCCTCTCGCGCTCTCGCTCTCTCTCGCGCGCGCGCTCTCTCTTGCTTTCTCTCACTCGCTCGCTCTCAAAAAAATTGATTTCCGTGATATTGTATATAATTTGCGGGCATCAGGGAGCCACTATTCATTTGTGGGAGACTCCCGGAACTTCCAGGAGAGGTGGGATGTCTGACATGTACAGGGAAGGGGCAGAGGCCCTATAAAGAGTAGGGCCTCTGCCCCGTCCCTCTACAGTCCTGACGAACGTTTCCGGCCCGAAACATCGACCGATCTTTTCCATGGATGCTGCCCAACCTGCTGAGTTCTTCCAGCGTGTTGTGAATGTTGCTTTGACCCCAGCATCTGCAGATTATTTTGTGTAAACATTCAACATAGATGCTACCATAGATTGAAGGCATTTGCACTGCTATCTTACCTATCCAGGCAGGGAATTTGCTGATCTTAACTGATATTTTAGTTGTGGCAGAGAATGGAAGTTTTCAAGTACTGTAGCTAGTATGAGAGGGCATAATTTTAAGGTGATTGGAGTAAAGTATAGAGTGGGAGGATGTCAGAGGCAAGTCCTTTACACTGAGAGTGGCGAGGGTGCGGAACACCCTGCTGGGGCTGGTGGTAGAGGCAGATACATTAGGGGTATTTAAGAATGGGCAGGACAGTAGCGTAGTGGTTAGCACAACGCTTTACAGTACCAGTAACCTGGGTTCAATTCCCGCCGCTGCCTATAAGGAATTTGTACGTTCTGCCCGTGACCATGTGGGTTTCCTCTGGGTGCTCTGGTTTCCTCCCACAGTCTAAGGACGTACCGGTCGGTAGGTTAATTGGTCATTGTAAATTGTCCTGTGATTAGGCTAGGGTTAAATCGGGTGATTGCTGGGCGATACAACTCAAAGGGCCAGGAGGGCCTATTTAGCACTGTATTGCATTAAAATAAAAGTGAAATAATAAAACTCTTAGATCGGCACATGAGAGTTAGGAAAATGGAGGCTCTGTAGGTGAGAAGAGTTTGACTGATCTTTGAGTCGGTTAAAGGGTCAACATGACACTGTGGGCCGAAGGGCCTGTGCTACGCTTAATGTTCTATGATCTATGTTCTATGTTAAAACTGTCCAAATATGAGGCACTTGATCAGGGATTCTCAAATTTTATTAGGCCAAGGACTAACACCATTAAACAAGGGGTCTGTGGACCCCAAGTTGGTAATGTCTGCATTGAAAGGAAGGATGGGTTTGGTACATCCTTGTTCTGAACTGTATTTCCTTGCCTTTGACAATGACAGAACTTGCCTAAATGAATCATTCTATCTGTTTCTGTAACCTGTACTTGTTCTTGATAACTCTCATTTACCATATAAAAAATAACTTCCAGTTCATCACAGAAGCGTGAGAAAAGAATATCAAATTTGGTCTGTGTGATCACAATCTGTGTAGATGTAAAAATAGTTAACTCTCCGCTAATGCATTGGAAAATGTTGTCTTCATTTTTTTTTGCTTTCGTGGATGTGGTTTGACCCACTAAGTTCTGTTTTTTGTTCCACTGTATCATTTGAGACTCTTCACTATTACACCACCCATCTTCAATATGTTTACTGTTATCAGTTATTGTTTGTTTTTGCAACAAATCTGTGATTACACTCTTTATTGGATTGTTCAATAGCTGTGTTACAGGACCTGGGCGCAGTGGCATTTCACTCATTCACCTGCAAGCATTGAATAGTGACGAGTTGAATCCAGTTCTGTGAAGGTCCCACAGGTTTTGTTTGTCTGCCCACAAACGCTGCCAAAACACATTCCAGAATTTTCTGTTTTAATTGCAGATAGCCAACATCCACAGGTTTTTAAAAAAAATTTAGTTACTATTTCAATTCCCAATAGAATCACCAATCAGAAAGTGCACTGTGTCCAACAATAAGGGGGCTTTTAACAAAAACTACTTAGAATCACAAAATAAAGGCACAGAACTAACATCAGTCTAAGAATCAGAATCAGGTTAATTTTGTTGTGAAATTTGTTTTGGGGCAGCAGTATAGTGCAGGACATCAAAAGGTTACTGTAAGTTACAATATAAAGAAT
Organism: Mobula hypostoma; assembly: GCF_963921235.1. Lineage (NCBI taxonomy): Eukaryota > Metazoa > Chordata > Chondrichthyes > Myliobatiformes > Myliobatidae > Mobula > Mobula hypostoma. The sequence goes on from NC_086119.1 coordinate 13,414,930, forward strand.
AGGTAGCTAAATAAATAGATAAATAATGAAATAGTAAGGTAGTGTTCATGGCAGAGGGGACGATGCTGTTCCTAAAATGTTACGTGTGTTTCTTCAGGCTCCTGATGGTAATAATGAGAAGAGGGCATGTCCCAGATGATGAGAGTCTGACGTCATACCTGGCAGTTCTGTAATGTAGAGCAGGAACTATAATTTTTAGGGCATTGGAATAAGTTCTTCCTCCCTTTCAGCACTGCAGTGTCAGCTTAAATCACGCAGTTAAGTCCTGATCTTGGATTTAACAGCAGACCGCCTGAACAAGAAACCATTCTGCTACCTCTGCCTGTCACAGCGCGCGCTGGCAACAACTGAGCCCAGGTGCGGAGGAATGACAGACTCCCACGTAGAGACGGAAACGAGAGGAATTCCTGCAGAACATCAGTGGCAGCCCCGAGCCACACTGCGAGACAAACCATACTCAAAAAGGGACCACATGAGAAGCATTAATCCGGAGTCTGGTTTAAATAATCAGCACGTGGAAAACCCATGCCAGTCAAAATAAACTTAATAAAATTAAACAGAAAGCAGAAGGGCTTAAACAACTCTGGGTAAGACAACAATTAACAAATACAGGTGCTCTAGAAACCTCAGAGCCCAATGCTCTATGGCTCACCGCACTGGACCACGGTGCTCACGCACTCTTATATGTATTTTTTCAAAAGTTAAATGCCAGTATTCCAAACTCCCTGAACAAACATTCCATTTGTTGTTTAGTAACTCTTGCCTCCTTCCCTATAGTCCTTCCTCTGTGTCTGAACTCACTTCAGATCTGTTCCACCGTAACTTTTGTCAGTTCTATCCAGAGATCACCAAGCTCAAACCTCAGTTTAATTTTTCTCTCCCTGCAGATGCAGCCTCAGTGACAGGGTATCTTCAGCAAGTTCTGCTCCTGTTACAGTACTGCGTTCCCAATCACTGCAGTGACGAGTGATAGCGCTACACGAGGTGTTTTGCAGTGACTGGGTGGCACGTGTGCTGAGACCCTGCATGGTCTGGGTCAGATGCACATTTGCAATGTTCCCACATAACAAGGGTTACACTTCTCAACTTTACCTCTCCAAAGGTAAATCCATTACTGTACTGTTTCTTCATTCCTGTCTCTTCCTCTCTTTTAATCTTCTCAATATCTCAAAGTTCAGTTTCAGGCAGGTCAGACAGATCACAGAACACGGCACAGTACAGACCCCTCAGGCCACGATGTTGCGCCAGCATTATAACCTACCTTAAGCCCAATCTAACAATTTCCTCCTACATACCCCTCCATTTTTCTATCATCCGTGTGCCTATCTAATAGTCTCTTAAATGTCCCTAATGTATCTGCCTCTAACACCATCCCTGGTAGAGCACTCAATGCACTTACCACTCTCTGTGTAAAAAAAAATGATCTCTGACATACCCCCTATACTTTCCTCCAATCGCCTTAAAATTATGTCTCCTCGTATTAGACATTTCCATAAGACCATAAGACAAAGGAGCAGAAGTCGGCCAGTCGGCCCATCGAGTCTGCTCCGCCATTTTATCATGAGCTGATCCATTCTCCCATTTAGTCCCACTCCCCCGCCTTCTCACCATAACCTTTGATGTCCTGGTTACCCAGATACCTATCAATCTCTGCCTTAAATACACCCAATGACTTGGCCTCCACTGCCACCTGTGGCAACAAATTTCATAGATTCACCACCCTCTGGCTAAAAAAATTTCTTCGCATTTCTGTTCTGAACAGGCGCCCTTCAATCCTTAAGTCATGCCCTCTCGTACTAGACTCCCCCATCATGGGAAACAACTTTGCCACATCCACTCTGTCCATGCCTTTCAACATTAGAAATGTTTCTATGAGGTCTCCCCCATTCTTCTAAACTCCAAGGAATACAGTCCAAGAGTGGACAAATGTTCCTCATATGTTAACCCTCTCATTCCCGGAATCATTCTAGCAAATCTTCTCTGTAGCCTCTCCAACGTCAGCACATCCTTTCTTAAATAAGGAGACTAAAACTGCCCACAATACTCCGTCAGGTCTCACCAGCGCCTTATAGAGCCTCAACATCACATCCCTGCTCCTATACTCTATTCCTCTAGAAATGAATGCCAACATTGCATTCGCCTTCCTCACTACCGACTCAACCTGGAGGTTAACCTTAAGGGTATCATGTACGAGGACTCCCAAGTCCCGTTGCATCTCAGAATTTTGAATTCTGTCCCCATTTAATTAATAGTCTGCCCATTTATTTTTTCTGCCAAAGTGCATAACCATACACTCTCCAATACTGTATTTCATTTCCACCTTTGGAAAAAGTCTCTGGCTGTCCACTCGATCTTTGCCTCTTATAATCTTGTACACCTCTGTCGTCATCTCTCATCCTCCATCATTCCCAAGAGAAAGCCCCGAGCTCACTCAGCCTCTCCTCATAAGGCAAGGAAGGAAGTCGGATTCCTTCCCGTCACCTTATCAGGCAGTAACCTGCAGCACAAGCGAGTTTGTGTTCAGAGTCTTTTATCAAACACTTTCAACCTGTGAGACCACCTTTCCATCAAAGGGCACAGATTCACCTGCTTCCCTCTGCCTGGACACATACAGTATATCATATGTTATGTCTCTCAGTCACATATGCAAATCGTATTTCATTCATAGCCATCCCAGCTCCTTTAGTCAATCCACATAACTGAAATCCTTCATCTTTATATATCCAAAGGAGTATAAATATACAAGCCTTCAAGATGAAATCTTACTGTTCTGTTTAATATTTGACCTAAGGACTGGTGGAATGGGGTGGGGAGTGATGGAGGGTTCATCCATTAAAGATGTAGATTAAGAAAAACATAAACCATATTGAGATAGTCTTTTCCATGTGTAAGAACCACACTTGCTTGTCAAGGTACAAACTAGTTTAAGTAGTCTTGGACGGCACAGTAATGTCGTGGTTAGCAGATCACTTTAATTGCCGGCATTACCTGTGAGGAATTTGTATGTTCTCCCCATGACTCGATGCTCCAGTTTCCTCCCACAGCCCAAAGACATATAGCTTGGATTAGTGTGTTGTGGGCACGCTATGTTGACGCTGGAAGTGTAGCGACACTTGAGAACTGCCCAGCTCAAATCTCGCTGACTTGGTTTGATGCAAGATGATGCATTTCATCTGAGTGTTTCTATGTATGCAGTATTGTGCACGTGCAAAATCTCAGGCATATATATATATATATATAGCTAGGGTGCCTAAGACTTTTGCACAGTACTGTAATAATTTGATGTATTACACTGTACTGATGCCGCAAAAAAAATTAACAAATTTCACGACATATGTGAGTGATAGTAAACCTGATTCTGATTTGGGTCTCTATTGTGGACTGAGAGTGGGAAAGGGCAGGGAGAGGGGAGGGAGTGGGAAGCACCAGAGAGACAGTCTGTAATGATCAATAAACCAATTGTTTGGAATCAAATGACCTTGTCTGGTTCTCTCAGGGCTGGACGTGCCTGCACCTGAGCCAGCCCTGCCCCTGGTACTCCTCTGCCACCTGTCCCACACCCCTCCCGCGGCGCTCCACCCTCGTCATTCCCAACATTCTTTTCTCCCGCCAGGTTTACAAACTCTCTCTCCACTCCACTTTGACAAATACAGTACTGTGCAAAACTCTTAGCCACCATGGCTATATACAGTGCCTTGAAAAAGTATACAGCCCCCAGCCCTTTGTTCACATAAATGAGTATTACAATCAGGCATTTTGATCAATATTTTGGGAATTTTTATTTCTGAAACAACGACTGCATTGGCGCTGCTTCCTGCACGCATGCAGAACTCGTTGGCTTTATTAACTTTGCCTCCAACTTTCACCCTGCCCTCAAATTTACCTGGTCCATTTCCGACACCTCCCTCCCCTTTCTAGATCTTTCTGTCTCTGTCTCTGGAGACAGCTTATCCACTGATGTCTACTATAAGCCTACTGACTCTCACAGCTATCTGGACTATTCCTCTTCTCACCCTGTCTCTTGCAAAAACGCCATCCCCTTCTCGCAATTCCTCTGTCTCCGCCGCATCTGCTCTCAGGATGAGGCTTTTCATTCTAGGACGAGGGAGATGTCTTCCTTTTTTAAAGAAAGGGGCTTCCCTTCCTCCACTATCAACTCTGCTCTTAAACGCATCTCCCCCACTTCACGTACATCTGCTCTCACTCCATCCTCCCGCCACCCCACTAGGAATAGGGTTCCCCTGGTCCTCACCTACCACCCCACCAGCCTCCGAGTCCAACATATTATTCTCCGTAACTTCCGCCACCACCAACGGGATCCCACCACTAAGCACATCTTTCCCTCTCCCCCTCTCTCTGCATTCCTCAGAGATCGCTCCCTACGCAACTCCCTTGTCCATTCGTCCCCCCCATCCCTCCCCACTGATCTCCCTCCTGGCACTTATCCGTGTAAGCAGAACAAGTGCTACACATGCCCTTACACTTCCTCCCTTACCACCATTCAGGGCCCCAAACAGTCCTTCCAGGTGAGGCAACACTGCACCTGTGAGTCTACTGGGGTGATATACTGCGTCCGGTGCTCCCGATGTGACCTTTTATATATTGGTGAGAACCCGACGCAGACTGGGAGACCGCTTTGCTGAACATCTACGCTCTGTCGTCCAGAGAAAGCAGGATCTCCCAGTGGCCACACATTTTAATTCCACATCCCATTCCCATTCTGACATGTCTATCCACGGCCTCCTCTACTGTAAAGATGAAGCCACACTCAGGTTGGAGGAACAACACCTTATATTCTGTCTGGGTAGCCTCCAACCTGATGGCATGAACATCGACTTCTCTAACTTCCGCTAAGGCCCCACCTCCCCCTCGTACCCCATCTGTTACTTATTTTTATGCACACATTCTTTCTCTCACTCTCCTTTTTCTCCCTCTGTCCCTCTGAATATACCTCTTGCCCATCCTCTGGGACCCCCCAGGCCCCTTGTCTTTCTTCCCGGACCTCCTGTCCCATGATCCTCTCGTATCCCCTTTTGCCTATCACCTGTCCAGCTCTCGGCTCTATCCCTCCCCCTCCTGTCTTCTCCTATCATTTTGGATCTCCCCCTCCCCCTCCCCCTCCAACTTTCAAATCCCTTACTCACTCTTCCTTCAGTTAGTCCTGATGAAGGGTCTCGGCCTGAAACGTCGACTGCACCTCTTCCTACAGATGCTGCCTGGCCTGCTGCGTTCACCAGCAACTTTGATGTGTGTTTCTTGAATTTCCAGCATCTGCAGAATTCCTGTTGTTTCTGAAACACATGCTCCTTTTTCACAGTAGAGTCCAAAAAACAGGGAAAATTGTAAAGCATGAAAAACTAAAAATTCGAAAGCTGAAATGTCAACAGTTCTAAAGTACACTCTCCCCTTTTTTGCTCAGTACCTAGTTGAGCCACCTCTTTCAGCCAGTAGTCTTTTTGGATTAGCTTTGCACAACATGATAGAGCAAGATTTGCCCATTCCTCCTTACAAAATTGCTCAAGGTGTGTCAGGTTAGTTGGCGTGCGCTGGTGGACAGCAATCTTGAGGTCTTGCCAGAGATGTTCAATCAGGTTAAGGTGAGGACTCTACAGGGTCACTCAAGGACATCAACTTTCTTCATTTGAAGCCAGTCCATGGTTGCTCTGGTCATTGTCCTGCTGAAAGATGAAATTTTTCCCCAGTTTAAGCTTTCTGGTAGAGGCTAGTAGGTTTTTTAAAACCCAGGATCTCGCTGTATTTAGCAGCATTCAACTTCCCATCAATTCTGACCAGATTTCTGATCCCTGCTGTTGAAAAGTATCCCCATAGCATGATGCTACCTCCACCATACTTTACAGTAGGGATGGTGTTACCTGGCTGATGTGCAGTATCAGATTTATGTCACACATACTGCTTAGTGTTGAGGTGAAAAAGTTCCTAGTCTCATCTGACCACAAGACCTTCTTCCACATCCGTGCAGTATCTTCTAAGTGATGCTTTGCAAAGTATTTATGATCAAAGATATGCTTTTTTAAATGTTATGTGTGTCATAACTCTAATACTGCACAACAGCTGGTAACTGCATCCCTACTGTAAAGTTCGGTGGAAGTACCATCATGCTATGGGGTTGCTTTATTTTAAGCTATTTTAAAGCATAGACCTTTCAACTAACCCTACAAAGGACTGTGAGAATGGCTGAGAGGTTCATAGGGGTCTCCCTACCATCCATCGGGGACACTTACCAGGAGCACTGCACACACAGGGCCCTTAGTATTATTAAGGATTCCACCCACCCATCCAGCATCCTCTTTGACTTTCTACCATCAGGCAGGAGACTCCGATGCATAAAAACAAGAACGGTCAGGATGGGGAACAGTTTCTTCCCTCAGGTCCCTTAGGCTTCCGAACCCTGCTGCATCGCATTCGTGGTGTCACCGGTTAATCCGTTCCATACCTTACAATATTTACTTTATGCATTTTAGTTTGTTTATTTGTGCATAATCCATCTGTAGATTTCACCCTTACTTTCATAAGTTATTGTGTGCTATGAGTACTACAGTCCCTGGTCTGGAGGAATGTTGTTTCGTTTGGCGGTATACATGTAAAAAGTTAAATGACAATAAACTTGACTTGACTTAAAACTAAAAGACTGGGAAATGGTATAATAGAAAATTGTTCAGCTGAAGGGCTAGAACTTATGGGCCTGAGTAAGCTCCTTCCATAATTAATCTGTTTGATGTGTAACATCCTTCATGATCCTTGGTAGAATTTTTGTGTTCAATGAAGTATTTTGAAGTTTATTTATTGAGATACAGTGTGGAATAGTCTCTTTGAGCCACAACCCCCAGCAATCCCCCAGTTTAATCTGAGCCTAATCACAGGACAATTTACAATGACCAAGTAACCTACTAACCCGCACAGCTTCGGACTGTGGGAGGAAACCGGAGCACCCAGAGGAAACCCTATCGGTCGCGGGGTGAAGATGCAAACTCCTTACAGGCAGCAGCAGGAACTGAACCCGGGTCGCCTGCGTTGAAAATGTGTTGTGCTAACCACTACGCTACTGTGCCACCCTATAGCTATGTTAGCTATGTTTTAACATAGAACATAGAATAGTACAGCACATTACAGGCCCTTCGGCCCACAATGTTGTGCCGACCCTCAAACCCTGCCTCCTATATAACCCCCCACCTTAAATTCCTCCATATACCTGTCTAGTAGCCTCTTAAACTTCACTAGTGTATCTGCCTCCACCACTGACTCAGGCAGTGCATTCCACGCACCAACCACTCTCTGAGTAAAAAACCTTCCTCTAATATCCCCCTTGAACTTCTTGTAATGCTCAATACAAGAGGTGCCATGGGGAAGAGGCGCTAGCTATCCACTCTATCTATTCCTCTTATTATCTTGTACACCTCTATCATGTCTCCTCTCATCCTCCTTCTCTCCAAAGAGTAAAGCCCGAGCTCCCTTAATCTCTGATCATAATGCATAATTTCTAAACCAGGCAGCATCCTGATAAATATCCTCTGTACCCTTTCCAATGCTTCCACATCCTTCCTATAGAGAGGTGACCAGAACTGGACACAGTATTCCAAGTGTGGCCTAACCAGAGTTTTATAGAGCTGCATCATTACATCGCGACTCTTAAACTCTACCCCTCGACTTATGAAAGCTAACACCCATAAGCTTTCTTAACTACCCTATCGACCTGTGAGGCAACTTTCAGGGATCTGTGGACATGTACCCCCAGATCCCTCTGCTCCTCCACACTATCAAGTATCCTGCCATTTACTTGGTACTATTTTTTGGCTATGTTATCAAGTGAATAAGCCAGTTCTGCACAGATTAATGATCAATTTGCATGTCTCTGGTGGCACTAACTACAATAACAGCCAAAACAAAGAAAGGAAACCATGCTATTCTTCCATAAAGTTCTTCACTTGAATCCCCAAAAGGATGAACTTCCAAAGAAATAAAATTCTACTAAGCCATTCACAATCAGCCATTTTATCCTCCTCCATAAGGTCAAGCTGTGAAGGATGCAAATCTCTGCAAATGAAAGCAGCACTACAGTATAGATCTTAGGCTGATTATTCTACATATCTTTCATCTGCAGAGTAATATATTGATAAGTTATACACCTTGTTTTGATGTTCAAACCTTTGTAGTTCAACATGGAGATCCTCAGTGTTCACGGTGGCTGGTTGCTAGGCAGTCATTTCCAAGAGCTGTGCAGGTGGATTTCATGCTTCAAAACAAACCCATCTTATTTCCTGGTGTGTTTATAACTGTGCAGCTAATGGGCATGTTATTATCTTACAAATGCTCTGGGCTTTACTGTTAATGCCTTGATCTGTACAAGTTTCTCATTTGGTTTATAGATCTGGGCAATACTGTCTTCCCCAGCATTTATTGCCCAGTTGCTTGCCTAAAGTGACGAGGTCCTTTCTCCTGAGTTCCTGTTAACTCTTGCTCTAATGATGTGGCCACTGTGCAGCAGATGTCAAAATATTTGACCTAGCATTGATTTATGAATGTTTAAAATCAGTTTTATTACCACTGACATATGTCATAAAATTTGTTGTTTTGCGGCGGCGGTAGTGCAATGCATAAAAAAATGACCATAAATTATAAAAAGAATATATAAAAATTAATAAATAAAAGTGCCTAAATAGAGTAGAATAGTGAGGTGTATTATGTTTTGTAACTTCAAAACATTAAATTAATGCAAATGAAACATGGGAGTCCAAAAATACGGGTGAGGTTCGAGTTTACATTAAGCAAGGTGTGCACCTATCACGTGGTAATGTGATGATGGATGCAATTAACTATTCTTACATAAAACCTGGAATTAATTAATTAAATGAACATTAATACTTAATCAATATATATACAAAATTACTCAAATATAACTGAAATATTAAATACACAACAAGGTGGTGTTTGAGGCTCATCAGCCCTTCAAAAATCAGATAGTGAAGGGGAAGAAGCTATGAGACTATAGACAGAGGAGCAGAATTAGGTTGTTCAGCCATTGAGTCTGCTCTACCATTTCATCATGGCTGATTTATTATCCCTCTCAATTCCATTTCCCTGCCTTCTCGCTGTAACTTTTGATACCATGGCTAATCAGGAACCTATCAACCTCGGCTTTAAATGTGCCCAATGATTGGCTTCCACAGCCGCCTGTGGCAATGAATTCCACAGATTCTCTACCCTCTGGCTGAAGAAATTCCTTCTCATCTCTGTTCTAAATGGACGACCCTCTATTCTGAGGCTGCTCCCACTGTAGGAAACATCTTCTCCACATCCACTCTATCTAAGCATTTCAACATTCAATAGGTTTCAATCAATTCCCCCTCCCCCCCATTTTTCTAAACTCTGGTGAATTCAGGCCCAGAGCCATCAAACATTCCTCATTGGTTAACCTTTTCATTTCTGGAACCATGCTCGTGAGCCACTGCTGGACCCTCTCCCATGCCAGTACATCTTTTCTTAGATTAGGGCCCAAAGCTACTCACAATACTACAAGTGTGGTCTGATCAATGTCTTACAAAGCCTCAGCATTGTATCCTTACTTTTATATTCTAGTCCCCTCAAAACGAATGATAACATTGCATTTGTCTTCCTTACCACTGACTCAAACTTCAAGTTAACCTTTAGGGGAATCCTGCACGAGGACTCCTAAGTCCCTTTGCACGTCAGATTGTGAATTTTCTCCCTGTTTAGAAAATAGTCCACATCTTTATTCATTTTACCAGAGTGCATGACCATACACTTCCCACCACTGTATTCCATCTGCCACTTCCTTGCCCATTCCTCAGCACTTCCTGCTTCCTCAACACTATCCTCTGCAAACTTGGCCCAAAAGTCATCAATTTCATCATCCAAATCATTGACATATATCCTGGAAAACACAGACCCCTGTGGCACATCGCTAGTCACTGGCAGCCAACCAGAACCCTTTTATTCCCACTCTTTTCCTCCTGCCAGTCAGCCAATCTTCTACTATCTTTCCTGTAATACCATGGGCTCTTATTGTGTTAAGCAGCATCATGTGCAGCACCTTGTCAAAAGCCTTCTGAAAATCCAAGTGTATAACATCCATTAATACTCCTTTGCCTATCCTGCCCATTATTTCCTCAAAGAATTCCAACAGATTTGTCAGGGAAGATTTCCCCTTTAGAAAACCATCTTGACTTTGGCCTACTTTATTATGTCTCAAGTACCCCAAAAGCTCATTCTTAATAATTGACTCTAATATTTTCCAAACTACTGAAGTCAGGCTAGCTGGCTTGTAATTTCCTTTCTTCTGCCTCCCTCCCTTCTTAAAGATTAGAGTGACATTTGCAACTTTCCATCAGTACTAATGGATCATGACTAATTCCTCCATAATCTTTCAAAGTTAACGAATTTCATGTCACATGCTGGTGATAATAAACCTGATTCTGATTCTGACAGTCTCTTCAGCTACCTCTTTCAGAGCCCTGGGGTGCAGTTCATCTGGTCCAGGAGACTTATCAACCTTTAGACTTTTCAGCTTCCTAAGCACCTTCTCCTTAGTAATTGCAACTGTGCTCACTTGTGCCCCCGACACTCTCAAATTTCTAGCATACTGCTAGTATCTTGCACAGTGAAGGCTGATGCAATGTATTCATTAAGTTTGTCAGCCATTTCTTTGTCCCCCATTACTACCACTGCAGTATCATTTTCCAGCAGTCCATTAAGCTGTTCCTAAAATGTTGAATGTGCATCTTCAGGCTCCTGTACTTCCTGCATAATTGTAGTCATGAGATGAAGGCATATTGTGGGTGGCAAGAGCCCTTCTTGATGGATGCCACCTTGTTTGAGCCATTGCTTTTTGAAGATGATGGGAAGACTAGTGCCTGAGATGGAGCTGGCTGAGTTTACAAGCTTCTGCAATTTTTTCCGGTGCTCTGCAGTTGCCCCTACAGTGATGCAACCAACCCAAATTCTCTCTACGCTGCATCTGTGGGAATTTGCTAGAGTCCAACTGAGGATAATGTCTGAAATCAAAGTCGTGGTGTTACTGTGGCATTGCTGTACTACTTCTCAGATTAGGGGTCAGAAGACCAAATAAAGCTATCTTAAAAATAACTCCACAATCTATGCCCTAGTCTGACATGACACACAGCAGCTTCCAGGTTTGCACTACAAATTATTTCACCTTGAGTGAATCTCTGTGGAAAATCAACTCCTATTTGACCACATCCATTTTTATTTTCATAAGACACAAGAGCAGAATTGTGCCATTTGGCCCATCAAGTCTTATCTGCTATTCCATTGTGGCTGATTTATTATCTTTCTCAACCCCATTCTTCTGTCTTCTCCAAGAACCTTTAATGTCCTTACTAATCAAGAAGCTATCAACCTCGACTTTAAATATAGCCAATGATTTGGCCTCCACAGCTGCCTGTGGCAACGAATTCCACAGATTCACCACCCTCCTCATCTCTGTTCTCTTGTCTTCTTATATTCACTCCGACATCTTGAATACTGGCAGTAAGAAAGAGGACTGCTGATAAATAAGATAGTACAGTCCCATTCATTGCTGGTCTCCAGTGTGTCCGTGTGGATTGTGCACCTTCTCCCTGTCTGCATGGGTTTCCATCAGACGGTCCAGGTTCTCCCCCTTATTTCAAACATGTGGCTGCTTGGTAGGTTAACTGGCTGCTGTGATTTACCCAAGAGTAGGTGAGTGGTAGAAGAACCAGTTACAGTACTGTGCGAAAGTCCTTGTCACATCTGTGTAGGTTGCCTAAGACTTTTGCACAGTACTGTACTTGTCAACATGGAGCGGAGAGCGAGCTTGTAAATCTGGCGGAGTAAAGGACATTGGGAATGGCGAGGGTGGAGTGCCGCGGGAGGGGTGTGGGACAGGTGGCAGAGAAGGAGTGCCAGGGGTGGGGGGTGGCATGGGTGCAGACACACCCAGCCCCGAAACACCAGGCAAGGTCATTTGATTCCAAACAATTGCATTATTGATCATTACAGAATGTCTCTCTGGTGCTTCCCGCTCCCTCCCCTCTCCCTTCCCCTTTTCCAAACCATGATTCCTCTCTCCTTACCCACTTCCCACTCTCAGTCGACAATAGAGACCCATATTGGAATCAGGTTTATCATCACTCACATATGTCATGAAATTTTTCTTTGTGACAGCTGTACAGTGCAATACGTAAAATTACCACAGGACTATATAAAAGTCTTCGGCTCCCTAGCTTTATATATGTGCCTAAGACTTTTGCACAGTACTGTAGGTTCTGAGTAAATATGGAGGAAAGGAACTAATGATAAAACTTTGTGCATTGCCTCTTGATGGGCCAAACAGCCTCCTTTAATCTCATATGAAAATGAGAGAGAAATGTATTTTTAGTTCAATTAATTAATTATTTTTACTTGCATCAAAATTGCAATTGAATGAAAAACTCTGAAAATAATAGCTAAACTGAACAAATCACAAACCCGTGGAAATGAATAAAAACTACGGATGCTGGAAATCTAAAATATTTTTTTAAAAAAGAGAATGCATTGGAAGTATTCAGCAGGTCAGGCAGCATCTGTGGGAAGAGAAACAGAGTCCTGATTAAGAGTCTTGGCCCAAAACATCAAAGCTCAGTGGAAAAAGTTGTCTTGCATACCATTCCTATAAATCAATTCATTACAACAGTTCATTGAGGTAGTTCAAGAGAAAACAATAACAAATGCAGAATAAAGTGTTACAGTTACAGAGAAAGTGCAGTGCAGGCAGACAGTAAAGGCCAAGGTCATAAAGAGGTACTGAATTTTGAAAGGTTAGGGATCCATTTCATTATGCTAGCTGGTCAATAGCCCTATAACGAAGGGATGGAAGCCATCCTTGAGCTGATATATGTGCTCTCAGGCTTTTGTATCTCATACACAATGGGAGAGTGTCCAGAGTGGGCTGGGTCTTTGATCATACTGGCTACTTTAAAAGACAGCAAGAAGCAGAGTTCATGTGTTGGGTGGTGGGTGGGATGGGGGAGGAGACTAGTTTTTGTGATGCATCTTTCATGGAGGAGAGGCTAGTTTTCTGGTTTTAGAAGCGTTTTAGAGTTGTGTTCACGTGCCATTTTCCAGTTTCAGGCATTTTACAGACAACGACATACCTTTTATTGTGGATTCTCGGTTGCAATGCAGGAACTTGAACAATTAATTTGCACACAGCAAGCTGTGATAATGAGCAAATAAGCTGTTTCAGTCACGTTGATGAACACAGAACATCACAGCACAGGAACAGACCCTCTGACCCATACGCTGCGGTAAGCGCGATGCCAAACTGAACTACTTCTCTTCTGCCTGCACATGATCCATATCCCTCCTTTCCCTGCACATTGATGTGTTTATCTGACAGCTTCTTAGTCGACACTCTGATATCTGCTTCCAGTGCGCCCCTAGCACAAACCACAAACTCTGTGTAAAGAAGCATGCCCCACACATCTCCTTTAAGCCCTCCCCTTTCACCTTAAATACACATCCTCTAGTATCTGATATTTGTACCTTGGGAAAAAGTCTATGGCCACCCTGTGCCTCTCATGAACCATCGGTTCCCTCCTTAGCCTTTGATGCTCGAAGCAGGGGTTCTCAACCTTTTTTTAATGCCGTGAATCTCTGCCATTAACCGAGGGGTCCATGTTCTCCCGGTTGGAATCCTTGCTCTAGAGGAAAGAACAGTAGCATAGCAGTTAGTGTGATGCTATTTACAGCTCGGGGCGCCGGAGTATGAAATTCAATTCCAATGTCGTCTGTAAGAAGTTTATATGTCCTCCCCGTGAACGTGTGGGTTTCCTTTGAGTGCTCTGGTTTCCTCCCACATTCCAAAGACGTACCAGTTGGTAGGTTAATTGGTCATTGTAAATTGTCCTGTGTTCAGGCAAGTGTTAAATAGGTGGGTTGGTGGACAGCTATTGGACGCAAAGGGACTGTCCTGCGCTGTATTTTTAAATAAATAAATAAAACCCAATGAGAGGTAATTGCTGACTTACTGTTTTTCTGGGGGGGGGGGGCGGGTGCAGATGTCCAACAGGTTTGATCCAGGAGGTAATAAGGTGGAGATGAGTTTCACCATAAACACAGGGGAGAGGAGAAAGGGTGTGCCAGACGACAGAAATGAGCAAGAATTTGTCATAAGGGGAGCACTGGGAGCGGATCCAAATGCAAGACACAGACGCTGAAGTACCAAGAACAGGACTAGGGGTGTCAAGCAAGCAAGGGAAGTGGGAAAGAAATGACGCTGGACAAAACACAGGCCCTGGATGAGGCTAGGATATAGGACCTGGGCTAGGACTAGACTAGGAAAGCGGGACCTCAATGAGGAACTAGGAACTTGGAACCTGGACGAGAACTCTGAGCCAGAGACTGGATAGGGACCCGGAACCTGGGTCTTGACTTGGGCTTGGACCCTGGATCTCGGCGACGACAAGACATGGCTACAAGACGAGGAGTGGCAACAGGACTGGACGTGAGACTCCTGGACAGGACGAGGGAACCCCAGCACCAGGCTGGGCGAGACACATGGACAGGACAAGAACAGGAACGCAGAGCCTTGGTCGAGGGAGAACAGGAACATGGAACACAGAGCCGGGACCCCTCCTTGGGAGCAGGACTTAGGGCCGGGACTAATACACAGAACACTGAGAGACAGATCTCCGCTCAAGGTAGTGGCTAATAGCTGGACCTGCCCAGCAGAGGCGAGGGCACAAAGAGATGGTTCCCAACACAAGGTAGCGGCAAACGGCCAGACCTACCTACGAAGGCATGGACGCAGAGACAGTTCCCAACTCAAGGTAGCGGCAAATGGCCGGACCTACCTAGCGAAGGCGAGGACACAAAGAGACAGTTCCAAACAATGAAAGACAGTTCCTTATCTAGACACAGCAAGGCCTCAATCTTGCCCTGGCGGTTGAACCTGACGGCATTACAAGCAAGGACACAGGCAAAGGTAGCAGGCGAGGCTTCAGAAGGAAGGGGAAGGGGAGGGAACAGTCCAGTAACTGAAGCTGAACCCAGGAGCTATTTATGTAGCCAGCCCAAAATGAGAATCGTGTGCTTCAATTTAGACACACAACAGAATAAGGGAAAACCGGAAAACCTGGAATAAGGATCGATGGAACGGTCCGTGAACCGGAATGCGGACTTCACAGACTGGACTATGACAGAATTGGATTGTATGGTGAGTGGTGACTAATGGAAACATATCTCTCTCTCTCTCACACACAAACACACTAGTCATTACAAATTAGAGGGAACACTGGTCAAAGTGGTGGTTCTTGTAATCTAAGCATCACAATCTAAATCTCATTCTTGATCACTGGATTGTGGTATTCATTCAGACAATTAGAAAACACACTCCATTGTCATTATGTATGCAAAGGACTCAGAATTGGAGATCAGGAAGTAGTTCATAACCTAAGATCATTTTAAACTCATGATAGCTCTTGGTGGCTGCGTTGCCATGTGAGGAGAGATGTTCCATAGTTTGAAATTCTGACAAAGGATCACAAACCCCAAACGTGGACTGCTTCTCTTTCTACATGTGTTTATGGCTAACATGAGAAGGCACAGTTTCAAGGTGTTTGGAAGTAGGTACAGAAGAGCTGTCAGGGGTAAGTTTTTTTATGTGAGTGTGTGGAATGGGCGGCCGGCGACGGTGGTGGAGGAGGGTACAATAGGGTCTTTTAAGAGATCCTTGGATAGGTACATGGAGCTTAGAAAAATAGAGGGCTATGGGCAACCCGAGGTAATTTCTAAAGTAAGGACATGTTCGGCACAGCATTGTGGGTAGAAGACTCTGTATTGTGCTGTAGGTTTTCTATGTTTCTGTGCTGCCTGTCCTGCTGAGCTTTACAGGGGCCTGGCATCTGGGGGAATGAGAGGTGAGATCTTTTAAGCATGCAATAATCTAATGGGACTTAAGGGGGTCAATCTGAATTTGATGTATCTCCTAGCTGGCACATATAGAACTAGGGAACACAGCCTCAACCTAAATGCAAACAACAGGAATTCTGCAGATGCTGGAAATTCAAGCAACACACATCAAAGTTGCTGGTGAACACAGCAGGCCAGGCAGCATCTGTAGGAAGAGGTCAGTTAGTCCTGACGAAGGGTCTCGGCCTGAAACGTCGACTGCACCTCTTCCTACAGATGCTGCCTGGCCTGCTGCGTTCACCAGCAACTTTGATGTGTGTTGCCTCAACCTAAATGATTGGCCATTCAAGACAGAAATGAGGAGACAGTTCTGCGCCCAGAACTTGGTAATTATTGGGAGTTTCTACCCATAAGGCCATGGAGGATTTGTCATGCATTACTTTCAAGATAAAGATCAATAGCTTTATAGAAATTTAGGCCTGAGGGGGTTAGTGCTGGAAAGTAGCACCAAGCTAAAAGATCAGCCATAGTCTTACAACCATATAACAACCAATAGCATTCTTATAGAATGGTAGAGCAGGCACGATGGGCAGAATGGCCCACCATTTCTTCTGTTGGTAGATGGTCCACTGAGAATATACTTTTCCAAGCAGTATATTCTTGGAGTCTAATTAAGTTCAAAGTTCAAAGTCAATTTACTATCGAAGTATATATACAGTATGTCACCATATACAACCCTGAGATTCATTTTCTTGTGGGCATTCATAGTAATACAAGAACCATAAAAGAATCAATGAAAGAGTGCACCCAACAGGACAGACAAACAACTAATGCGCAAAAGACGTCAAACTATGCAAATACAATAGATAGATAGATAGATAAATAAATAAATAAAATAAAGGACATGAGATGAAGAGTTCTTGAAAATGAGTCCATAGGTTGTGGGAACAGTTCAGTGATGGGGCAAATGAAATTGTCCCACTGGTTCAAGAGCCTGATGGCTGAGGGGTAATAACTGCTCCTGAACCTGCTGGTGAGAGTCCTGAGGCTCCTGTACCCTTCTTCCTGATGGCAGCTGTGAGAAGAGAGCATGGCCTGGGTGGTGAGGATCCTGGATGATAATAATAATCAAAGTTAATTTATATCAAAGTATGTATAAGAACATACGAAATAGGAGCAGGAGTAGGCCATCTGGACATTCAAGCCTGCTCCACCACTAAGTAAGATCATGGCTGATCTGACCATGGACTCATCTCCACCTACCTGTCTTTTCCCCATAACCCTTAATTCCCCTACTATGTAAAAATCTATCCCACCTTGTCTTAAATATATTTACTGAGGTAGCTTCCACTGCTTCATTGGGCAGAGAATTCCACAGATTCACCACTCTTTGGGAAAAGCAGTTCCTCCTCATCGCCATCTTGAGACCATATCTGCTAGTTCTAGTCTCACCCGCCTGTGGAAACAATTTTCCTGCTTCAATTTTATCTATCTCTTTCATAATTTTATATGTTTCTATAAGATCTCCTTTCATTCTTCTGAATTCCAGTGAGTACAGTCCCAGGTAACTCAATCTCTCCGCATAGTCTAGCCCCTCATCTCTGAAATCAACCTGGTGAACCTTCTCTACACCACCTCCAAGACCAGTATATCTTTCCTCAAGTATGGAGACAGAACTGCATGCAATATTACAGGTGAGACTTCACCAGTACCCTGTACAGTTGCAGCATAACCTCCCTGCTCTTAAATTCAATTCCTCTAGCGATGAAGGCCAACATTCCATTTGCCTTCTTGATAGCCCGCTGCATCTGCAAACCAAACTTTTGCGATTCATGCACGAGCACTCCCAAGTCCTTCTGCTGCAATCTTTTTCCATTTTAATAATAATCTGATTTTCCATCTTTCCTTCCAAAGTGAATGACCTCGCATTTACCAATATTGTTCTTCATCTGCCAGACCCTTGCCCATTCACTTAACCTATCTATATCTCTCTGCAGACTCTCTGTATCCTCTGCACAATTTGCTTTTCCACTCAATTTAGTGTCATCAGCAAACTTAGATACACTGCACTGGGTCCCCTCTTCCAGATCATTAATGTATACCGCAAACAGTTACGGGTGCTCACCACTGATTGCCAACCAGTGAAACACTATATGCTACCCTGAAATTCATTTTCTTGCAGACATTCACAGTAGAACAAAGAAACACAATAGACTAAATGAAAAACTACACAAAGACTAAGCAACCAATGTGCAAAAGAAGTCAAACTGTGCAAATAAAAAGACAATTATTAATAGTAATAATTGATAAATATGTAAATGAATAATACTGAGAATCCTTGAGAGTGAGTTCATAGGTTGTGTTCAGTGGTAGGTTTAATGTTGAGGTGAGTGAAGTTACCACACTGGTTCAGGAGCCTGATGGTTGAAGGATAATAATTGTTCCTGAACCTGGTGGTGTGGGACTTGAGGCTCCTGGACCTCCTGTACCTCCCTCCTGATGGCAGCAGCAAGCATAGAGTGTGGTCTGGGTGGTGGAGGGCCCTTGATAGTGGACGCTACTTTCCTGCGACAGCACCCTTTTTAGATGTGCTCAGTGGTGGGAGGGCTTTGCCTGTGAGGGACAACACTTACCGCCCTTTGGTCTAGAGGTGATATTTATTATTATAAGCTCATAGCAGGGGTTCAAGGCTCCCTTTGTCCTTGAAATAGACAAGTTTTGTCAGTCATTGTATACCAGTGACTGGCATTACTCATTATCCTCTCTGCACCTATAACTGACGAGATTGGTCCACACCATGTTCTTGTAACTGACAAGCCTCATTACTCGCAGCACAAGTAACCGAAAAAGCTCCTCAGCGCTAATAATTGACGGAGCTTCTGTTTATGACGTGCTTGCACTCCAGATGTTTTCTTGCATAATGTGCACTGATTGCAGACATCACAGTCCGATGTTTTCTGAAAATCCCGCACTTTAAACAAAGTCCTTTATAGGACAGAGCACTTCAAAGATCCGAAGATTCAAAGTACATTTATTATCGAAGTATGTCCACAGAATACAACTCTGAGACGTGTCCTCCCGCGGGCAGCCATGAAACAAAGAAACACCATGGAACCCGTTCAAGGAAACGTCAAACACTCAACGTGCGAAAAAAGAGCAAATTGTGCAGAACGCATGCAATGTCTAACATCAAACCAGGAGTCCAGTAGTATTCAGTTCAGTTCAGCCCAGTGCTGCACCGCTAGCCCACTGCATGCTGTACACAGGGCCATTCTTCGCAGAAGCGCCCCGGTCCGTATTGATCACCTTGATCAAACAGCTCAGAAACAGCAAAAAAAAGAGTAACCAGAATCCAGAAGTATATGTACCATGAACCCCAAAATGAGTCCACAGCCTTGCTGGTCAACCCTTGCAGCATGGAACCCAAGCCTCCTGCACTTCCCTCTGACGGCAATGCCAGTATATATTGACCATCCTTTTTGCTTTTGAAATGAGTGACCTGCTGAGCCATTTCAGGGGGCCTTTAAAAGTCAGCCATCCTGGAGGTGTGGAAGTTGAAACCCGATGGCCGAAGCCTGGAGACTGGAGGTCCAGGGACCTGTCTTGGAGTTGGAGGGCTGTCCATGTGTGGGGGAGGAAAGGTGGTATTGTTTTGTTGTTTGTCCTGTTCTGATTTGCTTTGTTCTGTGTTGCTCTGCTGAACACGGTGGCCAGGCTATGGTGGACCACAATCATCCACGTCATATGACATGGCATACAATGAATGAACTAAATATGATAAGATGGCCTCTCAATTTCACAATGTTCCTCATTCTGACCTTGCACCTTATTGTTTACCTGCATTGCACTTTCTCAGTAGCAGGTACACTTTATTCTGCATTGTTATTGTTTTACTTGTTCTACCTCAATGCACTACATACTGTTCTGAACTGTATGAACAGATTGCAAGACAAGCTTTTCTCTGATACTTGGTACAAGTGACTACAATAAAACCAGTTGAAATTCTAATACACATAGTAGTTGCCACATCTCCGACATAACAATTGAATCTGCACTTCAACGGTATTTCACTGGAAATGATGCTGTTCACACAAGTCTTGTTTTTATTGGCAAATCTTGCTTGGACGACATACCAGTTTTATGAGCTTTATAATGGACTTAGCTTAATGGATTACTTAAAAAAAACAAGGAATAAGATAGGGAGAAAGGAGGCGTTTGGATATGTCAATCACCAAAAGGAACCTCTTGGCTCTGGTTTAATATTACATCCAAAAGAAATCCCCTCCAACGCTTCAGCACCGAAATGTCAGACTAGATTTTGTGCTCCAGACTTTGGACTGTGACTTCATGTGACAGCATCACCACTGAGCCACGACTGACACTTTTCCTCTCTGTCACATTTTATTTCAAGAAAGCAAAACAACTTTATGTAATGAAATAGGAAGGACAAATAATTATTAATTGTGAACACCAAGGCTTTCTTTACTTACTTTGGTCGACGATTTACATTCTTCATTGCCAGAGCTCTGAGATCCACAAATGCTGATGTGCACAGATTCTCGCTCCCTATAATAATGGAGTTCAGTCCATGAGCGCCGTTCCAGTAATTTCAACAGGCAGAAAACGGTGAAGGTTCTTTCCTGGTTCTCCCATTGTGAATGGACTTCAGTCCATTCTGTTGACATCTTTCATCCAATGTAGCAGAATATCTGGGATTTCCTGAGACCTGTCAATCTGGGCCCATGACTTGTGAAAGCTTTGGGCATTTGGATGACAGAAGGAACTCTCCACTTTGATCACACGTTTTAAGATTGATTCCACACCAAATAAGTCACAGAAAAGTTGTTTGCAACAACTTTGCAATTCAATGGTAATGAGTGTGTCTAGGTTAACAAATTTTTGTAGAAAAAATAAACATGAAGCAAGTATTTATTACCTTTATTTAAGAAACACATAAAAAGAAGTCATCAACGTCTATATATCAATGCTGTGTGCCTGTTCTTGCAGAAGCATGGCTCCAGGACAACATTTCATGCACCATCAGACCTCAGGTTATGCCACTCAGGGACTTGTGCTCATATAGGTTGAGCATCCATTATCCAAAATTCCAGAATCCAAACTTCTTTTGAGCGCTGACTTGATGTCACAAGGCACTGGGAAGATTCCCAGGCGATACACAGGCCTCTGCACACTGCAGATAGTTCTGAAAAGTGCGCTCACGTGTGTAAAGAACAGAAGTTAATGAAAAATAGAAAAACAGTGTATAAAGCGAAAAATGAAGATCATGAATGTGTATTGATAGAGTGGATCTTTCAGTGTCAGAGTGAACATATGCTGCCTAAATGGTACGCTGATCATAAAACAAGCAAAGATCTATCACCACAAACTGAAATTGAAGGTAGCTGTGAATATTCAGCAGGCTGGTTGCAGAAATTTAAGAAAAGGCACAGCGTTAAAGTTTTAAAGACTTGTCATGTTAAAGCATCTGGGGATCACGAAGCAGCAGAGACATTCACTGATGAGTTTGCCAAGGTTGTTATTGATGAAAACCTTAACACACTGAACAGCTGCATCAGTACACGTGTGTGATGACCAAGAATAAGACAAAGACTGGTTACCGGTAGCAGAAAAATTCAGAGTTAGGAATGATGGCAATGCCGAACAGCCACTGACTGTTCATCTGGGTGGCTGAGGTAATGATAGCTATTAAAACTGGTTAAAACTGACTTTATGGTATATGTATAAGCTGTATATGTAATGTAAACTGATTTTGTGATTAGACTTGGGTCCCATCCCCAAGGCATCTTATTATATAGATGCAAATATTCCAAAATCCGAAACACTTCTGGCCCCGAGCATTTTGGATAAGTTGCAGAGAAGTGGGGGAGATGTCGACAGGACAAAGGGAATATCTGCGGTAAGATGAGGATAGAGTTGTTATCTGGATTAGCCCTCATTAACCTATCAACCAGATAGCCATCAACAGTTTATC
Organism: Mobula hypostoma; assembly: GCF_963921235.1. Taxonomy (NCBI): domain Eukaryota; kingdom Metazoa; phylum Chordata; class Chondrichthyes; order Myliobatiformes; family Myliobatidae; genus Mobula; species Mobula hypostoma. The sequence continues at coordinate 13,436,831 of NC_086119.1, forward strand.
ACTGTAACCCTAACTTTGCCTTATTACACCTATTGCCTTTGTCTTATCCATCCTTCTCCCACATTCCCTGCAAGTTAAAACTAGCTTGTTTTCCCAGTTCTGACAAAGTGCCTATGACCCTATCATTATTTCTTTCCTGCTCCACAGAAGCTGCCTGCCCTGTTGTGTGTTTCCAGCAGTTGCTGTTTCAAGTTCAGATTCCCAGCAAACTTCATCTTTGGGTTTTCACCATGCATTAATCTGCATTCTTAATGTTCTTGCCTTTCTCTGAAATTATTGGTAAAGTCTAAGTAAGGTTGTGGATGGTAATGAGTGTGAGGAACAGCAGGGATGGGGAAGGGGGCTGTGTTATATATTTAATAGTTCAGTAATATTTGAGTTATATTCTAAATATATTGTTTGATTCTTTGTTGTTTACGTAATTCATTATGGGTTATATGTGTGAATGGCATATGTCAATATGCCACCAAATCATTTGTGTGCACCTCACTAAAAGTAAGGAACAAAGTAGAGACGTTATTCCCAGTTTTGTGTCTTCCTTTCAATTAGTTTCATGTTTTGGAGTTACAAACTGGTGGGCAGGAGGGGCAATCACTCCATGTCTTGTAGTGAAAGCGCCTGCTGTGTATGCTCAGGGCTCAGCGGTAACCTCGCTCTGCTTGTGTGTATACAACAGTCTCCAGCCTCCAGTTCTCCTCTTTTGTGTACATTTTATATCAAGGCACTATTTGATGGTAAATATATCTTACAAGGCTCACAAGCACCAGAGAGGGGATTTAGGGGTAAACAGTACAAACCAGTTGAGATTACGTTGCACTCAAACTTAAATCTAAGTTAAAACATAGCGACAGGTCTGACCTAACAGACAGACAGACACACACACACACACACAAACACAGGGATGAACTGACCAAATTGTCCATTCTTCTCTGTTCTGATTTAGAATCTGGAATATAGAACATTATAGCTCAATGCTGGAACTTTGGCCATGATATTGTGCCAACTTTTTAACCTGCTCTAAGATCAATCTAACCCTTCCCCCCTACATAACCCTCCATTTTCCCTTCTAGACCAATACTGCGGTGAAATATCGTAATTCTCTCCATGAACCTCTTCTACACCCAGTGGCCACTTTATTAGGTACACTTATCCACCTGCTCGTTGATGTAAATATCTAATCAGCCAATCATGTAGCTTCAGTTCACTGCATAAAAGCATGCAGACATAGTCAAGAGGTTCAAATTATTGTTGAGACAAAACATCAGAAGTGGAAGAAATGTGATCTAAGTGACTCTGACTGTGAAATGATTGTTGGTGCCAGATAGGATGGTTTGAGTATCTCAGAAACTGCTGATCTCCTGGGGTCTTCATGCACAACAGCCTCTAGAGTTTGTAGAGAAAGGTGCAAAAAGAAACATACAGTGAATGGCATTTCTGTGGATGAAAATGTCTTATTAATGCGAGAGGTCAGAAGACAATGGCCAGACTGGTTCAAGCTGCCAATAAGGTGACAGTAACTCAACAACCATGTGTTGTAACACTGGTGTGCAGAAGAGCATCTTTAAATGCACAGCATATCAAACCTTGCAGAGGAAGGGCTTCAGCAGCAGGAGGCCATGAAAATACACTCATTGACTTCTTTATTGGTTACAGGAGGTATCTAATAAAGTGACCACTGAGTGTATTTCAAGCAGGGATTGATAGATTCTTGATTAGTAAGTATGTGACAGGGAGAAGCCAGGAGAATAGGGCTGAAAGGGAAAATAAGTCAGCCATAACCAAATGGTGGAGAAGATTTGATGGGCTGAATGGCTTAATTCTCTATTATGGTTACTTCCCTCTTCAGAGATTCTTTAAAAGCATTCGTGAAGCTTTAGGCTCTCTGTTCTAAATGACTCGGGGCCAAATTCTGTATGATGACATTTCGATGTGGCTTTGAAATTTTCTACATTAAGGATAAATTCTGATTTCTGTCTATAAAACGCATGCAATGAAAACTTGGTCTTATTGAAACAAAGCTCCTTATTTGAGCACGGATCTGTCCTGGGCACACTGATCCACATCTGCTCCAGCTTTGGCAAAGGTAAAATATTAAAATTAGTTCCAGTTTTCATGTTTCTTTGATCCGTTCTGATATCTCCTGAAGGTTATAGTTAAACTTTGATAGCACTGCAGCCCAAGATTTTGTTTTGCCAATAGCTTGACAAGGATAAGGTCGTTTTGAAATCTTTACAGGCCAACTACAATTGCCCAACATAGGAGTCCACCAAAGACTCTAGATTTAAGATATGGCCCTAATTCCTGCGAGGTGGTGCCAGCAAACAACACAGCTAACGGCGACATCCTGCAGGCAGTTCACAAAACTACTTCTTCTTCCTCTTCTTTAAAATATACTTTTTTCTACTAATCTGTGTGAGATTGGAGCCTGTAATTTACATTTTGATAATATGTTTTTGGGCCAAATGAGCGATCTGGTGTTTTTGCTGTCTCTGAAGGAAGTTGGCTTGGGTGAGATCAAGGTTGTGGATTGGAGTCATTTGTAGGGGACTCTGCAGTTCATGTTTTAAGAGTTTCTGATTTCTGGTTACTCCTTTCTTTCTTGCTATTTTTGCATGATTTTGAGCGGGGTGGACTGGCTCTGCAGTCTGCAGTCAACAACCATCACAGCACTAAATTAAACTGAACTGAACTAGCCTGTACACTCCTAGACTGTTTAAAGGACTCTATGGCTTGTTGCTTAATATTTTGTGTGTTATTCGCTCATTTTGCCATTTGCATGATTTGTTCTTTTTTTTGTGCATTGGGTGTTTGATTTTTTCTTTGAACGTGTTCTATTGTGTTTCTCTGTTTCATGGCTGTCTGCAGGAAGACGAATATCAGGGTTGTGTACTGCCATTACTTTGATAATGAATGTACCTCGTACTTTTGAAATAGCGTTATGCATGAGCATAATTGCTTTAACACTTTGAGCATGGGTCGGTAGTCTGCTTTACCCTAGAAGTGGCGGATAACAAGCTGATGAATAATATACCCTACAGTAGTCAGTCCAGCAACTCACTTGGCAGTGAGTCAGAGTCTTGAGGGTTAGAGCAGAAACTGTAAAAGGAGTTACCGGTTACATTGACACACAAGATATTCTGCAGATACTGGAAATCATGAGCAACACACACAAAATGCTGAAAAACTCAGGAGGCCAGACAGCATCTATGCAGGTTAATAAGCAGTATTTAGATTCTATTTATTATACTTTATACTTCATTGTCGCCAAACAATTGATACGAGAACGTACAATTATCATAGCGATATTTGATTCTATGCTTCCCGCTCCCTGGATTACAAATCAATAGTAAATATTAAAAATTTAAATTATAAATCACAAATAGAAAATTGAAGAATGGAAAGTAAGGTAGTGCAAGAAAACCGAAAGGCAGGTCCGGATATTTGGAGGGTACAGCCCAGATCCGGGTCAGGATCCGTTCAGCAGTCTTATCACAGTTGGAAAGAAGGTGTTCCCAAATCTGGCCATATGAGTCTTCAAGCTCCTGAGCCTTCTCCCGGAGGAGAGAGGGACGAAAAGTGTGTTGGCTGGGTGGGTCATGTCCTTGATTTACTGTGTTTGTTTCCATGTATCACAAAGGCAACAATATGGTTATGTATAAACAGAGCAGGGAAAATTTCCTCGTCTCCTGCATTGTGCTTCTAACTCAACATCAACAAGACATTGTGAGGTTGAGTGCAAAATAACCAATAATTTTGATGGTATAACAAGTTTCTTTCTTTCAATGTGACTCACTGCACCTGAAGCATCCTGAGTCATGTTTGATAGATGTAAGATGCTACATAAATACAGCAAATTACTTTCTTTAAAAAAGTCACTAGACCATAAGACATAGGAGCAGAATTGGGCCATTCAGCCCATTGATTCTGCTCCACCATTTTATCATGGCTAATCCCGAAACCTACTCACCTCCATACACCTGCCTTCTCGCCATATCCCTTGATGCCCTGACCAATCAGGAAACAATCGTTACAAAACACACCTGAGACTCTTGGGACAGGTGAGCATTTTGGGCCAAATTCCTCTTCCAGAAATTTCTCTCGTTCAATGCCAACAAGATAAAGGTGATTATCGACTTCAGAAGAACTTGCACCACCCACACCCCTCTTTCCATTGGCAACACAGCAGAGGGAATTGCAAGCAGTTTCGAACTCCTGGGAGTGCACATCTCGCACAACCTCTTATAGTCCCAGAGACACATCCTACACAGTCAGGAAAGCTCACCAACGTCTCTACTTTCTGAGGAGGCCGAAGAGAGCTGGACTATGCACATCCATACTCATGTCATTCTACAGATACACAGTAGGGAGCATCCTAAAAAGCTGCATCACTGCTTGGTATGGAAACTGCACTGCAGTGGACAGGAAGGGTCTACAGCAGGTAGTCAAAACTGCCCAATGATTCACCAGCACCAGCCTACTCACTATCAAGGACATACATAGAAAGGCGCTGGTAAAGGGCGAGTAACATCATGAAGGATCTCACCCACCCTGCTCATGGGCTGTTTGACCCACTCCCCACCATGAGGGGGCTACATATCATCCACGCCAGGACCATCAGCCTCCAAAACAGTTACTTTCCCCAGGCAGTAAGACTGATCAGCACCTCCAACCACTAACCCACCCCTCCACCACTACTTTAACATTTCCTGTCAGTCGCCTTACGTACAGACACTCCTGTGCCTAACGTCACTTTATGGGCATACAATCAATCTACGTACTTGAGCGATCTTGCGTATTTATATTGATTGTGGGTCCTTTTATTATTATTGTGTTATTTATCTCATTGTGCTTTCATTTGCGCTGCAAACATATCCGGAGTAACAATTATTTTATTTGCCTTTATACTTGTGAACTGGAAATGACATTAAACAATCTTGAATCTTGATCTACAGACCAGCCTCAACTGCCAACTGATGTCACTCAGACATGAGCTTGCACTCACTTTCACCTCTGCGCCTCCTTTTCATTTCAGAGATTCACTAGTTCAACCCGAAAAGGAGATAATAAAGTTATACAGCCATACAGTAATACTGCATGGAAGCCTACCCTTCAACCCAGCTTGTATTGTCACTTCCTCTAGCAGCTCATTACACATACTCACCACCCTCTGTGAGAAAAGGTCATTACTCTCTTCCTTCTCCTTAAATCTATGCCCTCTAGTTTTAGACTCCCTTATCCTGGGGAAAAGATTGTCATTATTTACCTTAATTAAACCTCTTGTGATTTTATAAACATCTATGAAGTCACCCCACAGCTTCCTACTTGTGGTAAACCATATATATACTGGGTTACCTGTGGATGTGCCCCTCTGCTGACTGCTCCTGTGGCTCCTCCCACAGACCCCTGAATAAAGCCGATTGTGTCACTGCTCCTCCCTCAGTCCAGGGCAGATCCATATCTCAGCATGAATATTGGTCCATTTTACTGTTAATAAAAGCCTTCAGTATTTACTCTACTTCCAGTCTTTTGGAGTAATTGATAGTGCATCACTACTCTCAATGGAAATAAACTCCAGCCTATCCAGTCTCTCCTTGTAACTCAGGCCCTTTAGTCCCAGTGTAAAGACATTCCCTTCAAGTGAGAGAGTTGTCTGGATAACTATCATTTGATGCATATTGTTAACACTTCAATCATTTTGGTCCCCACTTACCAATTACCCTCCTCTTTTCATAAATGTTATCAGTGTATTTAAATTCTCATCTCAACAATGAGTCATACTGCAGGGCCTTCTGCCCATCACATCCCTGCCAACCATGAAGTACCTGTCTATACAAATCCCATTTACCAGCACTTGGTCTGAGGCCTTTATGCTTGGTGATTAAAGTGCTTGTCCAGATCCTTTTTAAATGTTGTGAGAGTACCTGCTTCTACCGTCTTCTCAGGCAGTACAATCCAGATTGCAATCGCCCTTTGCATGAAGATAAAAGATCCCTCAGACCTTTTCTAACTCTGCTACCAATGTCCCAATATTCCAGCTGAGTTCCTTCCAACAGCCATCACCTATTGTGGTGATTCTCCCTGCAGAATCACCACAAATATCATTGCTACTTTCCTCCTAGTAGGAGCTGCAAAAGCAATTTCCTGCAAGCACTGGAAATCTGAAATAAAACCAGAAACTGATGAAGATATATGGCAGGCCAGGAAGAGAAACCAAGTTGATGCTTCAGGTCAATGAACACAGGTGGGGGAAAATATTAGAGACAGAGCAAGCTTTATAGTGCAGAGCCAGAGAGGTGGAAGAGAACAGGGAAAGTCTGAGTTAGCTGAAGACAGGAGAAATTAAATTTTAAAAAAAGGAGTGATATTGGGATAAGTAAAGAAACAACAAGTGAGTTGAGAAGAGGTATAAATGGGAATCATTGAAGCATTAACAAATATTGTAGAATTCACTGTTTCATTCATAAGGCTGGAATGGAGTGAGTTAAACCTCAAATAAAGTTGAATAACTTTGATACCATGCAGGATGCCAAGAACATATGAAATGGAAGTAGTAAGAGGCCACTTGGCCCTTCAAGCCTGTTCTGCCATTTATCAAAATCAAAGCATGGCTGATCTTTCACAATCTTCTAGCATCATCTCATTGGACAATAAGACCTCAGAACAGGATCCCATATCTCTTGATTCACTTAATATCCAGAAAACTCTCATCATCACTTTTGAGTGAACTTAGGAGTTTGAGGTAGTTAAGACCGTAAGATATTGTAGCAGCTTTAGGCCACTTGGCTCATCGAGTCTGGTCCGCCATTTCATCATGGGTAGATCCAAGATGATAGGAGTCTACAGCCAGAGACTTTTTCCCAGAACAGAAATGGCTAATACAAGGGGGCATAATTTTAAGGTGATTGGAGGAAAGTATAGGGGGGATGTCAGAGGTAAGTTTTTTACACAGAGAGTGGTGGGTTTATGCAACATTCTGCCAGGGGTGGTGGTAGAGACAGATACATTAGGGACATTTAAGAAATTCCTATATAAGCACATGAATGATAGAAAAATGGAAGGATATGCAGGGGGGAAGGTCTGGATTAACCTTAGAGAAGGTTAAAAGGTCAGCACAACATCATGGGCCAAAGGGACTGTATTGTGCTGTAGTGTTCTATGTTCTATCTCCCACCTTCACTGAGAAGACATTTCTCTGCTTGTTAGTACTTTGTGGTCCACCCCGTCCTAAAACTGTGTACAGAGGAGGCTGAGGGAGGACTTCATTAGCAACTACAGAGTGAGGGACATAGATAGAGTAGGTAGTGCAAAACGTTTCCTCCTTAGCAGAGGTGTCTAAAACCAAAAGGTGCAGAATTAATTTCAAGGGTAGGAAATTTAGAGGAGAATTGAGGAAGAACTTTTTTGCCTTTGGGTGTTGAAATCTGGAGTGTACTACCAAAGAGAGTCATGGAATTCTGTAGTCTGATTAAATTCTTGACATATTTAGATGAGAGTGTGGAGTGCCATGATATAAAAGGCTACAGGCTGAGTGCTGATACTTGAGATTAGTGCAGGTAGGTATTTGCTGGCCAGTGCAGTCGTGATGGGCTAAATGGCCTGTTGCTTTGTTGAATGACACTTTCTTGGTGACATGGCTGTCACTGAAACTCTTTGGAAGCTCAAGGGCATAATGATTCAAATTTGTTCCTGAATGCATTAATGTGGGACTTTGAACAGGAGAACAACCATGGCTCTTCAGCAGAATGTTATAAACATGTTATTTCAGTAAGCACTCAAAGGAATATTTCTGCAAACAGGAGAAAATTTGCAGGTACTGGAAATTCAAGTAACACACACAAAATGCTGGAAGAACTCAGCAGACCAGGCAGCAACTATGGAAGAACTGCCCTTCAGCAGGTCTTGACCTGAAACGTCGACTGCACTTTTTTCCATAGATGCTGCCTGGCCATCTGAGTTCCTCCAGCATTTTGTGTGTGTTGCAAACAAATCTTCCCTATTACTTTCTAATTGCAGGATGTGTTTCAAGGCAGTAACCTCCTTGCACTTTGTTTACTTCCCCACACACACCTCATCTTCAGAGGGGTGATAAGTATGTAGTGTATTTAATATGTCAATAATATTTGTTTCATATTGTAAATATATTGTTTACATAATTCATTATGCATAATATGTAAAAATATGTGAATGATGTACAGCATTATGCTGCCACGTCATATGTGAGCACCTCACAAAAACAAAAGAAAGAAAAACTAAGTAGACAAGTCTCTCGGCTCCTGGGTTTTCCTTTCTATTTGTTTTAGAAATTACAAAGCATAACAGTGGTGACAAGGAAGTTTTAAAATGAACCCAAGACAACTATCAACATGCTGAAGTACAGCACATTTTTCTATGGAAGGGGAGAGAGACGGTCCAGTTAAAAGGCAGAAAAGGGACGAAATCAACAAGCGAGTATGGCCACGGGTTCATGAACAGTGAGTACTTGATTAAAATAATAAATAAATAAATAAATAAATAAAGCTGAAATGGCTGCCTATATCAGAAAGAAAGACATGTTCGATTGCACAACAGATAACTGGATGATGTATTCTGAATGAATTAAGCAGTATTTTGAAGTCAATGAAAAGTGAGTGCCAGTGTCACTGAATGCAATATGTGGGAAAACATACAGTTTGCTTAGAAGTTTAAATGCTTCAGCAAAACCAGCCGAAATGAGCTTTGCTGATATTGTGGAAGTAATGCAGGAACATTTACACCAGAACTTAAACCATTGATTGCAGAACACTTTTGGTTTCATAAGTGGAATCAAAAGGAAAGGGAGACCATTAATTGGCTCAAGTTCAAGTTTAATTGTCATTCAACCATTCATGAATACCCATGAATACAGCCAAATGACATAGCGTTCCTCTGGCCTAGGTGCAAAACACAGTACCGACAGTCACACACAGGACAAGGCGCATATAAGGTAGCAAATATGTGTAAGATATCAGTAAAATACAGTCACGCAAAAAAAATACAGTCTAAGACTCTGAGTCCATGACTGGTGCAGAAATCTGCAATCTACCACAATACAGCTTGTCTTCCGCCAAGCGAACACTGGGGGGCAGCACGGACTCCAGCTTGACAGGAAACACTCCAGCAAAGTAAACTTAGCTGAGGCCTACCAACAGATGAAGATGGAAGAAGAGTCCAAAGTGTTCTCACTATAAATACTCATAAGGTCTTCATCGCTATAATAAGCTTACATTTGGAGTAGCATCTGCACCTGCAATCTGAGAGTAAGATATGGATCACATGCTGCTAGGCTGTCCAGGCGCTCAATGTTACCTGGATGACATCATTGTTAATGATGCTGAGGATGTCAAGGAACATCTCCAAAATCCCAAGACAGTGTTAAGAAGATAGAAAATGGGCTCAGCGAACAATGCGACAAGTGTGAATTCTTTAAATCAAGCATCACTTACTGCGGTCACACCATCAAGGCACAAGTATTACACAAGTGTGCTGAGAAAATTCAAGCAGTGGTGGATGTACCAAGGCCAAAGGCCATGTTACAGTTGTGGATCTTTTTGGGATTTGTCAATTACTAGAATGGGTTCCTGCCAAACCCGGCTACTGTGCTCCACCCTTTGAACTACAGACTGGGAAAAAATGGCCATGGACAAAGCAGTGAGAGGTGGCTTTCCAAAAGGTAAAGGAAATGGTGACATCAGACACTGCACTCAAACATCATGACCCTCATCATCCAGTGAAGCTTGCCTGTGACATCTCGTTTATGATATAGGAGCAGTCATGTCACATGTTCCGAGTGATAGAAGTGAACACGTCATAATCTTTACAACACATTCCCTTTCCACTGCAGAGGAAAATTATGCACAGATTGACAGAGAAGCTTTGGGTCTGGTTTGGGATGTAAAACGCTTCCACCAGTCCTTGATTGGGAGAGAGTTTACCCTCATTACTGATCATCAACCACTAGTGTCCATTTTCAATCCGCAGAAGGAATGTTCCACTACCAGCAGCAGCACGAATACAGAAATGGGCTCTGTTTCTTAGAGGACACAAATACAAAATCAAATTCAAGAGCTAATCATGGAAATGCTAATGGATTGCCCCATTTAACCTTGGAAAAGGAAATACTGTACCTGAAAAAAATTACAAAAGAGCTCGACGTATTCTCCCTAATGCAAATCGGAAGTCTCTATTACGGCAGAGATGATCCAAAAGGAAACTAGAAGACACTCCGCACTGTCTCAGGTGTACACGGCAACCCAAAATGGCTGGAAGGTGCAGCAGAAATTTCCTGTGACAGTGTTTTATGTAGATATGCTCAATGGATGAACTGGAACAGCAGTTCCAGTTCATCCATTGAGCATATCTACATAAAACACTGTCACAGGAAAGCAGCGGCCATCTTTAGAGGGGGAGGGAATTTTTTTTTACCGGAAGGAGAAATCAATATTCATGCCATCAGATTGAAGGTTATCCAGGTGGAATATAAGGTGTTGCTCCTCCATGCTGAGAGTGGGCTCATCGTGGCACAACAGGAGGCCATGGACTGACATGTCACAACAGGAATGGGAATCGGAATTAAAATGTTTGGCCACCGGGATATTCTACTTCTTTCTATCTGCCGTTCATGTCTACTTGATTGCTGATTTTCAATGTGATTCCTAAGAACTTGGAGAGAAAGGGGAAGTAGAGTCAAATAATTAAATCCCCATGAAAATTTGAAGCTTTCTGGACAAAAGCGGAGCTCAAAACTTGCTCAAAAAAGGAGGTTGGTCAGCATCTCCGGGACACTGATGCAGACACAACCAGGGAGCAAGACTTGGGGCATGCAGGGACCTGATAAGTCCACCAGCACCTACCACTGAGTTCGACAGCAGGGAGCCCAGCTTGAAGGAGGTCCGAGAAATAGTAAGAACAGCTAGGGCACGCTCAGCATCTGGACCAAGTGGAGTACCATACAAGTGGTAACCCAAACTTCTGTACAGACTGAGGAGGATTGTCAAGGTGATTTGGAGGAGAGGGAGAGTGGCCCACCAATGGAGATTCACAGATAATGTCTGGATTCCCAAGGAGGAGGACTCCAAGAACATCAAACAGGTTCAAGACATCTTACTGCTCACTGTTGAGGGGAAGATATTTTTTAGTGTCGTTGCCTGACGCCTAACAGAGTACCTCCTGAAGAATCATTACATTGACACCTCAGTGAAGAAAGGTGAGATAGCACAGGTTCCAAGGTGCTTGGGGCATAAAGGAGTGATCGTTCAGTTGATCAGAGAAGCACAATAAGGCAAGGGAGATCTCTCCATACTCTGACTGGACCTCACAAATGCCTATAGTTCCATACTGCATAAGCTGGTTAAAGTAACTCTCGAGCACCACCATGCCCCAATCAGGACCAGGGATCTCATTTTGTACTACGACAGTAATTTCAGTCGAAGAGTTACCCCTGGGACAGTCACATCTGATTGGCATTGTCTCGAGAAGGGGATCATAACAGGATGTACGGTGTCTGTGATCACCGTCTCCTTGGTGATGAACATATTGGCCAAGTCAGCAGAGGTGGAGTGCAGAGACCCGTTGTCTTAGTCTGGTATCTGTCAGCCACCTATAAGAGCATTCATGAATGACCTGACCGTAATAGTAATGTCAGTGACAGGATGCAGGGGGACCCTCCACGGTCTGGAGAACTCACTGCTTGGGCAAGGATGAGCTTCAATCCGAAGAAATTCACATCCTTAGTACTTAAGAGAGGAAAAGTGGTTAACAAATTCCACTTAAACCTGGGAAGCACCCAAATTCCAAGCCCATCAGAGAAGCCGGTGAAGAACCTTGACAAGGTGTTTAACAGCTCACAGCATCTATCAAAGCAGCCGGGGAAGAGCTGCAGCAATGGTTGGCTGCTGTGGACAAGTCAGGGCTGCCAGATAAATTCAAGGCTTGGATTTACCAGCATGGTATTCTCCCTTGGATTCTGTGGCCTCTGCTAGTCTATGATGTCCCACTGTCAACAATTGAGACCTTTGAGAGAAAAATCAGCCAACACCTACATGGGCGGCTGGGTCTGCCTAGGAGCCTAAGCAGCATCGCCTTGTACGGGAAGAAAAACTTTGTACTTTATTGTCAGCAAACAATTGATTCTAGAACGTACAATCATCACAGTAATCTTTGATTCTGCGCTTCCCGCTCCCTGGATTATATATCGATAGTAAATATTAAAAATTTAAATTATAAATCATAAATAGAAAATAGAAAAATGGAAAGTAAGGTAGTGCAAAAAAAACTGAGAGACAGGTCTGGATATTTGGAGGGTATGGCCCAGATCCGGGTCAGGATCCGTTCAGCAGTCTTATCACAGTTGGAAAGAAGCTGTTCCCAAATCTGGCTGTACGAGTCTTCAAGCTCCTGAGCCTTCTCCCGGAGGGAAGAGGGACGAAAAGTGTGTTGGCTGGGTGGGTCGTGTCCTTGATTATCCTGGCAGCTCTGCTCCAACAGCGTGCGATGTAAAGTGAGTCCAAGGACGGAAGATTGGTTTGTGTGATGTGCTGCGCTGTGTTCACGATCTTCTGGCAGCTTCTTCTGGTCTTGGACAGGACAACTTCCATACCAGGTTGTGGTGCACCCTAGAAGAATGTTTTCTATGGTGCATCTATAAAAAGTAGTGAGGGTTTTAGGGGACAGGCCAAATTTCTTTAGTTTACTCAGGAATGAAAGGCGCTGGTGGGCCTTCTTGGCAGTGGACTCTGCTTGGTCGGATCAAGTCAGGTCATTTGTGATATTGACCCTGAGGAACTTAAAGCTTTTGATCTGTTCCACTGAAACTCCCCGTCAGCAGCGTGAGCGAGGAGTTCATGGTCACTCGTGCAAGAGTAGTGCTGCGATACAGAGAGTCCAGCGACCCAAAGGTCTCACACGCTAGCATTGAGGTGAGGACGGACAGGACGTGGAGGGCACAGGATGCAGTTGAACAAGCCGAAGCATGGCTATGCCACAGGGTGCTGGTGGGCTCAGTGGCATTGGGACGGGCAGCTCGAGTTGCTTCCCAACAGTCCGCTATGATAAGGTACAGGGAAGAGCGAGGCGCCAGTTGGTCCAGCAGGAGGTGCGAGCTGCTGTGGAGAAGCTACAGTACGCGCCAGCACAGGCAGCAAAAAGTTGCCTGGACAAGATGGAACCAGGTAACGGAGTGCAAAGCAAGCAATTGTCTTTATCAAGTTAGGGGAGAAGGCTCAAACCCAATCCAAGGAGAATGCTGGCCTCCTAGGAACAGCAAAGGACTGGCAATTGAGAATTGACCCGGAGAAACAGTTCAGATTCCCTGAGCCCATCTCCTCGACCATGCTTAGGCCAGACATAGTGCTAGACATGCGTTCATGTTGGAATTGATCGTTCCCTGGGAAAACTGGATGGAGGAGGCCCATGAAAGGAAAAAGACAAAGTACCAAGATTTGGTGGAGGGTTGGTGGGCACACTGCATGCCCATAGAGGTGGGCTCCAGAGGGTTTGCTGGTCAATCCCTCTGCCGAGCCTACAGCCGGGTGGGCATATCAGCAGCCCCGAAGAGGAAAGCCATCAGGAACACCACGGAGGCAGCAGAGCGAGCCTCGAGATGACTGTGAATCAGGAGGAGTGATCCATGGCAGAATGCTATTCGTTCACAAGTTGGGACCTGATCAACCCCACCCTCACATGGGCGAGGATGACTGATGTTGAAAGATACAAAACACCCTGTGACCCTGGGTTACATCACTGATGATGTGTCTGAGTGCAAAGCAAGATGTCTCATTCTATCTATATTAGCTACATGACTAATGTATGTGTCAATTATCGATTGTTATTAGTGGCCCCTCAATGCAAGGTGTCAAACTCCAGCACAGCTCATTGACAGATGCTTAGGTGACTCAGCAATCTGATCCATGACTCATATAAATTGCAGGTGTCCCACAAATGTGCTTTCTTTCCCTCTGCATCACCACCTCTCAGTTTCGGCAGGGTGGAGGCCATTCTCGTCAAAGCACGGTCCATTTGACGGAGGGTGGAGTGCCAATAAGAAACTGAATCGGGTTTAAAATCACTGGCATATGTTGTGAAAATTTGTTGTCTTTGTGGCAGCAGTACAATGCAATACATAATAATAGAAAAAAATGTGAATTACAGTAAGTGTAACTATATATATTAAATAGTTGAATTAAATAAGTAGTGCAAAATTAAAAATATAGAAGTAGTGAGGTAGTGTTCATGGATTCAATGTCCATTCAGAAATCAGATGGCAGAGGGGAAGGACCTGTTCCTGAATCATTAAGTGCTCCTGTACCTCCTCCCTGACTGTCGCAATGAGAAGAGGACATGTCCTGGGTGATGGGGTTCGTTAACGATGGACGCCGTCTTTCTGAGGCATCACTCCTTGAAGATGACCAGGATACCATGGAGGCTAGTGCCCATGATGGAGCTGACTAAGTTTACAACTCTCTGCAGCTTATTTTGATCCTGTGCAACACCCCCGTGCCCCCCCATACCAGACAGTGATTCAGCCAGTTAGAATGCTCTCCATGGTACATCTGTAGAAATATGCGAGTCTTTGGTGACATACCAAATCTTTTAAAACTATGAATGAAATATAGTCACCGTCACACTTTCTTTGTTGCATTGATATGTTGGGAGAAGAGTAGTTCCTCAGAGATATTCTCACTCTTCCCTTCTGATCCGTCTGTGAAGACTAGTGTGAGTTCCTCAACTTACCCTTTCAGACATCCACAATCAGTTCTTCGATCTTATTGATGTTGATTGCAAAGTTGTTGCTACAACACCACTCAACTAGCTGACCTATCTCGCTCCTGTATGCCCTCTCATCACCATCTGAAATTCAGCCAGCAATAGTTGGTACCATCAACAAATTTGTAGATGGCATCTGAGCTGTGCCTAGACACACAGTCATGGGGGTAGAGAGAGTAGAGCGGTGGGCTAAGCACTCATTCCTGAGGTGTGTCAGTGTTGATTGTCAGCAAGGTGGAGATGTTATTTCCGATCCGCACAGGTTGTGGAAGTCGAGGAAGCAGAGAGCTTGCACGCTTTTGAATCAATGATATAAAGATATATGCTGAGAACCATATTTCTGTCTATAAGATCCTAGGAATGGTTACAAGCACAAGAAATTCTTCAGATGCTAGAAATCCAGAGCAACACACACTGGAGGAACTCAGGTTAGGTAGCATCTATGGACACGAATAAACAGTCAATATTTCTGTCCAAGACCCTTCATCAGTACAGGAAAGGAAGGAGGAAGAAGCCAGACTCATTAAATAGATATGGTTACCCCTATATGCTTACTTATGCTATGAGAGGAATGCTTATTCTCCTGTTATTCTTATTTGTGACAGAGATGAAAGTGTAACTTTCTTCAACCTATTATATTGAACACTTAAATGGCATACAACCTTTAGTGTATACCTATCCATCAGCCATACCATGGGATAGATATAACATGATGCGTGTATTGTTATGAGTAAAATGTATCATGTCTAGGCTATTGTCTAATGGTTCACAGAGCTTCTACAAATGCTAAATCTAATTGCTATACATATTAGCGTAATGCTTTACAGTGCCAGCTGTAAGATCGAGGGTTCAATCCTTGCCACTGCCCATACAGAGTTCGTACATTCTCCCTGGCACCAGTGTCCTCCCCCATTTCAAAGGGTTAGGTTAGTGGGTTGTGAGCATGCTACATTGTCGCTGAAAACATGGCAATGCTTGAGGCCAGCCCCCAGCAACTCGTCAAACTGTGCTGGTCGGTGATGCGAACAATCCATTTCACCGTAGGCTTCGCTGCTTCAGTATACATGAGGCAGACAAAGCTAATCTCTGGTGGAGCAGAGAGTGAGCCACCTGTGGGAAACTACCAGCAGTAGGTGAAGATCACTCAGATAAGGAACAACTCTTTAACCCTAACTGCAAAATTTCATTTTTAGTCACTCTGTTCAAACACCGCCTGTTTTTTTGGCATCATCCCAAGATAAAGATAACTTTGACTCAAGGCGCTGATAACAAGTCACACATGACACATCTGAGCAGAAGCTTCACAAAGGATGTGCAGTACATCACTGATCTTATCAAAGTCTAGTGTCCGTAAGTGACTGAGCAACAGAAACCTCAGCTGTCGGGATTTTTCTTTTCAAATTGCAAACTCTGTCCTTCAGCTGAATAGGTAATAGCTTTCTGCATGAAGACAGTTCAATTTGTGACATGCAAAAATCAGCCAAAACTCTGTGGTTTTGCTGCAGGATTTAAACTTTTTTCAAAGTTTACTCTGGCACATCGCAAAGAGATACATACCATCAAAGTCAAAGTGGATTTATTACCAAAGTATATATATGATACCAGATACTACCTTAAGATTTATTTTTATGCAGGCATTCACAGTAGAACAATGAAATACAATAGAAACAATGAAAAACTACTCTGTCACTGTGGCCACTGAGTGTATGTTCGTGGTCTTCTGCTGCTGTAGTCTATCCACTTCAAGGTTTGACATGCTGTACAAACAGAGATGCCCTTCTGCACACCATTGTTGTAACGTGTGTTTATCTGAGTTACTGTCACCTTCCTGTCAGCTTGAACCAGCCTGGCCATTCTCCTCTGACATCTCTCATTAGCAAGGCGTTTTCGCACACAGAACCACTACACACTGGATGTTTTTTTTTGTTTTTCACACCATTCTCTGTAAATTCTAGAGTCTGTTGTGTGTGAAAATCCCAAGTGGTTTGCAGTTTCTGAGATACTCAAACCATCCCTTCTGGCACCAACAGTCATTCCAAGGCCAAAGTCACATAGGTCACATTTCTTCCCCATTCTGACATTTGCTCTGAACAGCAACTGAAACTCTTAATCATGTCTGCATACTCTTATGCATTGAATTGCTGTCATGTGATTGGCTGATTAGGTATTTGCATTAATGAACAAGTGTAAGGTCTAACTAATAGCGACTACTGAGTGTACACAAAAGACTGACAAGCAAACAATGCTCCTGCCTCATTCAAATTCCAATTTATTGTTGACATGGGTGTGCCTACATTGGGAATAAATGCTGTGAAAAAGAGCGTTTTGCGGCAGCAGTATAGTACAAGGTGAGGACAAACATAAATTAACATATACTTAAATTAGCATAAATTATGCATAATTTACACATAGGCATAATAAACAAAGGAAGTGCAACCTGGCAAAACAATATTGCTTAATAACCTGTACTTTAACTCTGAGACGTCTAATCAACAGGTTGAGAGCCTTGGGCATCAAAGTGCACTAAACTCAGACTTCCATCGTTTGCTTGAAGTATGAAAGTATCTGTGGGATTTGAGGTTGCCCATCTTGGTTATAATTCTGTGCACAGAGTGGCCCACTGGAGTGTTGTGGACATGTCTCCTTTGAAGTATAGCGCCTGCCAGGCAAGCAGGGTCAGGGGGACATCAAAGTTGGGTCTGTTGGCAAAGTCCTCATGAGCCTGTGCGTTGTACAGCCTATTTCAGTACTTGACACCACATCTATACAGAGAGAGTTCCATTGGCTTTGAAACGAGCTTTTAAAGAGAGTATGGGCTCTGTCAGTGCAGGCTCCTTCCGTAACCGGACACTAAGGGGCTCAGCTGGGTAGGGAAGCTCCTCTAACAAGGCAAGGGTTCATCACTTCAGGGAGCCTTGTGTGGCAATGGTGCTAAAATAGATGTTAACACGAATGAACTCATTGACCAAATAACACACAAAATTTAAAGTGATTTGCACTGTATTTACTCTTACATACGAGGGGTGATTGATAAGGTAGAAGGAGTCAATTCTAGAAAACCTAGCACATTTATTTTTCAACATAGTCCCCGCCTACATTTAGACACTTAGTCCAGTGGCTGTAGAGCATACGGATCTTGGACCTCCAGAAAGCGTCCACAGCAGGGGTGATTGATAAGTTCGTGGCCTAAGGTAAAAGGAGATGAGTTATACAGCTCTTGTTACATGCACGTGGCACTTCAACTCTTTGAGTGAATATGCAGAAAGTTTGAAGTTAATAACTCATCAGGGGTGATTGATAAGTTGGTTGCCTAAGGTAGAAGGAGATGAGTTATTAACTTCAAACTTCCTGCATAACCAAAACTGTTCACAATACTCCAAGTGAGGCCTCGCCAGTGCCTTATAAAGCTTCTGCATTACATTTTTGCTTTTGTATTATAGTCCTCTCGAAATGGATGCTAAGGAGGTACAAGAGCCTTTGGTTGCACACAACCAGCTTCAGAAATAGTCATTACCCTTCAACTGTTGGGCATACAGGTACTTGAGCATGCGACAATTAGTTCAACTTTGATTTTGACTTTTGACTTCAACTTTGATGTCTCATCCAAAAGGTGCATCAAGATGCTGTCAGTGAATCGTTTCCCTGAACTGCCACAGTATTTAGACCACAGGACAAGAGACACAGGAGCAGAATTAGACCATTTGGCCCATCAAGCCTGCTCTGCCATTCCATACTTGTTATGATGTCGTCTCACAGTGGGGGTAGTGAGGAATTCTAAGGACAATGAAGGAATGGCAATATCTATCCAGTGTTTACATAATCACAGCGATAGAACTCCAACTTAATTACCTTTAAAGCATCTACTTTAAGTGATATAAGGGTCAGTAAAGGTAAATCACTTTCCTACCACTTGACCATTGGACCTAAAACCATCTTGGCAAAAAACAAGCAATGCTTGCTAGTGAAATGGTGGGCATCGTCTTCAATGCCAAACAGCCTGCAAGGTTTCAGGCTGCTTTCAATACCAGTTTCCTGTGAGTAATGTCCTCCGCAGTGCAATACAACAGCAAGGCATGTGTGGGAGGCCCACATGAAAAGACTGTCGCTTTATAACCATGTTGTCAAACAGAACAACTTCTTTGCAAGCAGGAGGGTATCCAGTAAATGGATTTTGTTTTTGCAACTCATTAACTTGCACATCAGTTGATTCTGCAACAACTTAGATTAAAATTAAAACAACCAATGAAATCTAACCACTGAAATCTAATTCATAATCAATATACGGGGGTGTTACCATCTACAGGGCAGTAGCAATGCTGGGGTATAGTTCTGAAAATCTGTGACCTGCATATTAAAGAAAGCATTAAGATTCACACTTATACCTCACACACGTTTATGCAGGACTTCAGCCTTCTGCACCTCCTGCCTGTTGGTAGCTGCAACATGAAGGCATGGCCCAGACAGCGGGGATCTTTGGTCTGTACCAATGTCTGGAGGGTTTCCCTTCCAAACAAGATCTGTTTCAAATGATTCAGTCAATGTCGTTACACTCTGACAGTCAATTACCACTGCTCTGATTGTGTAGATAGGAAACGTTCCAGTCTCTTCTTTCTAGAGTAACATTTCAGTGTCATGCTAAGCAAATGCTTTATTGGGATAGACGATACCTTTTGGAAGAAGTGTTAAGCCAGCCCTGTTTGCCCTGTCAGAAGGATGTTAAAGACCCCATTATACCATGCTGAGGAAGAACAGAGAGTTATCCCTGGTGTACTTAGCAATACTATATTTCAAAGTTCAAAGTTCAAAGCAAATGTATTATCAAAGTACATACAAGTCACTATATTGTATCCTGACATGTATTTTCAATTGACTTTATTTCTTACATCCTTCATATACATAAGGAATAAAAATCTTTACGTTACACCTCCATCTAAATGTGCAATGTGCAATCATAGTAATTTATAATAATTTATAATAAATAGAACAGTCAATGTAACATAGAAATACACTCAGATCAGCGTGAGTTAACTAGTCTGATGGCCTGGTGGAAGAAGCTGACCCCGAGCCTGTTGGTCCTGGCTTTTATGCTGCGGTACCGTTTGCTGGATGGTAGCAGCTGGAATAGATTGTGGTTAGGGTGACTCGGGTCCCCAATGATCCTTTGGGCCTTTTTCTCACACCTGTCTTTTTGAATGTCCTGAATCATGGGAAGTTCACATCTACAGATGTGCTGGGCTGTCCACACCACTCTCTGCAGAGTCCTGTGATTGAGGGAGGTACAGTTCCCATACCAGGCAGTGACGCAACCAGTCAAGATGCTCTCAATTGTGCTGCTGTAGAAAGTTCTTAGGCTTTGGAGGCCCATACCAAACTTCCTCAACTGTCTGAGGTGAAAGAGGCGCTGTTATGCCTCTCTCACCACACAGCTGGTGTGTACAGACCACATGAGGTCCTCAATGATGTGGATGCCGAGGAACTTAAAGCAGTTTTCCCTCTCATCTCCAGATCCACTGATGTCAATAGGGGTTAGACTGTCTCCATTGCTCCTGTAGTCCATGAACGGCTCCTTTGTTTTTGTGACATTGAGGGAGAGGTTGTTTTCTTGACACCACAGTGTCAGAGAGATGACTTCTTCCTTGTAGGCCACCTCATTATTGTTTGAGATTAGGCCAATCAATGTAGTGTTGTCAGCAAATTTAATTAGCAGATTAGGGCTGTGGGTGACGACATTTCTTGCAGGCATTCACAGTAGAACAAAGAAATACAATAGAATCAATGAAAAACTACACACAAAGACTGACAAACAACCAACACGCAAAAAAGACAAATTAAGCAAATACAATAAAACAATAATAATAATAATAAATCAGTAAACAAATAGTACTGAGAACATGAGATGTAGAGTTGTTGAAAGTGCGTCAATAGGTCCTGGAATCAGCTCAAAGTTGAGGTGAGTGAAGTTATCCATGCCAGTTCAGGCACCTCATGGTTGAAGGGTAATAACTGTTCCTGAAGATGGAGGTGTGGGACCTAATGCTCTTGTACCTCCTTCCCAGTGGCAGCAGTGAGAAGAGAGCACAGTCTTTACGGTGGGGAGTCCTTGATGATGGATGCTGCTCTCCTGTGGCAGTACTCCTTGTAGAGACGCTCAGTGCTGGGGAGGACTGAGCTGTATCCACTACTTTCTGCAGGCTTTTCCACTCATATATTATCCATCCTATGGTTGTCAAATATTTATCCGTCAACCACGTTTCTGAGAAAGCAACTGCTTCGTGAGGTTTCAGATGACCCAGGACAAAACTCCCCTTTTGACTGGCACCATTCTAAACATTCCGTACCTCCACGATTGTTGCAAACAGCTGCAGTGAGTGCCATCTGACTTCATGTCCCGGATACATGACCTCTTCCACTGCAAAGGCAAGGGCAGCCAATACGTACGTTGGAAGACTGCCACCTGCTAATGTTCAAAGTTCAATATAAATTTATCATCAAATTACATATATGTCACTATCTACTACTCTGAGATGCATTTTCATGCTGGCATTCATAGTAGATTCAAAAAAACAATAGGATCAATCAAAAACTACACACAAAGAAGGACAAATAACCAAGGTGCAAAAGAAGACAAATGGTGCAAATACAAAAAAAAATACAATAATAATTATAATCATTAAATAAGTAATAAATAATATTGGGAACATGAGCTGTAGGGTTCATGAAAGTGACTTCGTAGGTTGTGGAATCAGTTCAGCGATGGGGCGAGTGAAGCTAACTTCTCTGTTTCAGAAGCCTGATGGTTGAGGGGTAATAACTGCTCCTGAACCTGGAGAAGGCAAATCTCAGAGTTGTATACTGCATACATAGTTTGATAATAAATGTACCTTGAACCTTGGTTGGTGTAGTTTTCCTCTAAGGAAGACATAATCCTGACTTGGAAATATCAGGTTCTGACTTGGATGGGCCTCGGCCTGAAACGTCGACTGTACTCTTTTCCACAGATGCTGCCTGGCCTGCTGAGTTCCTCCAGCAGTTTGTGTGTGTTGCTCGGATTTCCAGCATTTGTAGATTTTCTTTTGTTTGTGACTGGAAATATCAGTACCGGAAATCCTTACCCAGCAAAGCTGAGGGTGGACTATAGTGGTTCAGGGTGGTTGTGGATATCTCAAGAGCATTTAGGGAGGGGGAATAAATCACTCTTACAATGAAATCCTGAAATAAAAAGAATGTGTGACAGGTTCTGGGGAATTTTGCTCTGGGTGAGCCTCATGGCCTTGGAATGCTTGAGTTCAGCAGAAGCTATTTGAATGTAGTGGAAAGACATTAATATCTCCCAGAACATGCTGCCATTGCAGCTAAAATATTGGCCATGAGTTAGCGACAATTAATAATGAGTTCAGGGTGTCAATCAATACCACTGATAATGTAAATTATAACATTCCATAGACAGGGGAGGGGAACAGTTGTCTACATGTCATTTTAATTTGTGGCATTTAAATCTGATCTTTGCAAATAATTAATTGAAGCCAATGCCTGATTTCCTCCTGAAAAGAGGGGAATCATTAGATATGTAGGTCAGGGTATTACTGAGTGTGCTGTGTGACTAGAATTTATCTTTCAAATCTAATTTCCAGAGTTGCATATTGCAGCCTTCCATTAAAGCTCTGAGTACTTTAGCATTAACCCTTTCTGTGAAAGAACCAACCAGAACACTGACAGAGTGGGGCTTAGTTCCCCAAGGTGTTTCATGATTGTCTCCCCCACAGCCAAGTCCTCAACTAAGAGATAAAGATTAGCTTTGCTTGTCACTTGTACATTGGAACATACAGTGAAATGCGTCGTTTGTGTCAAATCAAATCAGCAAGGATTGTGCTGAGGGCAGCCCTCAAGTTCGCCACACTTCCAGTGCCAACATTGCATACTCACAACTTACTAACCCTAACCCTAAATGTATGTCCTTGGAATGTAGGAGGAAACCAGAGCACCTGGAGGAAACTTACATGGTCACAGGGAGAATGTACAGACTTCTTACTAACAGCAGTGGGTATCAAACTCCAATTGGTAACACTCACAACACGCTGGAGGAACTCAGCAGGTCGGGCAGCATCCGTGGAAACGATGAGTTGATGTTTCGGGCCCAAAGTGTCGACTCATCGTTTCCATGGATGCTGCCCGACCTGCTGAGTTCCTCCGGCGTGTTGTGAGTGTTGCTTTGATCCCAGCATCTGCAGATTATTTTGTGTTTACAAACCCCAATTGGTGACTATTCTTGCTGCTGAGTCACTGTGAACCAAAACATGCCAGAAAATGCCTCTTGAACTTAATACCTGCAAGTCAAAGTTTCTTTAACAACCCACCTCTCCTGTACAACACCAGACTCCCTGAAATGGGCACCCTTCTCTGAGATCTGTCAAACTATAATCCCCGAAGTAGAGAGGGATAATTCGGAATGGCATTGAGGAACTCATGTTTGATGGTGTTGGCCAACTTAAACCCAGTACAAATGCTGGAATGAGAGCACTAACCTCTCAAATTATGCACCTCACCTTTCAAAGTGAAATCTCCACTGTTTTAATAACTTGAGGTTAAAATGGTATAGTGCCTCTAATAATTATGTAAGGAAGGGTCTACACTTAATCCTCACTGATTAGCCTTCAATGCAAAGATTTGGATTGTGAGAAAAAATTTGTCTTGCCATATCATAAACACAAGAGATTCTGCACCTGATGAACAGACTTGGCTCAAAACATTGACTGTTTATTCCTCAGCAGATCAGGCAGCGTCCATGGAAAAGAGCAAACAGCTGACGGTTCAGACTGAGACCTTTCTTCCGGAGTCCCGAAGAAGGGTCTCAGCCCAATACATTGGTTGTTAACTCCTTTCCATAGATGCTGCATGATCTGCTGAGTTCCTCCAGCATTTTGAATGGGTTACTTTTGCCGTATTTCTCTCAAAAGTCTTGGTCTTGAAATGTTAACTCTGTTTATCTTTCCATGGATGCTAGTTGACTTGCTGAGTGTTTCCAACAATTACAGATTTCCAGTATCTGTAGTTCTTTCGAATCTCTTGCGGCAATTGGGTAGAAATAAAGAGATGCCCTACCAGGGGTGTGCTTTCTCAGTTCCAAATCTAAGGACATATACCCATTGGCCAGTTTATTAGATACATCCTGCACCCAATAAAGTAACCATTGAGTATATGTTCATGGCCTTCTGATACTGTAGCCCATCCATTTCAAGGTTCTATGTAATGTGCATTCAGAAATACTCTTCTGCACACCACTGTTGCAATGCGTGGTTATTTGAGTTACTGTCGCCTTCCTGTCAGCTTGAACCAGTCTGGCCATTCTCATCTGATCTCTCTCATTAATGAGGTGTTAATGCCTAAAGAACTGATGCTCACTGAATGATTTTTGTTTTTTGCATCATTCTCTGTAAACTCTGGAGACTGTTGTCAGTGAAAATCCCAGGAGATCAGAAGTTTCTGAGTTACTCAAACTACCCCATCTGGCACCAACAATCATTCCACGGCCAAAGTCACTTAGATCATATTTCCTCCCCATTCTGATGTTTGGTCTGAATGAGACAGTTCTTGACCATGTCTGCACTGAATTTTATGCATTGAGTTGCTGCCACGTGATTGGCTGATTAGATATTTGCATTAACGAGCAAATAAAGTGGCCACTGAATGTATATGACTTAAAGATGTAATAAAGCTTCACTGTAAGGTCCCAAGAATTAGGGCTTGTCCTTTGAGGAGAGATTAAGCAGAATTCTTTGATATTACAGCTTTGGATGTAGCAGTCAAAACCAAAGTCAAATGTCACAGTATTGAAGAATGTACTGTATACGTCACCATATACTACCCTAAGATTCACCTTCTTGCAGGTATTTTCAGTAGAACAAAGAAATATAATAGAATCAATGAAAAACTACACACAAAGACTGACAAACAAGCAGTGTGCAAAATAAAACAAATTGTGCAAATAATAAATAAATAAAGAGAAGTTGTACAATTATTGAATATATAAAATAAATAAAATCTATAAAATTCTTAGGGGTGTTTGACAGGATGAATGCTGTTAATGTGGTACTCTGATTGAAGAGACTCTAGAGTAAGGGAGAAGTGTCAGAGGTACAGTAAAGATCATTTAGAACTGAGATGAAAAGGGAAGTCACGCTTGGTTTCCTTTTTGGATAAAGCAGAAGCTTATGGGTTCATAGTCCACACTAGACACTTGACTATGAATATTTAAGCTAACACACCAATGCAAGAGTGCTGCACAATTAGAGCGATTGGTGTCAAATTGTCCGCCATCTCAAGAGCTGGCACAGCTTCTGATGCTCTGTTCTGAAGATCAGTGGTATCTTCTCCAATGTTCTCACCAATTTTTGGACACTCAGTTAACATCTCAAAACCAGATGATCAAGCCACTACCATTTTGTTGCTTGGGTGATCTTGAAACTTATCTCATGGCTCCTACATTAGAACATCGATTGCCATTAAAATACTATATTGGGTAGAGTGTGCTTCAACACAAATTGAGGTTTTTACACTGCACTCCCCACTCCGCATTTTGTGACTGTTTAGAAATAGTTTGCAGAGACCTGAGGTTTTGGAAGACACTTGCCCCTAAAAAGCAGTACCCCAAGTAGGCATTAATGACATCAGAGCGACACACACAGAATGCTGGAGGAACTCAGCAGGTCAGGCAGCATCTATGGAGAGAAAACAACAGTTGACGTTTTGGGCCGAAACCCTTCATCTCAGCTCAAAGTGTCAACTCTTTATTTCCCTCCATAGATGCTGCCTGACCCACTGAGCTCCTCCAGCATTTTGTGTCCCTTGCTCCAGCATCTGCAGTGTCTTTCGTGTGAAAGGAAGGACCTACAAGTGGCCATTAAGTGGTGACTCTTTGTGTGTATCTCCAATGGAATCATTAAATATTCTCATTTAGGACTAATACAGTTGAAATCCACAGACACAGCCATGGGCACTTCAGTAGGCAACATTGCTTTAAGACATTTAAAACATCTATTGACACTAAAATTTAGCGACATCAGTGCATCCAGGATTGCAGACTCAGGTTGTGAGTGCAGTTCCCCTTTAAGAAAATGGAAGCGGGACAGTGCGCTGAGCTACAGATACAATTGAAACGTAGAGGCTTTCATCCCTCACTCCCAACTATTCCATTGGCAAATGTCCACTCTCTGGAAAATAAAAATAAAGACCTCAAAGCAAGTTTGCAGTACCATAAGGACATCAGAGATTGCTGTGTACTTTGCTTTATGGAAACATTCACCCCTCCCCCTACTATGTTGGATGCATCTCTGCAGCCTGATGGCTTCACCATTCTCCACAAAGACAGGACAGCTCAGTTTTTTACAGGTAAAGGAAGTGCAGCATGCTTTATGATCAGCTTATTGGGGTACACAGATGTGGTGGTTTTGTTTTCAGACCGGCTCACCCGACCTGAAACATCTAGCGGTCAAGTCTCATCCATTTTATACGCAAAGCAGGTTTCCCACTATCATCCTGGTAGTGGTGTACATTCTGCCTCAGGCCAATGTCAGACAGGCTCTGGAGGAGGTGAGCATCATAATCAGCGGTCATGAAACAGCGCACCCTGATCCCTTTCCTATCATTGTGGGGGATTTCAACCAGGCCAGCTTGAAGAAGTCAACAATATACCAACTGTAGGGCCAGAGGAGCCAACACACTTGACCACTCTTACACCACCAACAAAAATGCTTATCATGCCATCCCATGCCCACACTTTGGGAAGTCCAATCGCCTGGCTGCACTTATACGCCTAGCATACAGGCAAAGACTAAAGACAGCAGCACCAGGAAGGTATGGTCAAAGGTAAGGACCAAGAAGGTATGGTCAAAGGAAGCAGAGGAGCACTTACAGGCCTGCTTTGAGTGAACTGGACAATATACAGAGACTCATCTTCGGATCTCAATGAATACACCACCGTTGTCACCAACTTCATCAAGACCGGTGTGGATGAATGTCAAGAACATACCAGACATACCTAAAGCTGTGGATGAATCAAGAGATTCATAGACTGTTGAGGGCTAGATTTGTGGCATTCAAGACAGATGATCCAGAACTATACGAGAAGTCCAGGTACAATCTATGGAAGGCTAAAATAAATAATTCCGATGGAGTTATAGATGGAAAAAGATGCATGTCAGCTCTGGCAGGATTTGTAGGCTATTATCTCTTACAAGGCAAAATCTAGCATCATGAATGGCTGTAATACTTCACTCCCAGGTGAGCTTTTATGCATAAATTGAAAGTCAGAATAAAACTACACTTGTGCGAATCCCTGCAGCATCTGGTGACCCAGTGATCTCTGTCTCAGAAGCCAATATCAGGATATCTTTCATGAGGGTAAACCCTCGCAAGGCATCAGGCCCTGATGGCATACCTGGTAAGGCTCTGAAAACCTGTGCCAACCAACTGGCAGGAGTGTTCAAGGGCATCTTCAATCTCTCACTGCTGCAGTCAGAGGTCCCCACCTGCTTCAAAAGGGCAACAATCATACCAATGCCCACCAAGAGCAGGTGAACTGCCTCAAATACTATTGCCTAGTTACACTCACATCTACTGTGATGAAGTGCTTTGAGAGGTTGGTCATAGCCGGAACCATCTCCTGCCTAAGCAAGGACCTGGACTGGCAGCAATTTGCCTATCACCACAATAGGTCAACAGCAGAAGCAATCTCACTGGCTCTTCATTTGGCCTTGGATCACCTGGACAATGCCAGTATCTATGTCAGACTGCTGTTTATTGATTACACTTCAGCATTCAACACCATCGTACCCTCAGTTCTAATCAATAAGCTCCAAACCTAGACCTCTGTACCTCCCTCTGCAACTGGATCCTTGACTTCCTCACCAGGAGACCACAGTCAGTGCAGATCAAAAATAACATCTCCTCTTTGCTGACAATTAACACTGGATGCGTGCTTAGCCCACTGCTCTACTCTCTCTACACCCGCAACTGTGTAGCTAGGCACAGCTCACATGCCATCTCTCAACTATTGTTGGCAGAATTTCAGATGGAAATGAGGAGGCAAACAGGAGCTAGATAGTTCAGCTGGATGAGCAGTATCACAACAACAGCTTGCACTCAACGTCAGTAACACCAAGGAATTGATGGTGGACTTCAGCAAGGGGAAGTCAAGGGAACACACAGCAGTCCTCATTGAAGGATCAACAGTGAAAAGGGTAAGCAGTTTCAAGTTCCTGGATGTCAGCATCTCTGAAGATCTAACCTGGCTCCAATGTACTGATGCAAATTACAAAGAAGGTACGACAGCAGCTGTATTTCATTAGAAATTTGAGGAGGCTTGGTATGTCACCAAAGACTCTTGCAAATTTCTACAGGTGTAACCCGGAGGGTATTCTAAGTGGCTCTATCACTGTCTGGAATGGATGGGCCATTGCACAGGTTCAGAAAAAGCTGCAGAAAGTTGTAAACTCAACCAGGTCCATCATGGGCACCAGCCTCCCCAGCATCGAAGACATCTTCAAAAGACAATATCTCAAGAAGGCAGCATCCAAGACAAAGGGGCCCCATCACCCTCTTCTCATTGCTACCATCAAGGAGGAGGTACAAGAACCCAAAGACACATAATTCAATGTTTCAGGAACAGCTTCTTCCCCTCCACCATGGGATTTCTGAATGGACAATGAATGCTTGAACACTACCGCACTATTTTTTGTTCCCCTTTTGCACTACTTAATTTAATTTTATTGTAATTTATAGTTTTTAAAAAATATATTATGTGTTACAATGCACTGCCGTGTAAAACAACACATTTCACTGCATACAATATGCTAGTGAATTTGAACCTGATTCGGATTCTGATTTTAGAGTTATTACCCTTCAGCCATCAGGCTCCTGAACAAGCGTGGATAACTTCACTCACCTCAACACTGAACTGATCCCACAACCTATGAACTCACTTTCAACGACTCCACAACTCATGTTCTCAGTATTAGTTATTTATTGTACAGTTTGTCTTCTTTTGCACATTGATTGCTTGTCAGTTTTTGTATGTAGTATTTCATTGATTCTACAGTATTTTTATGTTTTACTGTCAATGCATGCAAGAAAATGAATCTCAGGGTAGTATATAGTGACATACGTATATTTTTATAATAAATTACTTTGACTTTTGACTCCTTAGGTTTTGACTCTGATATCTATAATTCTTCTAAATCCAGAAGCTGCAATACAGTGACATATATGCACTTTCATATTAAAGTTACTTCGAACTTTGAACATTGACTTAGCTGACTGTGCCAAGGCCTGATTGTAACCCCGGGAAATGCAGGAGGTTCTTTTTGGAGAATATTTTACTTCTCATAGTTTGCCATCTCCTTCTTGCATTAATGTCAATTATTATCCACCAAACCATTTACTACTGTCACATTTCCCCCAATGCAATGACTGTGACTTTGAAACCTGTAAACACTCGTTTAGTAGTTCCTAGGACTCATGGCAATAGAGCTCCACGAGACCCTCTAATTTCCTTCCAAGATTCAAGATTCAAGCTCATTTGTAACATGTACATTGAAACGCACCTTCAGTGGCCACTTTATTAGGTACACTTATACACCGGCTTATTAATTCAAATAGTTAATCAGTCAATCATGCGGCAGCAATTCAATGCATAGAAGCTTCATATATGGTCAAGGGGGTTTAGTATTCAGACCAACATTGGACTGGGGAAGAAATGTGATCTAAGTGACTTTGACTGTAGAATGATTGTTGGTGCCAGATGGGGTGGTTTGAGTATCTCAGAAATTGATGATATCCTGGGATTTTCACAGACAGCCGTCTCCAGAGTTTACAGAGAATGGTGCGATAAACAAAAAGAAAATCTAGTGAGCAGCAGTATTGGGCGAAAATGCTATGTTCATGAGAGAGGTCAGACTGGTTCAAGCTGACAGGAAGGTCACAGTTACTCAAGTAACCATGCATAACAACAGCGGTGCGCAAAAGAGCATCTCTGAATGCACAACACTGCAAACCTTCAAGTGGTTGGGCTACAGCAGCTGAGGATCACGAGCATACACGCACAGTGAAATGTGTTATTTACATTAACACTAACCCACCCAAGGGTGTGTTTCTTTTCTCCAAAACATGCAAGT
The DNA here is from genome assembly GCF_963921235.1 of Mobula hypostoma. Classification (NCBI taxonomy): domain Eukaryota; kingdom Metazoa; phylum Chordata; class Chondrichthyes; order Myliobatiformes; family Myliobatidae; genus Mobula; species Mobula hypostoma. The sequence continues at coordinate 13,466,776 of NC_086119.1, forward strand.
TTGTGAAACCTAAGACTGGTGCTCACTTTATCTGAGCGTCTCAGTTCACCCTCTGCTCCCTGTCTTCCATATTCTTCGGCCTTGCATGAAGTGTGGGCTCTGGCCACCCATCAATAAGGAAAGCAAAGCTACGTACCATTTCTCGGTAACAGGCCAGTCCCCGCGAGCCCTGCTGCTCTCAAACAGTTAAGTGATTTGACCCAAATAGCACAGGGATCTGACGCTCGCATCTCAGACGTGTCGGTATATTGAGGCTTAATCCGTCAGCTCGAGGATTTATTTGATTTGTTAGAACCATCTGTCATAGGGGTTGAATGATGCACTGGTTTTTATTCCAGGATGTGCAGGATTACAGATGCTACACTGTACAGGAGGAGGCCATGCTCTGCACTGTGCCGCCTGCAGGCAGAGCTAATTATTCCGATTTGACCCCTTGTTTAAGAAAAAAACAGCACTCAATACATATGGCTTTCATTCCATTAGCAATCCAATATATTCCTAAAAAAAAGACCAAACCCATAATCCATGAATGAACATTCTAATATTTCCATATCAAAAGCATTTGAAAGTATTTTTAAATAAATTGTTTCTATATTGAATTTTAAATTGATTAAGGTACAATCAGATTACCTTTTAAATATATAATTTTGATTTTAAATTAATCTTACTTAGGATAATTTATCAAACCTTCTTAATTTCCCATTTCCTTCTTGATATAAACATTACATTGAACAAAGGAATCAGCTCAGGTAGAATCTACAAGTTTTCCGTTACCTCCTCCTCTGGCACGTTAGTGACTGACTGACAATTCAAATCAATCTCTTTAACTGAATGGATTCATATAATTTAACCTTGTCAAGACTTGGATTAAAAGCAAGAAAGAGTAATGGTGAGCCAAATGAAAGATGCCTAAGTATCAGGTTTAATCTTTTCTAAAAATAAAGCTTTTCACAGAATCTGAGCAAAACTGTTGAAGACATTTTTTTTATCCAACACTTTTTGCCTTATTAAAGATGATGGGTTCTGTTCAGAACAATTAACGGCTTATGTTTAGCTACTGTAAAGGATTTTAAAGAGCAGAGAATCTTTTTTTAGCATTTCTTACATTTAATGTGCTTGCAAATGCATGTAAGTTTGAAGGTCAAAGGTGAAGACATTCACCTTGGATCACAGTGATAAACAGGTCGTGGCTGTTGTCCACGACTGTGCATCTCTGCATTTCCTGTCACCCAATTCGTGCTTCAGGAAGGCTAACAGTTTCATCAAGGATGCTTGCCACCCTGGCCATTCTGTTTTCCTTTTTCTACCTTCTGGGAGGAGAGGGTAAGGAATGAGCCTCTGTTGGTCACAGTCGACCATGGATGTTGTGTCTCAACTGTCTAGATACACAAGCCTGGGCAGTACGATATCGAGAGCATGCTTTTTGCCCATGTAGCAAGCTCCTCCTCTCCACACATCTGATGAACCCAGAGGAATGGCAGAGTCCAATACAGTTTGGCACCAGCAGCATCACAGGGATTGCCAGCCAACGTTGAGCTCAAAGTAGGACTGCCTTAGGGACACCAGCTCCAGATTTTTCCTTTGGGTTCGATGCTGACGGTCAAATCAGAAGTACAAAAGGCAAGTCTGCCAGTCACTGCAAGTTCTCTGAGGAAATCAAAGCCCAATGCCTGCAAGCCCACGTCCAAGTCCAGTGGAAGTTGGAGGCCTAACCTGGGGTTAAAAGGTTGTGCATGTCCATGGGTGGGAGGGAGGAACAGGACTTGGTTTGCTGTTGGTGTTTTGTTGTTTATATGTTCTGTGTTGTTCTGCCAAGCATATGGGTATGTTATATTGGTGCTGGAATGTGTGGTGACACTTAACGGGCTGCCCCAGCAGACCCTCCGCTGTGTTGGTGGTTAATGCGTGCATGTTCCTATGTACACATGACAAATAAACTTGAATCTTGAATCTTGAATCGTTTGCTATATTGTTGTATGTTCTATATTAAAGCATATTGGCTCGGCATTATCACATTGAACTCTTCCATGGATGGCCAGACCCAGATGTGGAAGGAGGAGGTTTGGGCATGGGGTCTAGCAACCCCATTCCTAAAAAAACCCAGAGCTACAGAAATCTTAACAGAAGTTCCAAAGACCTCATTCCTAGGAAAGGAAGGATCTTACACCAAAAAGATGGGCTACACCTGGGGACATCTTGAAAGACTGGCCTAGGCTATAGGGCTGGTGAGCTCCTGTCGGTGGCCTATTCCCTAATAGGGGTGTTGGGCTAAACAAGCAAACAATTATCACATTGATGTTGTGGCATCTTACTGTCTCTAAATTGGACAGCATTTACTACATGACAGCAGTATCCACACTTCCTTATCTGTAAGATATTGGGAGGTGTTGAAGAAGTGAAAGATCCTTCAGACATTCTGCATTCTTTCCTCTGGTGCACAGTCCCTAAAGACCAATCCCAACCGATATATAAACTCAGGAATAGTGTATCTCAAAATTTTTGAGCTTTTTCTCCCAGAGATCCACATTGGGATGGTCTGGACACGGAATCAGCAGTGTGCTTGCAAACAAAATGACACGACTTGCCAAACACTTTCATGAAGATGTTGCCCATTAGATTTCAGTAAATGTTTCCCATATACATAAATACTCGATGGTTGCCATAGATCCTCCACCAGCTGATAATCTGGAAAATCCATGGAAAATTAAACCCTTAAATATAGTTATACTAAAGTCAACCTGTATGAATATTATTTAAAAGAATGAGGTGTTCTAATTTTCAGATACATTAACTCTGAAATATTATGTTTGATAAAGATTCATGAATGCAAGAAGAAACCAACAACTTAATGAGAAAGATATCTAATGGATCTCTGGTGGAATTAATCATGGGTTTTTTTTATGGAGGCATGGAAATACCAGTGAGTTCTGCCCAGGGACCTTATAGATTTCCATCTTGCAGTATAGACTTCCTACCAGTAGAGGGTGATCCATCATGTTATTTTTAAAATCTAGAGTATGGCCTCATGTGCGGCATTCCTAGCCCACAAGGCAAGGTGACTTGTTCTCCCAATGCATATATACATGTCAAATTCGATGTGGTATGGCCAAGTAGTCTACCCTTTATTTCAAATGGAAATACTTGTTCTACACAGTAGCCTTTCCTAATCTCAGGGTGAGATCTCATGTTGATTGTGAAGTGATGTCTCTGTTATGACATGGAAATATTGCTGAGTAGACTGTACTAAGTAATAAGTTCCTCTAACATTTTATCAATTGTTTTGATAGATGGCATTGATCTCTATACAGCCGCTGAAAGGCCAGCAGTTGAGTTTCTGGCAACTTCAATATAGCAACTGCATTTATTTAATTATCAGAAAATTAAAGATTCCGTTTATTTTCTCAGTCATTTATGAAATGAGTGTTCTGCTCCTTCATGATCTAACAATGATTGCAAACTCTATTGCAAATATTCTGCTCTACCATCTACCATCCCAGAAAATAAGTTGGCCAATGAGATTCTGCACAATGATGAAGAACTACCAAAGTCTCCCACAGATGGAATTACAGATATATTAACCCTTTCTCTTCTAGTCCCACTAGGCAGAATTTCAACACTTGTAACCCTTAAAACATAATGGCATGGAATTTCAGCAATAAGTCACTTCCCATTCGTTCCCATTCTTGTTCCGTATACAGAGAGGTCACCAGATTAGGAAATATTCTTCAGTTTAGTACTACTTTACACTTAGACTGTGCTAGGCAGGTATTTTTGAAGGGACCGAAGGGCGTAAATTCAAAGAAGATGTGCAGGGAAGTTTCCTTTTGCACAGAGAGAATGGTGGGTGACAGGAGTGTGATGCCAGGATTCGTAGTGGAGACAAATACTTAATAGGGTCTTAGATAGGCTTGGGAATGTGCAGATAATGGGGTGATACGGACAGTGTACAAGCAGAGGGAATTAGTTCATTAGGGCATTTGATTATTAATTAAATTAATCCAGGACAACATTGTGGCTCAAAGGGCCCGTGCTGTACTATTCTAGGTTCTATAATACGTGTTTACAATCAGTGTGCTGTATTCTTCCTATTAATCAAAACAAAACAGAAATATTCATTATCTAAAATTTCATTACAATGGTGGGGACATTACATTTCAGTAGCCTGAGACCGCATTATTCTCAACAGTCCTGTATTTTCTGATGTATTTTGTCGATAGGACGGCTGCATACAAACCTAATCTCCTTTCTACATTAAATAAGATTATCCAGTTGAAAATCAAAGAAGTGCAGACAGTCCCAAGTTAAACAATCTGCTTATTCATGCCTCAAGCCAGTTATAATTCCAAACGTGTCAAAATTAAGAAGCTGAGTGAAGGTCCCACTCTGTCCTCAGTAAGGTAAAATCTGTATTATTAAAGTAATGATAGAATTAAGGATGTAATACTGAGCCTTTATAAGGCATTAGTTGAGGATTGTGAGCAGTTTTGGTGCCCATATCTGTGAAAGGATGTGCCAGCATTGGAGAGGGTCCAGAGGAGGTTCACGAGAATGATCCCAGAATAAAAGGGTTATGTATGAGGAGTGTTTGAAGCCTCAGGGCCTGCACTTGCTGGAGATTTGAAGAATGGGGGGGGCGGGCAGGGGGGAGCTCATTGAAACCTATTGAATATTGAAAAGCTTTAATGAAGTTATTTGAAAGACGGTTACTTTAACTTTTTTTATATGCAGCGATGCCATCTGGCATTTAGCCCCATGGTGGTATGGTCAAGGAGGGGGGTCCAGACAAACAGTGGTCCAATCAAGATCTCAGCAGCGGAGCTAGTGGAAGATGAAGACACATCACAAAGGCAGTGAAGGGAGAGGAAGGTCATAGCTAACAAGCGCTCCATGCCACCGATCCCTGATCCTGATCTGTCAAGGACTGTGTGGTGGCTGCCCTTGCATCAGCCACCCCATGTTAAACAAAGTCACACACAGGCATTCTCTATTAAAGGAATCCACCCGAACATCCCAGTTACGTGGATCCCAGATTGGTCTCTACAGCCCCTAGACAACCCCTTTGGAGAAAACCAAAGTGATTGCACTACAGTACAGTTCAGGCCCTTCGGCCCTATAACCTACTCCAAGGTCAATCTAATCCCTCCTTCCCGCACAGTCCTCCACTTTTCTTTCATCCATGTGCCAACTGAAGAGGCTCTTAAATATCCCTGATGTATCTGCCTCTACCACCATCACACGATCTCACCGTTCTCCATGTAAAATCCTGTAAAAAAACAAATTTCAGCTTCCAGCACATCCAACATGTTATCCTCCGCAGCTTCTGCCATCTCCAAAGGGAACCTACCACTAAATATATCTTTACCTCCCTCACCCTCTCCGCTTTCTGCAAGGATTGCTCCATCCATGATTCCCTTGTCCATTCGTCCCTCCCCACTAATCTCCCTCCAGACCCTTATCCTTGTAAGCGGCCTAAGTGCTACACCTGCCCATACAGCTCCTCCCTCACCTCCATTCAGGGCCCCAAATACTCCTCCCAAGCGAGGCAACATTTCACCTGCAAATACCCTGGGTTGTCTATTGTGTCTAGCGCCCCAAATGAAGCCTCCTCTGCTTTTCTCTCCAGCCCTTTACCTTGCCCACCCACCTGGCTTCACCTCTCACCTTCCAGCTAGCCTCCTTCCCCTCCCCCCACTATTTTATTTTTGCATCTTCCCTCTTCCTTCTCAGTCCTGAAGAAGGTTTCAGCCTGAAACATCGACTGTTATTCATTTCCATAGACGCTGCCTGACCTGCTGAGTTCCTCCAGTGTCTTGTGTGAGTTGCTCCAAGTATCAGCTATGTGATATCATGAATTTCTCCTGCCACTCAATAAGATCATGGTTAAACTTCTATTTCACTTCCATGCATTGATTTCAGTTCCAAATATATTCATCACGGCTTTTTTTAGAGTTGGGACATTTGGAGCAAATAAATTGCTGCTTGCTTCACTCCTAAATGGCCAACCTCCTATTCTAAGAATACAGTCTCAAATTCAATACTTGGCAAACAATCTCCCAGCTTCTGGTTCATTAAACCCTTCCCAACAGAAAAGAAAAGAAAGGATCTAAGATTTTTTTTCTCACACAGAGTATTTTGGATCATGCACTGTAATATGACCCATCTACTGAGGTGGAGGGTGAAAATATTTGAAATGGATTCAGATAGGATGGTGAAAGGGTAAAGACACAGGTCAGCGATCTGGGATCAGAATGGGCAGCTCTAAGTTAAATGACTGAATAACGGCTAAATGGACCAGATTTCATGCTGCACGCCACACCTCCCTGCTCAAATTATTCTCTAGTGAAAGGTTCAACTCATTCTGCAACCTTGCCCATAGCAGCCAGATATATTCACTCGCAGACATACAGGATGTGTGATAGTAGATTCACATGTTAGTTTCACAGTTCATGAAACTGACACTTTCCATTAGTCCACTGGCTGGTCAGGCTTGGAAATTATATCTGTTCACTTTCATTACATGACTTTTTATTCTGAAGGTATGGCTATTATGCAAATGCATTTTATATAAGACAAAGGGAAATATCCTGTAATGGACCACCAACGTCCTCACACAACCTCCTGATGATTAAACACGCACTTCACCTCCCTTCCACCAGATGAACCAAAATTAATGACTAGACTGTATGCCACAAGTACCATCTTCAATAATACAGAATTAAAGCACAGAATCAAATGGATGAATGTTTATAATGAAAGGACTGGTATTAATTTACCTTTGACTTTTTTTAGCAAATATTTCAGAAAGGATTACAAAATGAATGTCTGGAACGTATGCTGTACTATAAATTATGCAAAAATCACGCTTAGAGCTAATTAAGTGTGAGCTGATTTTTTTTAAAGTGCTTGGTTTATGGAAAGAGATGAAACATCAATAGGAAATTGTAAGTTCATTTAAAGTTGTGAATGTTTACTGAATTAAATTTGTTTGGTTCTTTGGGTGAGGCTTTGTTCTTCAAGTGTGGTAAACAAATGGAAAATGGATATGTACACTCAGTGGCCACTTTATTAGGTAGCACCTGTGACTAATAAAGTGGCCACGGAGTAAATGTCCGTGGTGCTCTGCTGTAGCCCATCCACTTCAAAGATTGACATGTTGTGCATTCAGAGATGCTTTTATGCACACCTCCGTTGTAATGCATGGTTATCTGTCGCCTTCCTGTCAGTTTGAACCAGGCTAGCTATTCTCCTCTGACCTCTCTCATTAACAACATGTTTTTTGTCCATAGAATAGCCAATCACATGATTTTTTTTTTGTTTATTGCACCTTTCTCTGTAACCTCTAGAGACTGCTGCATGTGAAAATCCCAAGAGATCAGCAATTTCTGAGACACTCAAACCACCCCATCTTGGCATCAGCAATCATTCCATGCCAAAGTCACTTAGATCATATTTGTTCCCCATTCTGATGTTTGGTCTGAACAACAACTGAACCTCTTGACCAAAACTGCATGCTGTTATGTACTGAGTTGCTGACATATGATTGGCTGAGTAGATATTTGCATTAAGGAGCAGGTGTACAGGTGTACCTAATAAAGTGGACACGGAGTGTAAATCAGCCACAATGGGCTGAATGTCCTCACTCTGCTCCTACAGTATCTCTTATAGTCTTACAGAACAGCACATCACAGAGGAATATAAACCAACTGTAATGTCAAGCATCGTACAGACATTTTTGTTCCAAAAACCTGGTCAATGAGGTAGACTTTCAAGTATGAGCTCATGGAGGCAGAGTGATGTGTAAGTCCAGGAAGCTGAGTACCTTTACAGGAGAAGGCAAAGCTATTATTGATAGGCCGATGAAATTCAAGGAAGATCAAGGGACCAGAATGGGATGAGTGCAGATCTTTGGGCAGCTATGGTACTGGAGGAGGTTACAAAGGCTGGTAGGAGCAAGAAGACATAGGAATTAAAAAACATGAATAAAAGTGATAAAACTTTGGCACTGATTTACTGGAAGCCAACATGGCTCAGCAAGCACAAGGGCTGTTGAGTGAGAGTTCAAGATCAAGATTCAAGATTCAAGTTTATTTATCACGTGTATATCGAAGCATACGGCGAAATGCATCATTTGCGTCAACAACCAACACAACTGTGGGTGTGCAGATGTGGTTTGCAATTGTCACCACACATTCCGTCACCAACATAGTATGTTTGGCAGAATAACACAGAATATAACAAAACAGAGTAGAACGAGTGACAAATCCATAACAAAACAAGCCCCACTACACACACACACACACACACACACACACACACACACACATACACACACACACTCACTCTTCTAACCCCAAGGCTGGCCGTATTCTTTGGCCTCCAATTTGACCCTATTCAAAAGCTTCAAAGGAACATCTAAACAAGCCTGATGCATTTTGAAAACAAGTCCTGTGGACTGATGAAGTTAAAATAGAACTTTTTGGCCGCAATGAGCAAAGGTATGTTTGGAGAAAAAAGGGTGCAGAATTTCATGAAAAGAATACCTCTCCAACTGTTAAGCACGGGGGTGGATTGATCATGCTTTGGGCTTGTGTTGCAGCCAGTGGCATGGGGAACATTTCACTGGTAGAGGGAAGAATGAATTCAATTAAATACTAGCAAATTCTGGAAGCAAACATCACACCATCTGTAAAAAAGCCGAAGATAAAAAGAGGATGGCTTCTACAACAGGATAATGATCCTAAACACACCTCAAAATCCACAATGGACTACCTCAAGAGGCACAAGCTGAAGGTTTTGCCATGGCCCTCACAGTCACCCGACCTAAACATCATCGAAAATCTGTGGATAGACCTCAATAGAGCAGTGCACGCAAGACGGCCCAAGAATCTCACAGAACTAGAAGCCTTTTGCAAGGAAGAATGGGCGAAAATCCCCCAAACAGGAATTGAAAGACTCTTATCTGGCTACAAAAAGCGTTTACAAGCAGTGATACTTGCCAAAGACGGTGTTACTAAGTACTGCCATGCAGGGTGTCCAAACTTTTGCTTCGGGCCCTTTTCCTTTTTTGTTATTTTGAAACTGTAAAAGATGGAAATAAAGAAGTTTTCTTGCTTAAAATATTAAAGAAATGTGTCATCTTTAATTTTATGCCTTTTGGAAATCAGTTCATCTTTTACTCGCTTAGCTATTCACAGTAACAGAAATTTTGACCAGGGGTGCCCAAACTTCTGCATGCCACATATGAAGGAGGCACTTGATTTAGCTTCAAAGTTTATTGATTTCATTTTCAGCTTCTAAATATCTATTATAGCAGGTTAGACTGTTCACACATGGACTTCAGGCCAACCACAAGAAAGCTTTTGACTTCTAGTGAAGGGTTTCAACATGCACTGTACTTCTGAGTACCTAAATCATTCCTGGCAGCATTTCAAGGGCTTATGGTTGGATGACCTTGGCTTTTTATGCAGAAATTTGTTTAGTTGGGTTGTGTTCCTGTTGAATAATGTATATGATAAATTAAATCAGCATTGCATCTTCATGCATTCTGGTGATTTAAGTCATCTGTAAGCTAAATTTTCTTTTGACCTTTTCGAAATCAAATCACGCTGCTCATTACCAAGCATTTTCCCCCAAATTGTCTCCAGAATAAAAGCGGCTAATTAGGAGAGAGGTCACGTGGTGTGCTGATGGAGGAACAGGCAGAGCTCTGAAGCTCCCGGGGCAAATTGTCTTTTTCACTGCTTCCGTGGCCTCGCACAAGATAAGAGCTGCATTCTTCTGCTGAAAGTGTTTAGAAACATGTGTTGTAAAGGCAATATCCTGGAGACCGCAGGATAATGGGGAAGAGGAAGGCTTATTTATCTTTTATTATTATTATTTGCTATTTTTGTATTTGCACAGTTTGTCTTCTTTCGCACATTGTCAGTCTTTGTGTGTAGTTTTTCATTGATCCTATTACATATTTTTTATTCTGCTGTGAATGCTTGCAAGAAAATGAATCTCAGGATAGTATATGGTGACCTACACGTACTTCATAATTAAGTTACTTTGAACTTTGAACTTGTGAAAAAAATCATATGTTGCTGGGTTGAAGTAACCAGTCTTTTTAAGTCCATGGTTATAAAGCAGGGGTCCCAAACGAAAGATGGGGTAAATATTTTAATCAGATCAGTCTAATGAAGGGTCTCAGTCCACAACGTCAACTGTTTAATCCTCTCTATGGATGCTGTCTAACCTGCTGAACTCCTCTAGCATTTTGGGTGCGTTGTCACACTTAACATGCTGGAGGAACTCAGAAGGTCAGGGGAGTATACAGTTGATCCACCTACCTTACCCCTCATCTGGCTTCACCTATAACCAGCCAGCTTGTGCTCCATCCCCCCACCTCCTTATTCTACTATCCCCTTCCTTTCCAGTCCTAATGAAAGGTTGCCACCCAAAAATCCGATTGTTTATTCTCCTCCATAGATGCTGCCTGACCTGCTGAGCTCCTCCAGTATTTTGTGTGCATTTGCTCTGGATTTCCAGCACCTGCAGAATCTCTTGTAGTTCAGAACATGCAGTGCAGAAACATAAACTCTAGGAACATAATGTTGGGACATCCTTTGTTGCTTTGGATGTACAAAAGCAAAATATTCTGTGAATTCACAACCTATGAATTCACTTTCAAGAACTCTACAACTCAAGTTCTCAGTATTTATTTTTGTATTTGCACTGTTTATACTATTTGCCTGTTTGTCAGTCTTTGTATGTAATTTTTAATTGATTCTATTTTATTTCTTTGTTCTACTGTGAATGCCTGCAAGCAAATGAATCTCATGGTAGCATACAGTGTCATATACATCCTTGATAATTAATTTACTTTGAACTTTGAATATTTAGCCAGACTGAATTACTTGTAAGCACATACCCCAGCATACTTTATCTAGCTCTGAATAAATACTGGAGGAGTCATCATAAACAGGCACTAGTGAAGGGGGGAGCCTAGAGCAGATCAAAGTATAAGCACTCACTGAGCCATATGAGATGAGAAATAAGACAGCTTTTAGCATCATAGGAGCAGCTGTTACAAACAGATATGGGCTGCTGGAATTCATTGATGGAGACACAATGAGTACACAGCAACGAAGATATGCTAAATCGCTATAAATTACTGATTATTCCTCAGCCGAACTGAGTCAAATTTTGGATTCTTTGCTTTAGGAAGGATGCCAGGGCTCTGGAGGAAGCCGAAGAGATTTACTAGAAAGGCCCCAGCATCAAAGCGCTTCTGTGGAGAGTCAGGAAATCTGAAATTATTTGGAGAAGATTAAGCAAAGACTTAATGAAGATGTTCAAAACTATGAAGTGTTTTGATGGCTTCGATCAGAAGAAGCTATGCCGCTGGAAGGCAGCCAGTGGTGTATAGAAACTGTTTGAAGATAATTAGCAAGAAAAACAGGAGCAATGAAGGAGAAACTCTTCGTCTGATTGTGTTATGGTGGGAGCAGGTTCTGTAGTAAATTTCAAAGTGAATTGCAATACATCAGGGAAAAAAATCTACATGGGAAAATTAGATAGCTCTTTCAAAGAACCTGCACTCTATCATGGAGTAATAGCCTCAGCACAGGATGAGAAAAAGCTGCAGAAATTTGCAAACTCAGCCGGCTTTATCATGGCACAAGCCACCCCGGCATCGAGGACATCCTCAAAATGCGATGCCTCACAATAGCGACATCCATCCTTATGGACGTCCTTCATCCAGGACCTGCCCTCTTCTCATTGCTACTGTCAGGAAGGAGGTACAGGAGCCTGAAGACACACACTCAGTGTTTCAGGAACAGCTTCTTCCCCTCCGCCATCAGATTTCTGAATGGACAATGAACCTCACTATTTTTTTTGGTCTCTTTTTGCATTACTTATTTAATATAATTTTATATATATATATATATATTACATATATGTGTGTGTGTATTGTAAGATAGTTTTTAAAATTATTATGTATTGCAAAGTATTGCTGCCACAAAACAACAAATTTCATGACATAAGCCGATGATATTAAACGATTCTAATTCTGATTCTTCCCATCCTCTCCCTCTAAGCATCTTACAGGATATCTGTAGCCAGCTTGAGAAAGTAAAGCTATCATTTTCTGGTAAGCTGGACGTTGAAGGGCACAGTTTGGTGTAATCAGGAGAACTCTTTGTTTCATCTTTTATTGCTGTTGTGTCACATATTTATATGACTGTTTTATTATAACAATTGCAGTAACATTATACACTGTCCTACATAAACATACACCTCCGCACTTTATGGCAACCTTCAATCTTCAGGCCATGGCACTCAGGGATTTGTGCTAATTTTACTTGGTGACTGTAGGCGCTGGATTGTAACTACATGGATTGTAAACACGAGAAAGTCTGCAGTTGCTGGAAATACAGCGCAATGCACACAAAATGCTGGAGGAACTCAGCATGTCAGGCAGCATCTTTGGAAATGAATAAACAGTCTGTTTTGGGCTGAGACCCTTCTTCGGGACTGGAAAGGAAGGGGGAAGACGACAGAATAAAAAGGTGTGGGGAGGGGAAGGAGGATAGCTGGAAGGTGATAGGTGTAACCAGGTGGGTAGGAAAGCTAAAGGGCTGGAGAAGAAGGAATCTGATAGGAGAGGAGAGTGGACCACAGGATAAAGGAAGAGAGGAGGGGACCCAGGGGTTGGTGACAGTCAGGTGAGAAGAGGTGTGAGGCCAGAGTGGGGAATAGAAGAAGAGGAGAGGGGGGAGGGAATTTGTTTTACTGGAAGGAGAAATCAAAATTCATGCTATCAGGTTGGAGGCTACTCAGATGGAATTTGAGATGCTGTCCCTCCACCCTGAGAGTGGCCTCGACATGTCGGAACAGGAATGGGAATTGGAATTAAAATGCTTGGCCACCAGGAAGTTATGCTTTTGCCTATACATACTGTGTTTTGCACCTTGGCCCCCAGGGGAACAATGTTTACATGTGTATGGTTGATTGACTATAAACTTGAGCATGGGAAAAGGTCAGGTTAATGGTAAGAACATTTATTGTGTTTATTTATATTCATTTATTTAGTGATACCTCACGGAACAGGACCTTCCAGCCTAACAAGCTGAAATTGCCCAGCACCCCACCTATTTAACCCTAGACTCATCACAGGACAATTTACAATGAACAATTAACCTACTAACCGGGACGTCTTTGGACTGTGGGAGGAAACCGGAGCACCCGGAGGAAACCCACACAGTTATGGGGAGGAACATACAAACTCCTTACAGACGGCAGCAGAACTGAACGCTGAACTCCAATGCCCCGAGTTATAATACTGCCACGCTAACAACTACGCTACTGTGGCACCCAGGGTGCCAGGGACCTGCTTGTATTAGGGGCTATAACGACGCAATGCAGTAATTGGGTTGGCAGTATGGATGCATCCAAAAATATGTAAAACATGAGGTCATGGATGCTTCCTTGTACAGGTGTTTGCTCCTTGAAATTCAGGACAAAGGCACATAACCTCCTAAAATTCAGAATTCAGAATTCAGAACACGTAAAATACCAGAAGCTGAAGAGACACACTCAATGTTTTAGGAACACCTTGTTCCCTTCCACCATTAGATTTCTGAATGATCCATGAAACCTTGAACACTACCTTCCTATTTTGCCCTCTTTTATTAGTTTTTTTATTATATTTCTTGTAGTAACTTTTATACATTGCACTGCTCCGGCAATTTCACCACACACGTCAGTGATAATGAACCTGATTCACTCCTGCGTTCGGCCCTGAATGCATCAAACAAGCTTCAACAGAGCTGCCTGTTTCTCAGTAATCCAACAAGAGACAGTCTGGGGAGTGGGAAGGAATGGGACAGTTGCTGAACAATCTAGCTAGCAATCTGTTTTTAAATTCCTCCCCACCCCTCTCCTCATCAGTAGTATCCTCAATATCTGGTAGTAGAGGGGAGGAGGTGCATTTGGAAAGAGGGACAAACTCTGATTTACTTGCAGACCCTTGTATTCCTACAGTAGTTTGCTTTTCATTAAAATCACAGTTAGAACATAAACAGCTGTAAATCCAGACTGAAGCCCGGGTATTTTGCCTGTAGCTGGGCAACCAAAGGAAGTGGAAAGCCATTAGGGAGGCTGGTTTTGTGCATTAGAAGATGAATATTGCTGAAGTTACTGCCTATATAATCTATAAAGAGGCACAGAGATAAATCCTCTGTTTGCCAAGCATAACAAATCCCATCGCAGCTACTGCTGACAAATCCACTTAACATCAGTGCCCAGACTGTCGGCCCTGGTTTGGGCCAAGAGCTGTTATTATGATTTCTCTTTAGATCTTACGCTTGTCAGAACGTAATGGCTCATAATACAACTGGCAGATCTGAGCTTTATTGTGTGAGGGCTTTGTCAGTCTGGTTGTTTTAGGATGGCTTCATTCCTTGTCTTGTCAACTTAATAATACTTAGTCTTGGCAAAGAAAATTTCTGCTGCTATTACAGATGACAGTCTTCACTATTGTATTCAATGTAACTATTTTATTCTATAAAATCCAGCTGTCATAAAAATTTCCAAGAAGTATATCTTTAATTTCAGGGATATTCTTGTGAGTCGTGTTACCATTCAGAAGGAGAAAGCAGAGACATTTGTAAATCTTTAATCCGCTGAGGTTCCTTCAGCACAGATGTTCCAGCCCTACCCCCCTCCAACCTCAAACCCTATGTGTCTTTACATCTCCTCCGGGCTCTGGGGTCTAATGCTGGTGATGCTCTCACCACAGGAGACCTTCTAAATGCCCTGTAGCTGAAGAGTGCATGGCACTAAAGCCTGTTTTTTTGGAAGTTCTGTATTCAATCAGCTCTTAAATTAGTCTAAGTGAGGGATTCAGTCTCAGCTGGTGTCCCAGGCTCCAGTGACACAGTGCTGATCACACCCTTCACTCCTGGTTTATGACGAGCAGTGTTTGGGTATAACTCGACGCCTTTGGGAAGGGAGGGAAGAGAATCAAATGGAGGATTAGCAGGTGAAAAACTGGCTAATCTTTAAGATTATTATTTCATTGTAAAATTCCTAGTATTATCCTGAAAGGGTTAATGATGCTAACTAAAATTTAGTGCTTATCTGAGTTAACATCTCCAGAACTTTGCTCAAAGCCCTGAGGTCAACATGACATGGTTTCCTTAACAGAAGCTACAGGCTCCAAGACTCAATGAGCTAAATATACTTTCTGTTGTGTTCCACGCATAACATAATAATTTTAATGAATTCACAGGATGTGGGAGCTGTTGGCATTTCTTACCCATCTCCTGTAGCCCTTGACTTTCTGGACCAGTCATAGCTCAGCATGCTGTTGTGGGTCTGGAGTCACGTAGGACCAGACAAGGTGGACATAGCAAGTTTCCTTGATCACAAGATATTAGCAAGACAGATTTTTTTTCTCTGGAAATGCTAATCTTTTAATTCCAGATTTGCGCAATGAACTGAATTCAAATTTCCCTGCCAGTCCACTGAGTTGGGCTTTGATTCATGTCTTTAGAACCTAAGTTCAGGCATCACAATTATTCATCCAGTTATGAATCAGAATCAGAATCAGGTTTATTATTGCTGATACATCGTGAAACGTTGTTTTGCAGAAGTACAGTGAAATACATAATATATATCATAAATTATATTACAAAATATATTTTAAAAATTAAATAAGTAGTGCAAAAAGAGAGCAAAAATAGTGAGGTAGTGTTCTGGGATCATTGTCCATTCAGGACTTAGATGACAGAGGGGAAGAAGCTGTTTCCTAACACATTGAATATGTGTCTTCAAGCTCCTGTACCTCCTCCCTAATGGTAGTAATGAGAAGAGCGCACGTCCTGGGTGATGGGAGTTCTTAATGATGGGTGCTGCTGTTTGGGGGTATTGCCTTTTGAAGATGCCCTCAATGGTGGGCAGGCTACTGCCCATGATGGAGCTGGCTGAACTTACAACCCCCTCTGCAGATTCTCCTGATCCCACAATGCACCTGCACAATGGAACCACAATGCACTGCAGCTCGGCATGGCAACTGCTCTGCACAAGACTGCAAGAAGTTCCAGAGAGTCGTGAGCAATCAGAAGAAGCTATTGCTGCTGGAAGGCAGCCACTGATGTAAAGGAACTGAGCTAAGATAATTAGTAAGAAAAACAGGGGCAGTGAAGGAGAAACTAGAAGCTCATGTGCTTTTATATCTTCTCAATACATCCCTCCTGGCCCTGGAGTTCATTGCTGGTGATGCTGTCACTACAGGAAACCTTCCAAATGCCCTGTAGCTCAGGAGTGCCATTTCTGGAAGTTCTACATTCAATCAGCTCGTAACTGGTGCAAGAAATTGCAAAGAGTTATAGGCATAGGCCAGGCCATCACAAAAAATAAGCACCTGCTCCATTGGCTCCTTCTACACTTCCCACTGCTTTTGGAAAGCAGCCAACATAACCAAAGACACCTCCCACCCAGTCATTTTCTCTTCTTCCCTCTTCTATCAGACAGAAGATGTTAGCATTCATTTCGGGAGGACTAGGATATAAAAGCAAGGACATAATGCTAAGGCTTTATAAGACATTAGTCAGACTGCACTTGGTACATTGTGAGCAGTTTTGGGTCAACCTAGCTATGAAAAGATATGCAGGCATTGGAAATGGTCCACAGGAGGTTCATGAGAATAATTCTGGAAATGAAAAGGTTAACTTATGAGGAGTGTTTGATGGTTGTAAGCCTATACTCACTGGAGTTTAGAAGAATGAGGAGGGAATGTCATTGAAACCTATTGAATATTGCATGGACTAGACAGAGTGGATGAGGAGAGGATGTTTCCCATAGTGGGGGGGGGGGAGGGGAAGGCACAGCCTCAAAATACAAAGACATCCCTTGAGAACAGAGATGGGGAGGAATTTATTTAGCCAGAGATTGTTGAATCTGTGGAATTCACTGTCACAGCCAATTGTGGAGGTCACTGGAGTTTGATAGGTTCTTGATTAGTAAGGATGTCAAAGGTTATGGTGAGAAGGCAGGGGGACAAGCAGTTGAGAGGGATAATAAATCAGCCATGATAGAATAGCAGAGCAGACTCGATAGGCCAACTGGCCTAATTCTGTTCCTGTGTCTTATGGTCTTACACAAAAGCTTGAAAGCATAAAACATCAGGCTCAAGGACAGCTTCTTTTCCACCATTATCCAATTCTTGAAACGACCTCTCATAAGCTAAGGAGGAAATCTTGAGCTTCCAATCTAGCTTGTTGTAACCTTTGCAATCCAGCTTTCCTTCTATGGAAGAATCTCAGATGGAGACGAGAGGACGTACAGGAGCGAGATATACCAGCTAGTTGAGTGGTGTCGCAACAACAACCTTGCACTCAACATCAGTAAGATGTTGAGGCCGATTGTGGACTTCAGAGGAGTAGGACAAGGGGACATGAATCAATCCTCATAGAGGGATCAGAAGTGGAGAGAGTGAGCAGTTTCAAGTTCCTGGCTATCATGATCTCTGAGGATCTAACCTTGTCCCAACATATCAATGCAGCTATAAAGAAGACAAAGCAGTGGCTTTGTTTCATTAGGAGGGTGAGGAGATTTTGTTTGTCACCTAAAACACTTGAAAACTTCTACAGATGTACCGTTGAGAGCATTCTGACAGGCTGCATCACTGTCTGGTATGAGGAGACTGCTGCAGAGGATTGAAAGAAGCTACAGAAAGTTGTAAAATTGTCAGCACCATCTTGGATACTAGTCTTTGTAGTATCCAAAACGTCTTCAAGGAGTGATGCTTCAGAAAGGCAGTGTCCATCATTAAGGACCCTCACCACCCATGACATGCCCTCCTCTCTTTGTTACCGTGAGGAAAGAAGTCCAGAAGCCTGAAGGCACACACTCAGCGATTCAGGAACAGCTTCTTCCCCTCTGCCATCCAATTCTGAAATGGACATTGAACCCATGAACACTACCCCACTTTCAATATTCCTGTTTTTGCACTGTTTTTAATTTAACTATTTCATATACATGTATATACTTACTGTATTTGATTTACTTATATTTTTTCTATATTATCGTGTATTGCATTGAACTGTTGTCACAAGTTAGTAAACTTTACAACATATGCCAGTGATATTAAACCTGATTCTGATTCTGATTCTATGAACCCTCTCTGTATTTCTCTCTGCCTCAGTCGAGCATAATCAAAGACCCCACTCACCCTGGACATTCCCCCTTCTCTCCACTCCCATTGGCAGAAGCTACTGAAGTACATACCACCAGGCTGAAGGATAGCTTCTACCCCACTGTTATCAAGCTCTTGAATGAACTTTCTGAACCTTACAATCTACCTCACTATGATCTTGTAATTTATCGTTTAGCTAGTAGGGTGGAGATACATCTCTACCAAAGGAGGTGTAAAGCACTCCTTCTCTCTGCTAGCCTACAGGTCACCCTTAGGCAAGTTGTAGCACCTCCTAGCAAACCCCCTCCCCCCCGGATCAGGGTCACATGAAGCCATGGGAGCAGGTGGTGGATGGTTGTATGAGGAACTGGTACATATCACAAATCCTGGCCAAGCCGTCAATCTCTGAAGAGTATTGATAATGGCTGGGATGGCCCGTCTTGTTAAGTCACTCCCCAGAAGAAGGCTACGGCAAACCACTTCTGAAGAAAAAAACTTTGCCTAGAACAATCATGGTCATGGAAAGACCATGATCGCCCACATCATACAACACGACACACAACGACGATGACTTTATCGTTTACCTACACTGCACTTTATCAGAAGCTGTTACACTTCATTTGGCATTGTCATTGTTTTACTTTATTCTACCTCGTTGACCGTGTAATGATCTGATCTCTATAAACGGTATGCAAGACAAGTTTTTCCACTGTATCTTGTACATGTGAAAATAATAATAATAATAATAATAATAATACTAAATCTGCACTTTTTCCCCCATAACTGTATCAGAATCAGAATCATGTTTAATATCAGCAGCATATGTCGTCATGAAACTTGTTGACTTTGTGGCAGTAGTACAATGCGATACATAATAAAAGAGAAAAAAAATTGTCTGGCATGAACTGTACGGACTGCCCGCAGATAAAGTTTTTCACTGTATCTTGGAACGTGTGATGATAATAAACCGATACCAATACACCACACACATGATGCTGGGTGATTGATTTACGTGTGTATTCCTGAGCCAGGACTACTCTCGGAGATCCTAGATAGATACACCTGTCCTCATTATCCTTGATAAAGAGCTGTGTCTGCAACCACAAGGAATAAACCAGATCAAGAGTGGCATCTAGAGTCTTTCTGATTGAAACATCCTGCACATTTGAAGCGGACAACCTCTTTCAAACAGTTGCCTCGGGCAACATGTGATTCTCAAACTTCCTGCCAGGAAATTTATCCTGAGTTCTCCCACCACTTCATCCGCTTTCTGAATTGATAACTTGTATAATTTTTAATTAGGGAAGGCGGTTAGCATTGTACTATTACAGCGCCAACAAGCACCGACTGGGGTTAGATTCCCACCTTTGCCTGTAAGGCGTTTGTAAGTCCTTCCCGTGACTGTATGGATTTCCTCCGGGTGCTCCAGATTCCTCCCACATTCCAAAGGGGTACAGTTAAGGTTAGTGAGTTGTGAGCATGCTGTGTTGATGCCAGAAGCGTAGTGACACTTGTGGGCTGCCTCGCACAATCCACACTGATTTGATTTGACACAAATGACACATTTCACTGTACCGTATGCTCCGATATACATGTGACAAACAAAAGCTATTCTAATCACGTCATATTAATATCCAGACCGTGGAAGATCTTAAATTAGTAAAATGCTTTGGCACATCAGAATCTTAACTTGTAGCAGCACTGATGTTGTCCTTGATATTAATGATGAATTGCTTCCTATTTTAGCAATGTAAAGTCATTAGAGATAGGTGCAGGAGTAAGCCAAACAACTCTTTCACCCTGTCCGCTATTGAATAAGCTCGTGACTAGAGATTCAGTATGTCACAAAAAGGCCCCTGCAAATTTCTACACCTATATGGTGGGGTGCATTCTGACTGGTCACTTCACAGTCTGGTGTGGAGCTTCTAATGCACAGGATCGCACGAGGCTGCAGAGGGATGTAAACTCAAGCAGTTCCATCACGGGCACAACTGTCCCCACCATCAAGGACGTCTTAAAGGGGCAGTACCTCAAGAAAGCAGGATCCATCATTAAAGACCTTACCATCTAAAACATGCCCTCTTCTCATTATTATCACCAACGAGGAACTATAGGAACTTGAAGAGATCACACTCAACTTTAGGGATTGCTTCTTCCTGTCTGCCATCACATTTCTGAACAGCCCATTATTAACCACATCATTATTCACCTTTATTGCACCATGTACTTATTTGTGTATTTTTTTTAAGTATTGCACTGTACTGCTGCTGCAAAACAACACACTTCATGACATACAGTTTGTCAGTGATAATTAACCCAATTCTGATTCTGGTCAGATCCTGACTTAAAACTTCCCCGTTTTTGCCTGATCGCCATAATCCTTCACCCACCCCCAGTCTTTCTTAGCATTGAGTACAGCTCTTTGGGATCGAGAGTTCCCAGGATTTGCAACTCTGGGAAAAAATAAATTATTCCCTAGCTACATCATAAATAGGCAACTTCTTATTCTGAAACAATGCTTTCTTGGTTAATGTGGTACTGCAATGAACTTCCAACCTATTGGTCTATCTATTTCTGCCATTATTTATGCTCCACACTAACCTTTCCCCTTACTTAGATTTAACCCTATCTTTACACCAATATTGCACAAATAATAGGAATCACATTATCTGGGAGGAGGATTGCAGGAAATCAGAGGGGATTAAAATAAAGTTCCCTCCACCTGAGGTATAATGGAGTAATATATTTGATAATAAACAGTATATACTCTCGCTTCATCTGCAAAAAGCAGGATTTCCTGGTGGCCAACTATTTTAATTACAATTCCCATTCCAACACGTCAGTCCATGGCCTCCTCCACTGCCACAGGGAGGCCTCTCTCAAGTTGGAGGAGCAACACTTCATATTCCGTCTGGGTAGCCTCCAACCTGATGGCATGAACGTCATCTCTGACGTCTGGCAATTTACCCCTCCCTCTCCCCTCTTCTTCAATTCCCCACTCTGCCCCCTGACCTCTTCTCTCTTCCTCTCCTGCCTATCATCTCAACCCGGTGCTCTTCCTCCTTCCCTTTCTCCCATGGTCACTCTCCTCTCCTATCAGATTCCTTGTTCTCCAGCCCTTTACCTTCTGCAACAATGTATCGCCTCCAGCTTCCTCATTCCCCCCCCCCAATTCCCTACCTACCTGGCCTCACCTATCACCTTCTAGTTTATACTCCTTCCCCTCCCCCCCCCATTCTTATTCTGGCTTCTAGTCCCGATGAGGGGTCTCGCCCAAGACCTTGACTGCTTATTCATTTCCATAGCTGCTGCCTGACCTGCTGAGTTCCTCCAGCATTTTGTGTGTGCTGCTTTGGATTTCCAGCATCTGCAAAATCTCTTGTGTTGATATACGTGGTATATGCTTTCTTATCGAATGTATCTAAAATATTTAGAAGTTGGAACTGCTCTTCCCAGTGAGCAGCACACAGTAGGCTAAGATTCAAATTCAAGCTCCCTAAACATAGTGTGACTGTACTTTGTTCATAACTTGTACTTTTACAGAAACATCAGTGATTTATGACTAAGCTGATAGTTCAGTAGAATTGCAAAGTAAACTCTTTCTATGGGAGCAGGTGGTAAAGATTAATCAGTGGTTATATTGTTCTCCACCTGGGTGGAAACATTACATTTCCTAGAAGACCTTCAGATAGCAGATTAGTACCATGGAATTAAATAAGGGGAGAAATGAGGCTTGATTTATGTCACACAAATGTGTAGGAGTGTCAGCCCACAGATGTGCTCACCCCCTGCCCACGGGATTCTGAGACAACAGAACGGAACGAGTGGAGGTGAGTGTAACTGGTGACTGACATCCTTGTGTAGATTAGGCACCACTCGTGAAGGAACACTTTCATCCCCCGTGCATGCTATTCCCTTAGACAAAAGTTAATAGGTAATTAAATGTTTCACTGGATTTCTACAACGGCATGAAAGATTCCTCCGTCTGTCAGTTCTATAGAGTCAACATTCAGCAAGTTAATAACTTGGGCCACATTGACATGGAACACCCAGCCGCACTGAGAGATCACAAGGATGGGTGGTATGACACAAATAAAATACTTTTTTAATGTTATTCTGATTTGTAAAGCAAAATTCAGGTACAATTGTTTGTTATAATTGTACAGATTTCTCTATGTATAATACCAGATTAAGCTATCTGGGAATATGATTCTGGCACAGTACTAGTCAAATAAGTTTAAAACTGGTGTCCATTCACTCAGGAGTCAACAACACTTCCCTGAATGGGATTATGCTATCATTAAATGAGCGTTAACTTTCTTTTATAAGCTTTCTTAAATGCTATATGGCTTTTAATATCTCACTATATCTAAATATAGAGACGCCTGGGTCGACGTAGTAGTAGTAGTATATCTAAGTATAGTCATAGAACACTATAGTGCAGAAACAGGCTCTTCAGCCCATCTAGTGCATGCTGAACTGTTATTCTGCCTACTCCCATCGACCTGCACCCGGACCGTAGCCCTCCAATCTATGTACCTATCCAAATGTCTCTTAAATTTTGAAATTGAACCTGCATCCACCACTTTTGGTGGGAGCTCATTCTACACTCTCACCACCTCATTTGCCCATTAAACATTTCACCTTTTACCCTTAACCCATGACCTCTAGTTCTAGTCTCTTCCCCAACCAGTGGAAAAAGCCTGCTTGCATTTACCCTATCTATACCCCTCATCATTTTATATATCTCTATCAAATCTCCCCTTACCCTCCTATGATCTAAGGAATAAAGTCCTATTCAACCTTTCACCATAAATCAGGTCCTCAAGTCCTGCAACATCTTTGTAAATTTTCTCTGCACTACCATATCAAGGATCAACTTTATTCTGCATACACATTTACATGTATTAGAAATTTAGATGTATTAGAAATTTGCTCTGTGTGTTGGCACCACATACAACATTTTAAAAAAATCAATGATTATAAAGAATAAAGAATTACATGCTGTAAAAATAAAGTTAGAAGTACAGATTTGGAATAAAATGTGCATAAATACATAAATACAATGTAAACAACAGTATAAAAAGTGGTCTGAAGTGTTTACAGTGCAGTGCAGTGACTGAGGTAATAGATAGAGGAGGCTGGGGTGTACCAACTAAAATAGTTGATTAGATGAACTGCCTGGGGGAAAAAACTTTAAGATGCCTGAAGTTTTAGGGGGTCCTCCCACATTCAAAGGCATCCGTTAGTCTTGCGAGACCGTGGATCTGCGCCTGGAAAGTCTTCACTCTCCAGGGCACAGGCCTGAGCAAGGCTGTATGGAAGACCAGCAGTTGCCCATGCTGCAAGTCTCCCCTCTCCACGACACCAATGTTGTCTAAGAGAAGGGCATTAGGACCCATACAGCTTGGCACCGGTGTTGTCGCAGAGCAATGTGTGATTAAGTGCCTTGCTCAAGGACACAACATGTTGCCTCAGCTGAGGCTCGAACTCACGACCTTCAGGTCACTAGTCCAATGCCTTAACCACTTGGCCACGTGCCTCCCACATTGGACCCCTTATAATTCACCTACTGACACAATTGATCGACAGATGACGCAATAGCCACAGCTCTACACACCGTCCTTACACATCTGGAGAAGAAATATGCTTACATGAGAATGCTGTTCTTGGACAATAGTTCGGCATTCAACACCATAATTCTCATCAGGCTCGACAAGAAGCTCAGAGACCTCGGCCTTCACCATGCCTTGTGCAGCTGAATCCTGGACTTCCTGTCAGGTCGCCAGCAGGTGGCAAGAGTGGGCTTCCTCACCTCTGCCCCTCTGACCCTCAACATAGGAGCCCCTCAGGGCTGTGTCCTAAGCCCCTCCTTTACTCTCTTTATACCCATGATTGTGTTGCCACCCTCAGCTCTAATCTGCTAATTAAATTTACTGACAATATCACATTGATTGGCCTAACCTCAAAAAATAATGAGGCAGCCTACAGAGAAGAAGTCATCACCCTGACACAATGGTGTCAAGAAAACAACCTCTGCCTCAATGT
This sequence comes from Mobula hypostoma, assembly GCF_963921235.1. Lineage (NCBI taxonomy): Eukaryota > Metazoa > Chordata > Chondrichthyes > Myliobatiformes > Myliobatidae > Mobula > Mobula hypostoma. The sequence goes on from NC_086119.1 coordinate 13,491,005, forward strand.
TGCAGAAACAAAGGAGCCTGGTTGTGGGCGACAGGAGGAATGGAGACAGGCTAACCTCTATTGACCTCAATGGATCTGGGGTTGAGAGGGTGAACAGCTTTAAGTTCCTCGGCATACACATCACCGAGGATCTCACGTGGTCTGTACATACCGGCTGTGTGGTGAAAAAAGCACAACAGCACCTCTTTCACCTCAGACGGTTGAAGAAGTTTGGTATGAGCCCCCAGATCCTAAGAACTTTCTACAGGGGCACAATTGAGAGCATCCTGATGGGCTGCACCACTGCCTGCTATGGGAAGTGTACTTTTCTCAATCACAGGACTCTGCAGAGAGTGGTGCAGACAGCCCAGCTCATCTGTAGATGTGAACGTCCCACTATTCAGGATATATACAGAGACAGGTGTATAAAAAGGGCACGAAGGATCATTGGGGACCCGAGTCACCCCAACCACAAACTGCCCCAGCTGCTACCATCCAGGAAACAGTGCCACAACATAAAAGCCAGGACCAACAGGCTCCAAGACAGCTTCTTCCACCAGGCTATCAGACTGCTTAATTCACGCTGATACAATTGTACCTCTATGCTATACTGACTGTCCTGTTGTACATACTATTTATTACAAATTACTATAGTATGCACAATGCACATTTAGCCGGAGATGTAACGTAAAGATTTTTACTCCTCATGTATGTGAAGGACGTAAGAAATAAAGTTAATTCAATTCAGGTTTTTGTTTTGATAATCCTATCGCATTTTTCGGAGCTTTTAGAAAGACACTTTGCAGGGTGGGTAATATTCACATGGATTTTCCTGCCTGTTTCTTTGTCCTGGACACATACAGGTACTGCAGTGATGGTAGACTGCAGCCAATAATCACTTCTGCTGTCCCGATAGTTCACCATAGTTTTCGTACATTATGAGCAGATATTGCATCAAGCCAAACAATAATGGGGCTATTAGATGGCAATGTTTGGGGAATGGGGCAAGGGCAGTTACAGAAAAAAAGGCTCAAATCTTAGATCACACGAAAGCAAATGATGATATCCCAATAATGTTCTTTCCAAGATCACTTGGCCCAATATTGACCAATGATTTATAAGGCTCATTGTCAGATTCCTTCTTCATTGCATCCTTACTTTAAAAGGGTCCAACAACTGTTACATGGATTAAGTCAGAACAAGCGATCCAGGAACTCTCAGCATTTTTGCATACTTTTTGCAAAAATGACAACCTTTTAGAGCATTCTTCTTAAATAATAATCGGAAAATAACCTTCTATTGGAACTTTGATCCGTCTGCAAGTGTTTGATTTCACTCACTTTGTGATTAAATTGCTCTCATTCCTTTTATTTCTGCTCCAATAATACTGGATAGGAGTTTATTGGATAGCTCATAAGCCCAATAAGACACAGGAGCAGAATGAGACAATTCATCATGGCTGAACCAGATCCCTCTCAATCCCGCTCCTTCTGCCTTAACCCTATAACCTTTCACGCCCTGACTAATCAAGAACCTATTAACTTCCACCTTAAATACACCCAGTGACCTAGCCTCCACAGCCACCTGTGGCAATGAATTCCACAGACTCACCACCCTCTGGCTAAAGAAATTCTTCCTCATCTCCATCCTAAATGGACGTCCCTTTATTCTGCGGCTGTGCCCTCAAGTCCTAGACTCCCCCACCATGGGAAACACCCTCTCCACATCCACTCTATCAAGGTCTTTCAACATTCGATAGGTTTCAATGAAATCCCTCCTCATTCTTCTAAGTTCCAGCATGTAAAGGCTCAAAGCCATTAATCATTCCTCACATGATAAGCCATTCAAACCCAGAATAATTCTCATGAATTTACTCAGAACCCTCTCCAATGTCAGCACATCCCTTCTTGAATAAGGGGCCCAAAACGGCTCACAATACTCCAAATTAGACCTCATCAGTGCTCTTAAAGCCTTCGCATTACATTAGTGCTATATTAGGAAAATTAGATTGTAACATCAGACCAGCGAGCTGCCAGTCTCCCGCTGTTGTTGTTACAAAAGCCATCTCTCTCTCCCTTGCAGGTGAGAGAGAGCCTGTCTGAGATACCAGAGTGCTGGGCTATAGACTGCAGTTTTTGATGGATTCTAGATCAAGGTCTCTTTGGGGTTTTTTGTTATTGCTTGTATGATGCATCTGCTGATGCGTGGGGGCAGGCAGAGGAGGAAGGTCAATGCTTCTGCTGCTGCTTGTGTGTGGGGGCGAAGGGGGGCTTTGCGGTTCTGACGTTACTATCATTCATTCTTTGGGGTTCCTTGTTTTGTGGATGTCTCTATGAAGAGTAAGAATTTCAGGATGTATACTGTATAAATTCTCCTTTATTAAATTGAAACACTTGACCTATTTGAAAATAATTGTGAAAGAAGAAAGCGACAGACTTTACAGATCTAGGAGTCAGCCTTAAGAATTTTAATCCCCATTAGTTGATAGGGGTGTGCTAGCCAAAATTAACTCTGTTTAAGATTTCTACTCCCTCACATTGTGGGATGGATGTAAGATTTAAATCAATTCTAGTTCTAAATTCTAAATAGCCTGTAAAAAGCAGCAGCCAATTGTTAGAGGAGAAATTTGGTAGGCAGCTGACAATTGACACCTGGATGAGAGAATCCTTGATATCTCAGGCATTTCAGTCCTTAGTGTGGAACAGAATCTTACAGCTATTTTCTCACCTTCAAAAAGCAGAATAGCACTGGGGTGGTGTCAGTATATCAGTTTCATCACGACTAACCTCTTGTTTCTGGGAAATGCCTGACACAAAAGCTTGTGTCATGTTTGGAGCGGTGGTCTCTGGGGTATGTGTCACTGGCAGATGCTTTAGGGTGTGTTTTGGCTGAGGCACAGACACCTCACAAGATGTATTTTGTAAGATGTTGATATCAAAGTAAGAGAAAAACATTGGCAGTGCAATGTTTTGGAGTGTACTGACAAGACTTGAAGCCTTACAGCGTAACACTGTCATACTTACAGCCTGTTATGTCACTGGTGTTTAGGGCAGCAGTGAAGATTCCTCCATCTCTGTCTGTGTAGAAGGATTCTTCATTGCTGTTTCTGCAACAGTTATTTTTCTGACCACTCAGGTTTGTTAGCCCTGAGCAGAACCTCCAAACCTGGTGGATCGGTAGACCACTCTTAGTCTGGCCTCTACCTTTAGATCTGTTTGGCATGGGTGACCCTACCAAGAGCCAAAGCACAAGGCTCTGACTCCAGCCAACATAGTTCTCCAGATAATTGAGGCACGCAAGCCTCCAAGCCCTTTGACAAGGTTGTGGTCCTCTTGGAGGTAACACTATAGTGCCTTACCAATATTCTCGGCTTTTATTTCAGGCCTTTTCTGTGGTGAGGAGCCTCAGTCGATAATGTTTATCCTGGCCACATGTTTTCCACCTAATGGAACAAGGGTTCACTTCCCATCGCAGTCTGTAAGGAGATTTAAGTTCTCCCCATGACCGGGTGAGTTTCCTCCGGATGCTCCAATATCCTTCCACATTCCATAGATGTATGGGTTAGTAAGTTGTGGATAAGCTATGCTGACACTGGAAGCATGGCTACACTTGCAGGCTGCCTCCCCCAACACATCCTCAGACTGTGTTGGTCATTGACACAAATGATGCATTTCAATGTTCTCTGTTTCAAAATACATGACCAATAAAGCTAATCTTTAAATCTTTCTCATTGAGGTAACTAATTGCTGGCACTGTGTCTAACTTTATTGCTAGAGGTTTAAGGATGAGTGAGTTCCTGGTGATTTAAGTCCATTCAAAGCTGAAATAGATACATGTTTGGTTTGGACAACAGTGGAATCTGGGCACAGAGGGTAAGAAAATGGAATGGAAAGAAATAAAGGAGCTTTGATCCTGTTGAATTCAGAACAGGCACAAGGGCCTGACAACCTGTCCCTTCTTAAAATTCTTATATTCTGCTTAGCCAGCACTGGATTAGTCAGCAAAGTGCAATCAAACCTGAATTGTGGACAATCAACTGGCAACTGGTCTCGATTAATGTCATGGCTTCCTGATTCCCAATGTGTAAAGGGGTTTAATGCTAATCGGACATAGTAGAAAGCCTTTTTTATCACCTTTGGAGTTATTGGAGCTCAACTCCAGGGGAGGGGGGGAGAATTAAATCCCACCTCCTAGGCATTTACTTACTTTTGAACTCCATGTATTTGGCTGGGTTCCACTTCCCTGGTGTAATCTGAGATGGTTCACAGCCTTCACCCTCAGTTTCAATAAACTCGACTAGTTCACACTATCTTGGGAAAGCCACTTTATACTTCCTGAGTGATGAAGTGAGAGATTTTTCTTTTACACCAGGTTCCTAGCTGACCACAAATGCATCTAAGCACTGACTTCTAAGACGAAAAATAAGATATTTGTAATAAAACAGATTTTCAAAGACATTCCAACATGAAGTACAGCTATCGAGTTGGGGATGTATGCACCAGTCATTTTGTACAACTTGGTTTGTGTACCCATTGAGAAATTATCTCTTCCAACTCTTTGAAACATCAAAGCAATTTAAGGATGAGAGACAATAAGAACTAGGAGCAGAATTATGCACTGATCTTCCTCCTGGCACTTACCCTTGTAAGCGGAACAAGTGCTACACATGCCCTTACACTTCGTTCCTTACCACCATTCAGGGCCCCAGACAATCCTTCTAGGTGAGGCGACACTTCACCTGTGAGTCGGCTGGGGTGATATACTGCGTCTGGTGCTCCTGATGTGACCTTCTATATATTGGTGAGACCCGACGCAGACTGGGAGATCGTTTTGCTGAACACCTACGCTCTGTCCGCCAGAGAAAGCAGGATCTCCCAGTGGCCACACATTTTAATTCCACATCCCATTCCCATTCTGATATGTCCATCCATGGCCTTCTCTACTGTCAAGATGAAGCCACACTCAGGTTGGAGGAACAACACCTTATATTCCGTCTGGGTAGCCTCCAACCTGATGGCATGAACATTGACTTCTCTAACTTCCGCTAATGCCCCACCTCCCCCTCGTACGCCATCCGTTATTTATTTATATACACACATTCTTTCTCTCTCTCTCCTTTTTCTCCCTCTGTCCCTCTGACTATACCCCTTGTCCATCGTCTGGGGTTTTATCCCCCCTCCCCCTTTTCCTTCTCCCTGGGCCTCCTGTCCCATGAGCCTCTCATATCCCTTTTGCCAATCACCTGTCCAGCTCTTGGCTCCATCCCTCCCCCTCCTGTCTTCTCCTATCATTTTGGATCTCCCCCTCCCCCTCCCACTTTCAAATCTCTTACTACCTCTTCCTTCAGTTAGTCCTGACGAAGGGTCTCAGCCCGAAACGTCGACTGTACCTCTTCCTAGAGATGCTGCCTGGCCTGATGCATTCACAAGCAACTTTGATGTGTGTAGCAGAATTATGCCATTTGGCCCATCAAGTCTGCTCTACCACTCCATCTTAGCTGATCTATTATCCTTCTCAACCCCATTCTCTTGCCTTCTGCTAGTAATCTTTGACATCCTTACTAATCAAGAGCCTATCAAGCTCTGCTTTAAATATACCCAATGACATGGCCTCGACAGCTTTCTGTGGCAATGAATTCCACAATTTCACCACCCTTTGGCAAAAAGAATTCTTCTTCATCTCTTTTCTAAAGGGACATCCTTCTATTCTGTGGCCCTTTGGCCCTGGACTCCTGCACTATAGGAAATATCCACTCCATGTTCTCCAGAGAGAAAGACAGTTTCTCTTTGCTGGTCAAACCAGGGCAGGAATATTCAACAATACAATTAATTCCCAACCATTATGGGTGCAATCTGGAAGCCCCTTTGTCACACAAAACTGAAGCTCCTTTGTTTAAAAGGCTGTAGATGGTGGAGTGGAAAAGAAGTTTCTATGACATTGGGCACAGGAAAGTAGGAGATATTGGGAGGAAGAGAACTAACAACTTGTACAACTAAGATTGACAGGTTTTGCAAAAGGAAAAAGTTACAGATGCTGGAAATCTAAAAAGAGTGATGGTCAGAAACATTGATCATCAGTTGAGAGAGGAGCAGAGTGAAAGTTTCAAAGCAATAACCTGCCGTCAGAATTTTAGAGATACATGTTTTAAGATGCACAGAAAGAGGAATCAGAGTCAGAATCATGTTTATTATCACTGACATACAGCATGTTGTGACATTTTTGGTTTTTGCAGCAGCAATAAATTGCAATAAGAAAATAAAACTATCCAGTTAAGTAAATAGTGTAAAAGGAGAGCAAAAAAATAGTGACGTAGTTTTTGTGGCTTGGTTCATTGTCTGTTCAGAAGTCTAGAGAGAGGAAAAAGCTCTTCCTAAATCATTGAGTGTGTGTCTTCAGACTCCTGTACCTCCTCCTCAATGGTATTAATGAGAAGAGGGTATGTTCTGGGTGATGAGGGTCCTTAATGATGGATGCTGGCTTTTTGAATCATCGCCTTTTGAAGATATCCTTGATGCTGGGGAGTGAGGACAAGCATTGTCTGGATAGATGATAAAAGAGTTGATACTATGAAGGCAATAAGAACCTAAAGAAGGTTAAAAAAATAGAATTATCTGAAATTAACAAAGAAAATCTGGACTAATCACTGGAATGCTGATCATCTGGAGTTATTTCACTCATTACTGAGTCTGGATCTCTGTAACCTGTCTCCTGACAAGATGAGATGCTGTTCCCTAGTAAAAAGAAGTTAAAACCCCAAAGACCCCCAACCCCTCAGTCACAAAAAAACTAACGTATCACCCAAGCCCACAGCCAGCCAATCCACAAGAAGAAAGAATGGGCGAGAACATGAAAAAAAAACAGAACTGAAAGAGGCCAATACGAACTACAGTCCAATCCATAAATCTCAGAATTCTGATAACATCTCCAAGAGCACTGGGACCCAATGGCTGCTCCAAGGGCAGCAAATGGAAACGGCGGCACCTATCCAGTTAAGTAAAGCTGCAACTCAAACCAGCAGCCCCTTTGACAGTAGCAACTCCATAAGACCATAAGACAAAGGAGCAGAAGTCGGCCATTCGGCCCATCGAGTCTGCTCCGCCATTTTATCATGAGCTGATCCATTCTCCCATTTAGTCCCACTCCCTCGCCTTCTCACCATAACCTTTGATGCCCTGGCTACTCAGATACCTATCAATCTCTGCCTTAAATACACCCAATGACTTGGCCTCCACTGCCGCCCGTGGCAACAAATTCCATAGATTCACCACCCTCTGGTTAAAAAAATTTCTTCGCATCTCTGTTCTGAATGGGCGCCCTTCAATCCTTAAGTCATGCCCTCTCGTACTAGACTCCCCCCATCATGGGAAACAACTTTGCCACACCCACTCTGTCCATGCCTTTCAACATTCGAAATGTTTCTGTGAGGTCTCCCCTCATTCTTCTAAACTCCAAGGAATACAGTCCAAGGGTGGACAAACGTTCCTCAAATGTTAACTTAAACCAGTGGCCCCTTTGACAGCAGCAACTTGAACCAGCGGCACCTTTGACGGGAACGACTCAAACCAGTGGCCCCTGTGACAGCAGCAACTCGAACCAGCGGCACCTCCAAGAGAAGCGACACGAACCTGCAGCCTCTCAGAGGGAAGCGACTCAAACAAGCGGCCACTCTGAGAACCGCTCGCTCTCCTCCGCATTTGCCTCAATATTTCAATCTTCCACGATGCTTTAATTGGCAAGAAATGTAGTCCATCATAGCCCCCAGCTCATCTCTGTGATTCTCCTTGTAGTAGTTCGCGCTAGCGCTTCTCTCCTGGAGCTTTCTCAAGGTCAGCAGAGCGCTAGCTCACTCAATCGAACTATAGATTATAAGTCACAGGCTCCAACAGTTTCAAACACAAAATTAAGATGTAAAGAATAAGTAGAAGACGTAGAAAAGCTGAAATGATTGACTATCTGGAAGATGTTGGCCAAGGAATTGTTGTTCGCTGATGCCATCTTGACCAGAAGATCAAGCACTGATCATTGATCCAGAGTAAGGTAAAACACTAACAATGCAGACTAAAGTGTAAAGGCTACCAAGTAAGTGCACCACAGGTAAACAATAAGGTACAAGATCACAGTGAGGTAGATTGTGAGGTTGTGAGTCCATCTTATTGTACAAGACTCTGATAACAATGGGATAGAAGCTGTCCTTGAGCCTTGTGATACAGAAGTGAGATGCAGAGCTAAAGCAGCAGTTGACAGGAAAGACTGGTAGATTAAATAGAGCTATTCTGCAAGTGGTAATGTCACATGCACTCGGTCTCCCCAGTGTAAAAGAGATTTCGGTTCATTAAGGATATTAAGGAACGTGAATAAAAAGCTATTAAACAGAACTAAGGTACAGATAGCCATCATTTAATTATAAGCTTAGAGGTTAGTTAGCTATACATTATCTGGTCAGGTAATAGGACAGTTACAGTACAACACAGAATGAGCTATGAAGCCTGTCCCAGCTTACGAGGGGTGATCGATAAGTTTGTGGCCTAAGGTAGAAGGAGTCAATTTTAGAAAACCTAGCACATTTATTTTTCAACATCGTCCCTCCTACATTTACACACTTAGTCCAGCGGTCATGGAGCATACGGATCTTGGACCTCCAGAAAGTGTCCACAGCAGGGGTGATTGATACGTTTGTGGTCTAAAGTAGAAGGAGATGAGTTATACAGCTCTCGTTACATGCATGTGCAGTTCAACTCTTTGAGTGATTATGCAGAAAGTTTGAAGTTAATAACTCAAGCAACACACACAAAATGCTAGTGGAATGCAGAAGGCCAGGCAGAATCTATAGGAAGAAGTACAGTCAATGTTTTGGGCCAAGACCATTTATCAGGACTAACTGAAAGAAGAGATAGTAAGAGATTTGAAAGTGGGAGGGGGAGGGGGAATAACTCATCTCCTTCTGCCTTAGGTCACAAACTTATCAATCACCCCTGATGAGTTATTAACTTCAAACTTTCTGCATAATCACTCAAAGAGTTGAACTGTATGTGCATGTAACGAGAACCGTATAATTCATCTCCTTCTACCTTAGGCCATGAACTTATCAACCACTCCTTGTATTGCAACCAATTCTTCCAATTTATCCCATTCTTCACTCTTTCCCTATATCCTCTTCCTTCTCTTTAGGTGCTTATTTAAAGTTACAACTGATTTGCATTCATCAACTTTGAAGGATGAAGGGAGGAATGTTGGCCGAGAGACTCAGAGTTTCTGCTCTTCAGTGAAACAGCTCACTTGTATTTTCATGACTACATAATTTATGTCTAATTTACATTTTCTTCTGAATGTCTCTTATGTAACGCCAGACCAGATCAGAGTGAGAGCCAATTTCGCTAGCTCCCTGTGATCTTCACTCCTCTCTCCAGGTCGCTGGACCCTTTCGCTGTTCTATTGTTTGGTCAATCTAAATGCCGACCCAGATAGACTGAAAAGACAGGGTGTCGGTTGGGACGAGAGCCAATTTCGCTCGTCCTCCACGATGGTCTTCAGCATGGTGCTGAGGCTATGAAGACTGCCCCAGCTGCTGCGCTCTGTGCCCCCATAATATGATGAACTGATAAGCAAGGCTTTGGGCCTGCTCTGGGCTGCTCTGGGGTTCAGATATGAGGACTCAGTTTTGGTTCAGAATGCTCCTGTTGTTCACTTCAATCGTTTGTATGATTTGTTTTTTTTTCTTTCTCTTGTGCATCAAGCGTTTGGTCTTTTTTAAATTTTCATTTTTTTTCTTTAATTGGGTTTTTCAGGTTTCTTGCTTTGTGGCTACCTGTGAGCAAGCAAATCTCAAGGTTGTATAACTTATTTTAATAACTTTTTTTTGCACTACCTTACTTTCCCTTTTTTATTTTCTATTTATGATTTATAATTTAAATTTTTACTATATTTACTATCGATTTGTGTTGGGCACGTGGCCAAGTGGTTAAGGCATTCGTCTAGTTACCTCAAGGTCGCTAGTTCAAGCCTCAGCTGTGGCAGCGTGTTTGTGCCCTTGAGCAAGGCACTTAATCACACATTGCTCTAGTCTGTGCGAGGAGTGGCGTCCCACACAAACTTCCAATCTGTGCCTTGTAAGGCATGAAAATGCCCGACGCAGGCCTCTCATGGTCTGAGTCGATGTTCCCTCCCTCCCCTCCCTCCTCTCCCCTGTACTCCAGGGAGCGCAAAACGCAGAATCAAATATTGCTATGATGATTGTACACTCTAGTATCAATTGTTTGGCAACAATAAAGTATTATTATTATTAAATTAAATTATACATTATTTGATAATAGAAGTATTTGAATCTATAATATATGTGCCTCTTGTTGTATATTTAATGTTTGAGTAATATTGTAAAAATATTGTTTGATTAAGCATTCTTTGTTGTCACCATAATTCATTACATGTTATATATAGAAATATGTGAATGGCATATCTCATTACACCACCATGTCATATCTGTGCACCTCACCAAATTAAAACAAAACAAAGTAGACACGCATCTCCCAGCTCTGCAATTTTCTTTAAATTAATTTTATGTTTGGATTTACAAACCATAACACCTATGATGCTGCTGCAAGTAAATTCTCAGTGCACCTGTGCCTACGTGTACATGTGCATATGAAAATAAACATGACTTTGAACAGGTAGATGGGTTTTAAGTTTGTTCAAAAATAAACCAAAAGAAAATATCCGCAGCACTAAAGGCTTGAAATCAAGAAACTTAATCCCTTGCCCTCGTATGTTTTGACTAGAATGTACATACAGTATTGAGCTGAAGTTGACTGCAGATGAGAGAGAAGCTAACTGTGCCAGAAACGCTAACATAATGTCACCTTGATCAATTTAAGCTCCTCCATTACCATGAAGCTGCAATGGGCTAACACAGAACAGTTCAGTTGTTGACTGGATCTATCTGCTGCATGTGCCTTGGTAATACATCATATCAAATCATATGTCTTCTGAGACACCTGTAGGAGTTTCTCTTCACTACTGCAACTGCAATGCTCCGTGGAATACTTGGATTGCGCCATACTTTTGTCAGGAGCTCATTTTTCATAAAACTTCAGAAATAGAATCAAGTTCATTATCATTGATGTATGCCGCGGAATTTGTAGGCAGTACAGCAGTACAGTACAGTATATTAAAAAATACTGTAAATTACAATAATAATTTATAATAAATAAATTATTATTGTAACAGGAGTGAGATATGCCAACTAGTAGAGTGGTGCCGCAGCAACAGCCTGGCACTCAACATCGGTGAGACGAAAGAGCTGATTGTGGACTTCCAGAAGGGTAAGATGAAGGAACAAATACCAATCCTCATAGAGGAATCAGAAGTGGAGAGAGTGAGCAGCTTCTAGTTCCTGGGTGTCAAGATCTCTAGGGATCTAACTTGGTCCCAACATATCGATGTAGTTATAAAGAAGACAAGACAGCAGTTATACTTCATCAGGAGTTTGAAGAGATTTGGCATGTCAACAAATACACTTAAAAACTTATATAGTTGTACCGTGAAGAACATTCTGACAGGCTGCATCACTGTCTGGTATGGTGGGGGGGGTGGGGGGGCACTGCACAGGACCGAAAGAAGCTACAGAGGGTTGTAAATCTAGTCAGCTCCATCTTGGCTACTAGCCTACAAAGTACCCAGGACATCTTTAGGGATCAGTGTCTCAGAAAGGCAGCGTCCATTATTAAGGATCTCCAGCACCCAGGGCATGCCCTTTTCTCACTGTTACCATCAGGTAGGAGGTACAGAAGCCTGAAGGCACACACTCAGCGATTCAGGAACAGCTTCTTCCCTTCTGCCATCTGATTCCTAAATGGACATTGAACCCTTGGACACTACCTCACTTTTTTTAAATATACAGTATGTCTGCTTTTTGCACATTTTTAAATCTATTCAATATACATATACTGTAATTTATATACTTGTTTATTTATTATTATTATTACTACTTTAATTTTATTTATTATTTTTGTTCTCTGCTAGATTATATATTGCATTGAACTGCTGCTGCTAAGTTAACAAATTTCACGTCACATGCCGGTGATAATAAACCTGATTCTGATTCTGATAAAAGTGCAAACAAGAGAGCAAACTAGTGAGGAGGTGTTCGCAGGTTCATGGGCTGTTCAGAAATTTGATGGCGGAGCAGAAGAAGCTGTTACGTGTGCGTGTTCAGGCTCCTGTACATCCCCCCTGATGGTGGTAATGAGAAGAGGGAATGTTCTGGATAGTGAGGGCCCTTCATGATGGATGCTGCCATCTTGAGGCATCACCTTTTGCAGATCTCCTCGGTGGTGGGGAGACTAGTGCCCATGATGAAGCTGGTTGAGTCTACACCCCTCTGCGGCTTCTTCCAATCCTGTACATGGATGCCCCCATACTAGGTAGTGACGTAACCAGTCAGAACACTGCACGGTGCATCTGTAGAAATCTGGCAGACATACCAAATCTCCTCAAACGCTTAATGAGGTATAGACGCTGATGTGCTTTCTTCACATCAATATGTTGGGCCCAGGATCGATCTTCGGAGATGTTGATGCCCAGAAACTTGAAACTGCTCACCCTTTTCACTGTTGACCCTTTGATGAGAATTAGTCTGTGTTCTTCTGACTTTCCCTTCCTGAAATTCCCAATCATTTCCTTAGTCTTGCAGAAATTGGCTGTTGTGCAACCACTTTTTAACCAACTAATCTATCTCACTCCTGTACACCTCCTTATCACCATCCGAGATTCTGCCAGCAACAGTTGTGTCATCAGCGAATTTATAGATGGTGTTTGTGCTGTGCCTAGCCACACTGCCATGAGTGTAGAGAGAGTAGAGCAGTGGGCTAAGCACACATCTTTAAAGTGTGCCTGTATTGATTGTCAGTGAGAAGGAGATGTTATTTGCAGTCCGCACTAACTGTGGTCTCCCGATGAGGAAGTCGAGGATCCAGTTGTAGAGGGAGGCACAAGAGGCCCAGGTTTGGAAGCTTGTTGATTAGAACTGAGGGGATGATGGTGCTGAAAGCTGAGCTGTAATCAATAAACAGCAGCCTTGTGTAGGTAAAACTGTTTTCAACATAATTTTAATTACCACCTAGCATGATGGGCAAGATGTTTCGTCTTTATTAAGCGAGCTACCTTTACCAGGTCATGTCCTACTTATATTGAAGCCAGCTGGAGGTGCACAGAGTGAAATTGGCACTGCCTAATATGGGAAAACTGCCTCATGCTACAGTTAAAACTGCGCACAGTGGAGAATATGGAACAGAAAGTCCTTCTTATCTGTAAGTCACTGAAATGTCATATTTAAGTAAAGTTATATCTTCCATTAACAAAAGAACATTTGCTTATTTTCACCTGAATAGCCAATGCCTAATCGTTGAATTTTCCATCTGTTAGAACTCCAGATCACGTGAGCAGGCTTTTGATTCCATGCATAGTTTTTCAATTACACACACACTGACTGACTGCCATGCTTCAGATAAGGCAGCTCCAAATGTCCCCCCAAAGTCACATACCGTTCACCATTCCTTTATCATTTCTGGGTGTAGATGCTATATTTCTCAGCACTGCAGGAGTTTATTCACTACACAGGCTGTAATAGCCAAGGGGACAGCTCATTACCAACTCCTGTGCACAATTAATTTTGCACCACTTATTTAATTTAATATAATTTAAATATTAATATATATTTCTTATTGTGATTTATATTATTTATAATATAAATAATATTGTAGGGGCGGCTCGGTAGCATAGCGGTTAGCAGAATACTTTACAATATCAGCGACCCAGGTTCATTTCCCGCCGCTGTCTGTAAGGAGTTTGTACGTTCTCTCCGTGACAGTGTGGGTTTCCTCTGGGTGCTCCAGTTTTCTCCCACAGTCCAAAGATGTACAGACTGGTAGATTAATTGGTCATTGTGAATTGTCCGATGGTTAGGCTAAGGTTAAATCTGTGGTTGCTGGGTAGCGCGGCTCGAAGGGGCGGAAGGGTCTATTCCGCACTGTCTCGATAGATATTATATAATATTTGTATTAATACACCGCTGCTGCAAAACAACGGATTTCATGACATATGTCATTAATATAAAGCTAATTCTGATTCTGATTTAATCTTAACCTCTTATAAATTAACAATAATGGGACATTCGTTAAGTTTCTATGGGGATTTTAAAAATCTAATTTCTGTGAAGAAAATAGAGGAACTTAGAAGAATCTTTATTAGTAGACAGAGTGAATGAGAGGATTTCACTTCCTCCCCTAGAATCTGGGTTTTGATCCAGTCTGATGAGACAAAACCATTCGCTCCAGCAATTGGCAAAGAGCCTTAGTGAAATGAACTAATCATGCCCTACAAAAAAAAATATTAATTTTGGGCCAATAACTGGCTCCAATTAGACAATGTCCATTGGATAGACCAGGGAATTAATTGTTTTTTAAGAACAAAAATAATATAGTATTAAGTACAATAAACATAAATCGCTGGAGGAACTCAGCAGGTCAGGTGGCATCTATGGAGGAGTCTCAGCCCAAAATGTTAAGGGGTGGAAGCCAGAACAAGAAGGTGGGGGTAGAGAGAGGAACACAAGCTGGTAAGTGAAAGGCAAAACCAGATGAGGAGAAAGGTACCGGGGTGAGGGAGGTGGGATGAAGATAGAAGCTGAGAGGTGATAGGTGGAAGAGGTAAAGAACTGAAGGAGAAGGAATTTGATAGGATTCTCTTCACCTACCCATCACTCCCCTCTGGTGCTCCTCCTCCATTCCTCACTCCCATGGTCCACTGTCCTTTCCTATCAAATTTCTTCTTCTTCAGACATTTATCCCTTCCACCTACCACCTCCCAGCTTTTTACTCAATCCACCCTTCCCCACACACCTACCTTCCCCCTCATCAGGTTTCACCTATTAGCTGTCAGCTTCTACTCCTTCTCCGACTCCCATCTCCTTATTTTAGCTTCTCCTCCTTTCCTTTCCAGTCCTAATGAAAGCGTCTCAGATTGAAACGTCGTCTTTTTATTCCTGTTCATAGATGCTGCCTGACTGGCTGAGTTCCTCCAGCACTTTGTGTTTGTTGCTCTGGATTTCCAGCATCAGCAGAATCTCTTGTATTTATAGCATTAACTATTAAAGGATACTGCCAGGGCACTCTAGTGAAAAGCTTGAAGGTCTCTATAGCAAATAGCTCATGCTGCACTTAACTCAAATCAGTTTAATCCCCATTTACATTTATCCTTTAAATGAAGAATCAATTTTGATAAAGTTGAAAGTAAATTTTATTATCAGAGTATACATACCTCACCACATACAACCCTGAGATTCATTTTCCTGCAGTCATACTCAACAAATCTATAGAATGGTAACTATAACAGGATCAATGAAAGATCAACTAGAATGCAGAGGACAACAAACCGTGCAAATGGAATTATAAATAAATAGCAATAAATAACGAGAACATGACTTAATGGGATACAGAGTCCTTAAAGTTAGATCATTTGTTGTGGGAACATCTCAATGGATGGTTAAGAGTCTGATGGTTGAGGAGTACTAACTGTTCTTGAACCTGGTGGTGCAAGTCCTGAGGTTCTTGTACCTTCTACCTGATGGCAGCAGTGAGAAAAGAGCATGGCCTGAGTGGTGGGGATCTCTGATGATGGATGCTGCTTTGCTATGACAGCGTTTCATGTAGATGTGCTCAATGGTTGAAGTGGCTTTACCCATGATAAGAGATAATGGATGATTTCCTTGACAGAATCAATGTTCTTGTTGTCCCTAAATTAAGTTCAGTTGTCACTTTGCACATGAGGCTGGGGGAACCACATTTTGTGAGTGGAGGTTTGGTGCAAAAAACCTAATCACATTCTTTAAGTTTCATTAACATATTGTACAACATACAGCACGCAGGGGATAATCTTATTTACACAAAAATGAATGATTTTGAAATTTCCCAATTTTAGAATCTGGAATAAAATGATGGCATTTTAACATAATAAAGGTTTATCCTAGAAGATTTTTCAAAAAATAATTTAACACTAGGCAAATAAGGGGACATTAAAGCAAGTGATCAAACAACTTAATCAAAGAAAAAGGCTTGAGGTCAGGTTCTTAAGGAAGAGAGAGAAGTAGAGAATTTGAGGGAGACACAAGGAACTGGAAACTGAGCCATAAAATAAACCGCTGGAGAAATTTGGCGGTTCGGGGGGAAAATGATGATGATGTATCGTATTGAGACCCTGCAATAAAGAGAACTTTAGGGAATGAATTTCAGATCTTAGGGCCCTGGAAGCTTAAGGCATGGATATCAGTGATGGACTAGTTGAAGCCATGGAGAATTCAAGAGGATAAACCTGGAGGAGCCGAGGTATTTCAGAGGTGAAAGTGAAGTGCTCACAGAGATAGGGAAGCAATTGTAAAAGTATGAGAATTTTAAAAATGGAACCATTGTTTTAATGTATATTATTGTAACTCAGTGAGTATGGACCGTTGCAGGAAAGCAATAAGAAAATGATCAACAGAGAGCTCTGTGCCCAGAATGGTCTCATAGAAAAAATGAGGTTAAAGACAAAGAAATCCATTTGCCATAGTTTTACCTATATAGTCAAACAACTATTATTCCTCTTTTTTTTTAATCCAGTCAACACATGGTGATTATTGACTACAGGAGGAAGAAATCGGTGGTCCATGAGGCAGTGCTCATTTGAAAGGATCAGTAACTTTAAATTCCTGGGTGTTATCATTTCTGAGGATCTGTCCTGGGGTCCAGCATGTAAATACCATTTCAAGGAAAGCATGCAACACTTCTACCGTCTTAGACATTTGCACAAACTCAGCATGTTATCTAAAACTTTGGCGAACTTCTACAGATACACAGTGGAGAGTAACCTGATTGGTTCAATCATGGCCTGTATGGAAACGCCAGTGCCCAAGAAAGTGGTGGATACAGCCCAGTCCATCACAGGCATTGAGCGCTGCCACAGGAAAACAGCATCCATCATCAAGGGCCCCCACCATCCAAGCCATACACTCTTCTCACTGCTACCATCAGAAAGGAAGTACCAGAGCCTCAGGACCAACACCACCAGGTTCAGGAACCCTTCAACCATCAGGCTTCTGAACCAGCATGGACGATTTCACTCACCACAACACTATACACAACCAATGGACTCATTTTCAAGGATTCTACAACTCATGTTCTCAGTATCATTTACTCAGTTGGTTGTTTGTTTGCTTAGTTGTTTATTTATTACTTTTGTACAGTATTTGCACAGTTTGTCTTCTTTTACACATTAGTTTTAGTCACTGTGTGTAGTTTTTCATTGATTCCGTTGTACTTCTTTGTTCTCTTGTCAATGTCGGCAAGCAAAGGAATTTCAGGGTGGCATTTAGTGACATATACGTACTTCGATAATAAATCCACTTTGAACATAAATTTTTAAAAAAGGCATCCATTAGTCTTGCGAGACCATGGATCTGCACCTGGAAAGTCTTCACTCTCCAAGGCGCAGGCCTGGGCAACTACTGGGAAGACCAGTAGTTGCCCATGCCGCAAGTCTCCCCTCTCCACAACACCAATGTTGTCCAAGGGAAGGACATTAGGACCCATACAGCTTGGGTCGTCACAGAGCAATGTGTGATTAAGTGCCTTGCTCAAGGACACAACACGTTCCCTCGGCTGGGGCTCGAACTCATGACCTTCAGGCAGCTAGTCCAATGCCTTAACCACTTGGCCACGTGCCCACTTTGAACATAGGGTGCTATGTAACCACATCAATTTATTTATACATGTGAATATATATCATGAATAAAGTTGATCTTTCCTTCCTTCAATCAGTCTCTTCATGATGGACAAATTGGGATACATAGCTTTCTATTTATAAATGATCGTGACATGGGGATCAAGTGTGAAGCTGCAGCCACAAATAGATCTTTGTGGGACTCCAGCAGAGTCTCTTACTGCTTAGCCAATTTCCTAGGCAGTCAATAAAATGCCTACAGTCCCGTGAGCCTCTGTTGTGACTGACAGTGTCTTATGAAGAACTTCATCATTCTTTTTCTGTAAGTTATATCTATAAACATATCCTTGTTTTTGCCACTTTGAAAAATTGCAAGCTGTTTGATCAGTCATAAACTACTCTTTATAAATCCATACTAAGTATCCCTAATTGACTTAAATTTGTGAAGTTTGCATTCTAGCCTTGTAAACTCCCATAATTACCCTAAAACAAATTTTAGGATAGTAGATGTATAATTATCAATTTTGCTCTCTCTAATAGATGGCATGTGCTTCTTTGCAAACTAAAGGACTGTTACAATAATAAGGTACGTTTGGAATGTTAGCTGCGATGCTCTCACATGCTTCATTTAAACTACTAGGTTAAAACCATCAGGTCCTGGGGATTTGTGCCTTCTTTTCGTAATTATTTCTAGCAACATCATTACTTTGCTAATATTATTTTGTGGCAAGTATCTATCTCAGATTTAATATTATTTTTCTTAAAATGCCCAGGATCACTGAGTCGTGGCTGAAAGGCCATAGTTGGAAGCTTAACATCTTTGTATGGAAAGGACAGGCAGGAAAGGCAAAGGGCAGAGGTGTAGCTGTTGGTAGGAGATGGAATTACATCTTTAGAAAGAGGTGACATAGAGTCAGGGAATGTTGAATCTTTGTGGGTGGAGTTAAGAAATTACAAGAGTAAAAAAAATTATGGAAACATATATAGGCCTCCAAATAGTAGCCAAGATGTGGGGTTGAAATTGCAAAGGAAGCTGGAACAGGCATGTAATAAGGGTAATTACACAATTGTAATGGGGGACTTCAATATGCAAGGAGATTGGGATAATCAGGTTGGTGTGGATAACAAGAGAGGGAATTTGTTGAATGCCTACGATATGGCTTTTTAGAGCAGCTTGTGCTTGAGCCTACTCGGGAAAAGGTTATCTTAGATTAAGTGTTGTGTAATAACCCAGATCTTATTAGGGAGCTTAATGTAAAGGAACCTTTAGGAGACTGATCATAATATGATTGAATTCATACTGCAATTTGAAAGGGAGAAGGATAAATCCGATGTATCAGTATTGCAATGGAATACAGTACAGGGAATTACAGAGGCATGAGAGAGGAGCTTTCCCAGGTGGATTGGAGGAGGATACTGGTGGGGATGACAGCAGAGCAGAGGGAATAGTTCACAAGCACAGGATAGATATGTTCCACAGAACAAGTCTTCAAATAGCAGGGGTAGGCAATCATAGCTGCAAGGGAAGTTAAAAACTGCATAAAAGCCAAGGAAAGGACATATAACGTATCAAAAGTGAATGGGAAGTTGGATGATTGGGAAACTTTTAAAAACCAACAAAAGGCAATATAAAGGCTATAAGAAGGGAAAAGATTAAATATGCGGGCAAACTACCCAATGATATAAAATAGGACACTAATTTTTTTCAGTCATATTAAGAGTAAAAGGGAGGTGAGAGTTGACGTTGAACCACTGGAAAATGATGCTGGTGCTGTGGTAATGGAGGACAAAGAAATGGCAGATGAACAATGGGTACTTTGCAGCTGTCTTCATTGCGGAAGACACTAGCAGTGTGCCAGTGGTTCGTGAGTGTCAGGGAGCAAGAGTGAGTGCCATTGCTACTACAGAGGAAAAAGTGCTAGGCAAAACTCAGAAGTCCACCTGGACCAGATGGACCTCATCCCAGCGTCCTGAGAGAGGATGCTAAAGAGATAACAAATACATTGGTTATGATCTTTCAAGAATCACTTGATTCTAGCATGGTCCCAGAGGACTGGAAGATTGCAAATGTCACTCCACTCTTTAAGAAGAGAGGAAGGCAAAAGAAAGGAAATTATAGGCCAGATGGCCTAACCTCAGTGGTTGGGAAAGTGTTGGAGACCATTATTAAGGATGAGGTTTTGGAGTATTTGGAGACTAATGATAAAATACTTCAATGGTTTCTGTAAAGGGAAATCTTGCCTGACAATCTGTTAGAGTTCTTCGAGGAAGTAACAAGCAGAAAGGACAAAGGCACTGGATGTCACTTACTTGGATTTTCAGAAGGCATTTGATATGAGGCTGCTTAACAAAATTAAATCCTGTGGCGTTGCAGAAAAGATACTGGTACGGATACAGGCAGGAGACTGCTCGTGGGAATAAAAGAGGACTTTTCTGGTTGGCTGCCAGTGATTAGCGGTGTTCCTCAGTGGTCAGTATTGGAACCGCTGCTTTTCACATTGTTTGTCAATGATTTAGATAATGGAATTGATATTATCCAAATGTCAGTTTAGATAATGTGGTAAAATTTGCAGATGATACAATGATAGGTGGAGGGGTAGGTACTGCTGAGGAAGCAATGCATTTGCAGCAGGACTTAGACAAATTGGAAGAATGGGCAAAAAAGTGGCAGATGGAATACAGTGTTGGGAAATGTATGGTAACGCATTTTGGTAAAAGGAACAATAGTGTGGACTATTATCTAAATGGGGAGAAGTTTCAAACATCAAAGGTGCAGAGGGACTTGGGAGTCCTCGGGCAAGGCTCCCAGAAGGTTAATTTACAGGTTGAGTCTGTGGCAAAGAAGGCAAATGCGATGTTGGCATTTATTACAAGGGGAATAGAATATAAAAGCAAGGAGATAATGCTGAGCCTTTATAAGACACTAGTGAGGCCGCACTTGGAGTATTATCAACAGTTTTGGGCCCTATATCTCAAAAAGGATGTGTTGTCATTGGAGAGAGTCCAGAGGAGGTTCACAAGGATGATTCTGGGAATAAAGGGGTTAACATATGAGAAGTGTTTGGCAGCTTTGAGCCTGTACTCACTGGAATTTAGAAGAATGCAAGGGGGGATCTCATTGAAACCCACCTAGTGTTGAAAGGACTAGATAGGGTAGACGTGGAGAGGATGTTTCCTATGGTGGGGGTATCCAGAACTAGAGGGCACAGTCTCAAAACCGAGGGGCAACCTTTTTGAACAGAGGTAAGGAGGAATTTTTTTTAGCCAGAGAGCGGTGATCTGCTGCAGACTGGGTATATTTAAGGCGGAGGTTTATCGTATCCTGATCGGTCCGGGCATCAAAGGATATGGCGAGAAGGCAGGTGTATGGGGTTGAGTGGGATCCGGGATCAGCCATGATGGAATGGTGGAGCAGACTCAATGGGCTGAATGGCCTGATTCTGCTCCTATGTCTTATGGTGTTATGGATATGATCTTTTGTCATTGCTGTAAATGTAATTGATCCATAGGTTTGATATTCTACCTTCAATTACATTATCATCACTATAAGTGCAGTTGTCAGTCGTGTTCGACAATGACTGGAGATCCGTGTGGGAGAGTTTTTAAAGTGGAAAAGCTGTTGCATTGGGGCAGTTCCACTCTCACAACCTCAGAAGTCCGGGTCCAGAGGTACAAACAAGCGTCACAAACTGGGGTCTTGATTGTCACCATTACCTATTGTTAAAAGGTTCACCTTGCTCCTGACCATCCTCTTGTTTGGTACTATAACTGCAAAAGCAATTGTTGATTTTGATATCCCTTATGAATTTCTTTTCATACTTCTGTTTTTTTTCCCTGTTCTGTGATCTTTTATTCTTTGTTATATCTCTCCCAGGAGTAGTATTTACACACCCTCTGTGGGCATTGTCTTGTAGTTGTTTATCACACCTTACCTTTATCACACACTGTTTTGCAGAAAATTATTTTTTCAACCTTTCCCACTGCTTTGATTTTGCCCTTTAGCTGATTGACCTAGTTTATCCTAGACAAGCTCTATCTTGTCACATGAAAATCAGCCTTATCCAGACCCTAGAGATTAAAGATAAAGATTAGCTTTATTTGTCACATGCACATCGAACCACAGAGTGAAGTGTGTCGTCTGTGTCATATCAAATCAGCGAGGATTATGCGGGACAGCCTGCAAGTCTCACCACGCCTCCAGTGCCACATAGCATGCCAACCACTCGCTAATTCTAACCTTACTTCTTTGGAATGTGGGAGGAAACCGGTGCACCCGGAGGAAACCCACGAGGTCACAGGGAGAACATACAGACTCCTCATAGACAGTAGCGGGAATCAAACCCCAATCAGTGATCACAATTGCACTAACTGTGTAGGGTAATGTAATTGATGGAAATGTACATCATTCACAACCGCTACATTTAGTTGCTCTTTAAGAGGCTGGACTGATGTGATGATGTAATGACGTAGAGTTTTTACAACGCTTTGCGTTCAGTGTTTTGGAGTGCAATAAATGACTTGCTATGGCTTTTTTTTAAACATAAAACACCTCCACCATTTTTATTTGCGAAAACCTACAACTGCTATGCTAACATGCTGCTGCTAAGACCTGGCAGCTGTTTTGCAATTTCCCTTTCAAATTGAATGTAATCAAATTATATCAACTTCATAAATAATCACCCACTGCAAAATAGTTAGCTTGGTCTAACTCATTACACAACAAAAAGAAGAAGAGAAAATCTGCAGATGCTGGAAATCCAAGCGACACACACAAAATGCTGTAGGAACTCAGCAGGCCAGGCAGCATCAATGGAAAAGAGCACAGTTGACGTTTCAAGCTGAGACCCTTCATCAGGACCGGGCCCAAAACATCGACTGTACTGTTTTCCATAGATGCTGCCTGGCTTGCTGAGCTCCTCCAGCATTTTGTGCGTGTTGCTTGGATTTCCAGCATCTGCAGATTTATTCTTGTTTGTGATTGGACTACTCTACTGCAAAGTCTCTTCCAGGGATGCCCACTCTGAAGAAATTTAAATCTTCTCTTCAATGGGAGTTCGATGAAACCCTCTCTCACTGCTCTCCCTCTGTGATCTCTGCTGCCCTCCGAAGTCCTGATGAAGGGTCTCAGCCCAAAACAGTAATTGTACTCTTTTCTATAGATGCTGCCTGGCCTACACAATTAAAAAGTTGTGTTCTCTTATTGGTTCTAGGCTTACTTGCAGTCAATTATCAAGTATTAAACAGAAATTCAATATATTTCAGACAAGCTCTAATCTGCTTTTCCCAACGTTTATTAAAGTTAAAAGTCCTCGTTATTCCCACTGTTCCCTTACTACACAATTGTCTAGTTGCTGTACTTATGAATGCACCTCTCCTGCTAGAGGTCTGGTATATAAACCTCAAAGGGATTTTAAATCACTTTTTTATCATTTAAACAATTTTCTATTTCTCTTCAGCTAGGAATCAACATTGTAAATAGGTGGACTTTTTTTTTACTTACAGATGCGGGATTCCAGTTTCTGTAACCCTTCAGCATTCACTTCCTAGATTAGGTCCAGTGGAGGCCTCATGATTGCAGACACAAGGAAGTGCTTCTTTATTTTACGTTCTGTTAATTGTTCTAGTTAACTGAAGTCTATTTATTGTCTATAATAAAACACGGGGCAGTTAAGGTCCTTTGTCTGCGTCATGTATAACAAAAGTTGTAAAGTCTGGGTAATGGTATCTAGTTGGCCTTATTGGGAGTTTAGAGGCAGCAGAGGCTGGAATCTGAAGCAAAAATAGACTGCTGGAAGAACTCAATGTGTCAGGCAGCATCTTTGGAGGCAAAGGGATGGCCGGCATTTCAAACCAAGACCACAGAACAGAACTGGCAGTCAAAGCAGCAGTGAGAAAGGAAAACACAGAACTCATGTCAAGTTCAGGAGAACATCTTCAATGTGGTCATAACTTAATGAGACTTCATAGTGGGGCAACAAATGCCAGGTCTTGATGCAGGAACTTGACCCAAAAGATCTCGCTTCCACAACCTATAGACTCACTTTCAAAGACTCTACAACTCATATTCTCAATATTATTTATTTATATATTTATTCATTATCATTTGTGTGTGTTTTTTTTTGCATTTGCATAGTTTGTCTTCTTTTGCACATTGGTTGTTTGTCAGTCTGTGTGTGTAGTTTTTCATTGATTCTGCTCCTGCACTTAGCGTCACTTTATGGACATACAATCAGTCTCAGTATATCAGCACTCTTATGTATTTATATTTATTGTAGATTTTTATTGTGTCCTTGGCCTTATTCTTTGTGCTGTATCAGATTCAGAGTAACAGTTATTTAATTCTCCTTTACATTTGTGTACTAGAAATGACATTAAATGACCTTCAAATGCTGGAAACTCTCTTGCTTTTGTAAGCGCAGTGGGAAAAGGGAGATATCCAGACATTTTATTCAAAGATCTTTTACAGGACGTATGTCCTCGGAAAGTGTATTGGCCCTGCAAGTAGCGCTGCTCCAATAACCAATGTTCAAACCAAACCTGCAGTGCTGTCTGTGTGGAGTTTGCATGATACCCCCCCCCGTGACCATGGGGAGTTTCTCCGCAGGCCGCAGTTTCCTCCCACATTTCAGTAATGTGCTGGTTAATTGGTTAATGTAAGTAGGTGCTAGGAGAATCAGTGTGCATCTGAAAAGGAATAGATCATCGGGAATATAAGTGGTGGAATGGGATTGATGGGATTGCTCGGAGATCAAGCATGGACTTGATGGGCCAAATAGCCGCCTTCTCAGTCATAAGCAAACATGAATAAATCCTATATGAACCACCTTCCTTTGCCGTCAGATTCCATCACCTGCAGATCTTTGTTGTCTCTATCACACACACACACCCACCCGCAGCCTCCGTCACTATTTCTATCCACCCCTCCTCCATCTGCCTATCACCCAACTCATCTGGATTCACATATCACTTGCCAGCTCTTGCTACACCCCTTCCCCTCACCTCCTTATATCAGCTAACTCCTCTCTAGCTTTCATTCCAGACGAAGAGTCTCAAGACAACCAGAATATAAGAGCAAGGATGTAATGTTGAGACTTTATAAAGCACTGGTGAGGCCTCACTTGGAGTTTGGGCCGGTTTGGGCCCCTTATCTATGAAAGGATGTGCTGACATTGGAGAGGGTTCAAAGGAGGTTTTCGAAAATGATTCTGGGATTGAAGGGCTTGTCATATAAGGAGCTCTCAGCCTATACTCACTGGAATTCAGAAGAATGAGGGGTGACCTCACTGAATCCTATTGAATGGTGAAAGGCCTTGATAGAGTGGAAAGGACCAGAGGACACAGCCCAGAATAGAGGGTCGTTCTTTTAGAACAGAGCTGAGGAAGAATTTATTTAGCCAAAGAGTGGTGAATCTGAAGAATTTGCTGCCACAGGCGGCTGTAGAGGCCAGGTCATTGGTATATTTAAAGCAGAGGTTGACAGGTTCTTGATTAGACAGGGCATGAAGGCAGGAGATTGGGAGTTGAGGGGGAAAATGGATCAGCCATGAAGAAATGGCAGAGCAGACTCAATGGGCCAAATGACCTAATTGTGCTCCTATATCTTATGGTTATGATTTTATGGTCTCATCCCAAAATGTCGAATGTCCATTTCCCTCCACAGATGCTGCCTGACCCATTGAGCCCCTCCAGCGGTTTGTTTGGTGCTCTGAATTCCAGCATCTGCTGTCTTGTGAGTCTCTGTGAATAAATTTTCTGTTGCCTCCCTGCCCTGTTTTATGATCAAAATACTAATAATGCTCCTTCCTAGCCTTGCGTCTACCATCCCAGTAAACTCAATGACTTAATATCCAGTACAGGTCTTGACCATATTAATGCCGTGTCTCAGTAATGCATACCACATCACATTTCTCAAGTTGAACGTATGCCTGCAATTCAATCACTATGTCCCTATCTGATTCACTAGCATCCTTCAGGGCCTTATATTAATCATCGTACTCTGGGGTACATGAACAGAATGGCTAAGTAATTGGATTGGGTATCTCGTCTACTCTGGCTTGGACTGAAAAATTCAAATCTTGTGGGAACTGGAGAATTTAAATTCATGTAAATTCAATTCCTGGAATAAAAAAAGCTTGTAACAGTGATGGTAAGCAAGAAACTACGATACCCATCTGAAGAATCCATCTAGTTTATTAATGTTCTTCAGGAGAAGTAATCTGCTGTCTTCATTTGATCTGGCCCATGTGCAGTCACTGTCTTTGTCCTTAACTGCCTAGCAAGCTGTTCATTACAAGGGAAGCTGAGGATGGATTGTAAAGGTTGTCTTAGGCACTGACAAATAAAGATCAAGTCAATTTCATTGTCATATGCTCAAGTACTTGGGTGTACAGCTACAATGAAAAGCTTCCTTTCAACAGCATTACAGGCACATTGCGTTTGATTCACAAGTAAAATATAAATTATCCAAGAAAGAATAAAACTAGAAAACACACAACAAAAAACATAAACACAAGAGATTCTGCAAATCCTGGAAATCTAGAGTAACACACACGAACACACGCGCGCGCGCACACACACACACACACACACACACACACACAATGCCGGAGGAACTCAGCAGGCCAGGCAGCATTTACAGAAAAAGGTACAATCGATGTTTAAAATGTCAACTGTACTTTTTCCTTAGATGCTGCTTGGCCTACTGAGTTCCTCCAGCATTTTGTGTGTGTTGCTTGGTTGATTAACGTTTCTAGTTAACAGTAAGATACTGAATGAACTGTCGTGTAAAGGAACTTTTTTACCCTTTAATGAACAATTCAGTCTTGATAAGTAAGTACCTGTGCTCTTACATCAATTAAAAACCTGTGATGGTGGTAACATTCCATTTTTTTCAATGCTGAGACTTCATCCCATAGTTTCCTAATATTAATTTGATGGTAATAAGAACCTATTAACATTCCTCAAAACTGTTAAATATCAAATATGATCAGACAGGGAGAATCATACAGGTTCCAAATTGTTAAGTGTGAATTAATTTTGTAGAGTGTTCACGTTTCAGCCCTGAGGTACTTCTTGGTTGGAGAGTCATTAATTATGGCTCACTGTAAAGTGTAGGAAAAGCAATTACATGCAATCTACTTGCAATTGACCCCCATTAAATTTAGGGTATCGTTTCTGTCCTCTGCAACGTAGAGGTAGGCATTGTGAAGTGAACAGTATTGACTAATTTGAAAATTCTGGGCTACTAGATCTCCAGAGAGCTGCCTCATTAAGGATTCTGCAATGTTCCCTCCTACTCACATGGATATAGAAGCATTGTCTTCTGGTGTGCTTTGTTCCTTGGGATGCTCCTCAATAATCGGATCCACACTCAGCAGCCTCTTTATTAGGCACAACTTTCAACCCGGTGTGGTCTTCTGCTGCTGTAGTCCACCCACTTCAATGTTTGATGTATTGTCAATATACTCTCCACCAAACATCTATAGAAGTTTGTCAAAGTTCTAGAGGTCATGCCAAATCTTCACAAGGTCCTAAGGAAGTAGAGGTGCTCCCATGCTTTCTTCGTAATTACACCTACGTGCTGGACCCAGGACAGGACCTCCAAAATGATAACACCTACAAGAAGAAAAACTTAAATTTAATTTCAGGCTGCTCCATGTACAATCCCATGGTAAAATCCCATGGACTTTGTGGACTAAGCGGGAGAAAGGTTTTCTCTTACAAATATGCAGCCCTTTGCAAGTACGTTATGGAACAGCACCTGATTACAATCACTGTCTCGTCATTGAATGTGTGAAAAGGCAAAAAGGTGGATAAATGGCTTCCATTTTCAAATTTCTAAATATGTACCATGGAGAGCATTCTAACTGGCTGCATTAACGTCTGGTATGGGCGGGGGGGGGGGTGGTCGGTGGTGTGAGGCAGTGGGAGGGCTACTGCACAGTATCGAAGCAAGCTGCAGAGACTCGTGTCAGCCCCATTGTAGACACTAGCCTACCTAGCATCCAGGACATCTTCAAGGAGCAGTACCTCTAAAAGGCGACATCCATCATTGAGGACCCCCATCACCATGTTACCATCAGGGTAGAGGTACAGGAGCCCGAAGGTACACACTCAATGAATTAGGAACAGCTTTTTCCTCTCTGCCATCTGATTTCTGAATGGACATGGACACAACCTCACTACTTTTTTAAAACTTTTATTAAACCTGATTCTGATCCTCCTGTTTTACCGCAAGTTTTAAATGGGGGTACGGGGAGAAGGCTGGAGACCGGGGCTGAGAAGGGAAATGGATCAGCCATGATGAAATGGTGGTGCAGACTTGATGGGCAAATGGCCTAATTCTGCTCCAATATCCTATGGTCTTATGTCCGTTGTGTTACCGTGGTGACATGAATAATGATGAAGAAATGTCAGGCACACCAAGGTGAATCATACTCGGCAGTGACCCCCTCCAAAGGGCAAAACTTCCATTGGAACTGGGCAACATTATGTTAAAATGTACCACACAGACTTTATGTGCAATTTTTGCATAAAAATAAGCAGCGTATTCGCCAACTTCCAGGCTCAGGATTCTGGATTGCTGCACCAGTAACAAATCATTGCTTATCTCCTGCTTTGCCCACACAGCCTCTTCTTTGAAATACCCAAAAAGAGGCTAGAACTTTAATTAATTCAGCATAACATTATGGGCTGAAGGGTCTGTTTCTGTACTATATTGTTCGACGTTCTTTGGCTGTGTTGGGAATTAGTGAGACAAGTGCTTAGATGTCCTGAGTCAAGCATAAGATGACTCCAGCATGTTGATCAACAAAATGCTGGAAGAACTCAGTGGGTCAGGCAGAATCTGTGGAGGGAAATAGGCAATCAAAATCCTTCAACTGGATCAGTCCTGGTGAAAGGTTTTGACTTGAAGCATCCACTGTCCATTTTACTGAACAATGAAAACAGCATTTCAACACGTGCAATCCAGCAGTGGTTTTATTTTACCACATTGCTGTTAAGATTCCAACTGTTAGTTCTAAATGCTCAAGGATCAAGCTTGCTGACAAATCAGTTTCAGTTTAGCTTCTCTCAGCAGGTTGCGAGACACTGAATCAACTACGTTCAAGCCTGACCCAAAAACATTTGACTGTCCTCAATTAGAGCACCTCTTCCTGTCCAAAACCCTAATAAACAAGTCAGAAATGCACACATCAAATGGACATACAGTGAACTAAAAGATAAAATCAATTTAAACTGAGTTGAGATTGTGTTAGTTTTTAAAACAGAATCAGATTTATTATCACTGCCTTCTGAAATGTTTTGTGGTAACAGTACAGTAAAAAGATATAAATTTACTATAAATAACAAAATAAATAAATAGTGCAAAAAAAGGAATAACGAGGTAGTGTCCATGGGTTCATAGACCATTCTGATGGTAGAGAAGAAGCTGTTTCTGAATTATTGTGTGTAGGTCTTTAGACTCCTGTACCTCCTCCCTGATGGTAGTAACGAGAAGAGGGCATGTCCTGGATGGTGAGAGCCCTTTAAGTTCACAGTTCAAAGTAGATTTATTATCGAAGTACATATATGTCACCACGAACAACCCTGCGATTCATTTTCTTGCGGGCGGTCTGAGTAAATACAACGCACACTAGAGAGTCAATGAAAGACCACACCCAACAGGACGGACAAACAACCAACGTGCAAAAGACAACAAGCTGTGCAAATACAGAAAGGTAAAAAAAAATAATAATAATAATAATAAATAAGCAATAAATATTGAGAACATGAAGAGTGCTTGCAAGTGAGTCCATAGGTGTGGGAACAGTTCAGTGATGAGCTGAGTGAAGTTATTCCATCTGATTCAAGAGCCTGATGGTTAAGGAGTACGGACTGTTCCAGAACCTGGTGGTGTGGGTCCTGAGGCTCCTGCACCTTCTTCCTGATGGCAACCACAAAAAGAGGGTAAGACATAGATGTTGGGGGTCCATGCTGATGGATTCTGCTTTCCTGTGACAGTGCTCCATGTAGATGTGCTCAATGGTGGGGAGGACTTTACCCCTGATAGACTGGGCCATATCCACTACTTTTTGTTGGCATCTCCATTCAAGGGAATTGGTGTTTCCAGAGCAGGTTGTGATGCAACCAATCAATATACTTTCCACCACACATTTCGTCAAAGAATTTCGTCAAAGTTTTAGATGTCATGCTGAATCTTCAGAAACTTACAGTGCCTATAAAAAGTTTTCACCCCCTTTGGAAGTTTTCTTATTTTATTGTTTTACAACATTGAATCACAGTGGATTTAATTTGGCTTTCTTGACACTGATCAACAGAAAATGACTCTTTTGTGTCAAAGTAAAATCAGATCTCTACAAAGTGATCTAATATAATCACAAATATAAAACACAAAATAATTGATTGCATTGCAATTCAACCCCTTTAATATGACACACCAAATCATCACAAGTGCAGCTAATTCGTTAAATAGAGATCACCTGTGTGCGGTTAAGGTGTTTCAATTGATTGTAGTAAAAAATACACCTGTATCTGGAAGGTCCAACTGCTGGTGCATCAGTATCCTGGCAAAAACTACACCATGAAGACAAAAGAACAGACCAATCAACTCTGTGAAAAGGTTATTGAAAAGCACAAGACAGGGGATGGATACAAGAAAATGTCCAAGTCACTGAATATCCCTTAGAGTACAGTTAAGTCAATCATCAAGAAATGGAAAGAATATGGCACAGCTGTAAATCTGCCTCGAGCAGGCCATCCTCAAAAACTGAGTAACTCTGCAGGAAGGAGACTAGTGAGGGAGGCCACCAAGAGACCTATGACAACTCTGGAGGAGTTACAAGCTTCAGTGGCTGAGATGGGAGAGACTGCACATACAACAAATATTGCCTGGGTGTTTCACCAGTCGTAGCTTTAGAGCATAGAACATAGAAATCTACAGCACATTACAGGCCCTTTGACCCATAATGTTATGCCGACCATGTAACCTACTCTAGCAGCTGCCTAGAATTTCCCTACTGCATAGCCCTCTATTTTTCTAAGCTCCGTGTACCTATCTCAGAGGCTCGTAAAAGACCTTATTGTATCCGCTTCCGCCACCACTGCCGGCAGTACACTCCATGCACCCACCACTCTCTGTGTGAAAAACTTACCCCTGACATCCCCTCGGTACCTATTTCCAAGTATCTTAAAACAATGCCCCCTCATGTTAGTTATTTCAGCCCTGGGAAAAAGCCTCTGGCTATCCATACGATCAATACCCTTCATCATCTTATAC
The DNA here is from genome assembly GCF_963921235.1 of Mobula hypostoma. Taxonomy (NCBI): domain Eukaryota; kingdom Metazoa; phylum Chordata; class Chondrichthyes; order Myliobatiformes; family Myliobatidae; genus Mobula; species Mobula hypostoma. The sequence goes on from NC_086119.1 coordinate 13,522,008, forward strand.
AGCTCTATCAGGTCACCTCTCATCCTCCATTGCTCCAAGGAGAAAAGGTCAAGTTCACTCAACCTATTCTCATAAAGTATGCCCTCCAATCCAGGCAACATCCTTGTAAATTTCCTCTGCACTCTATCTATAGTATCCACATCCTTCCTGTAGTGAGGTGACCAGAACTGAACACAGTACTCCAAGTGGGGTCTGACCAAGGTCTTATATAGCTGTAACATTACCTCACAGCTCTTGAACTCAACCCCACAGTTGATGAATGCCAACACACCATACGCCTTCTTAACAACACTGCCAACCTGCACAGCAGCTTTGAGTGTCCTATAGACACGGACCCCAAGATCTCTCAGATCCTCCAAAATGCCAAGATTCTTACCATTAATATTATATTCTGTCTTCAAATTTGACCTACCAAAATGAACCACTTCACACATACCAGGGTTGAACTCCATCTGCCACTTCTCAGCCCAGTTCTGCATCCTATCGATGTTCCGCTATAACCTTTGACAACCCTCCAGACTATCCACAACACCCCCAACCTTTGTGTCATCAGAAAATTTACTAACCCACCCTTCTACTTCTTTATCCAGGTCATTTACAAAAATCACAAAGGGGAGGGGTCCTGAAATAGATCCCTATAGAACACCACTGGTCACTGACCTCAGTGCAGAATACCAACCATCTACAACCATCCTTTGCCTTCTGTGGGAAAGCCAATTCTGGACGCACAAAACAAGGTCTCCTTGGATCGCATGCCTCCTTACTTTCTGACGAGCCTTGCATGGGAAACCTTGTGAGAGAATGGCAAAGAGAAAGCCACTATTGATAAAAACTCACGTGGAATCTTGGCAACACACACAAAAGCTGGAGGAGCTCCGCTGGCCAGGCAGTATCTATGGAAAAGAGTACAGTCAATGTTTCAGGCCGAGACCCTTCACCCATCCTGATGAAGTGCCTCGGCTCAAAACATCAACTGTACTCTCTTCCATAGATGCTGCCTGCCCTGCTGAATTCCTGCAGCATTTTGTGTGTGTTGCTTGGACTTCCAACATCTGCAAATTTTCTCTTGTATGAAATCTCGGCTAGAGTTTGCCAGAAGGCATGTGGGAGACTCTGAAATCAGCTGGAAGAAGGCAAGGCAAGTTTATTTGTATAACACTTTCCAAACACAAGGCAGTTCAAAGTGCTTTACATAGAACAAGATTTAAAAATAAAACATCACATTTCATACAATATAAAACAGAATAAAATCACACAAAAAATAGAAATGATAAATAGATTTTAAAAAGGAATAAAAGTTACAGTTCAGGAGATTCTAAAAGCTACAGCAAAAGGAAATGTTTTAAGCCTTGATTTAAAAGAGCTTAAAGTTGGGACAGACTTCAGATTCTCTGGAAGGTTATTCTGGATATGTGGAGCATAGAGACTAAAAGTTGTTTCACCATGTTTAGTTTTGACCCTGGGGACGGCAAGCAGACCTGCCCTAGATGACCTGAGAGCTCAGGAAGGTTCATAATGCAAAATACAAGAGATCGGAGATGTATTTTGGCCCTCCAAAGGTTCTAAGAACGTTCTGTGGTTTGATGAAACCAAAATTGATCTTTTTGACCCTCATCAGACTAAACACCTATGCTTGGCATAAGCCAAACACCGCACATCATCAAAACACACCATCCCTACTGTGAAGCATGGTGGTGGCTGCATCATGCTGAAGGAGGCTTCACTGCAGCAGGCCCTGGAAGGCTTGCGAAGGTAGAGGGTAAAATGAATGCAGCAAAATACAGGGAATTCCTGGAGGAAAACCTGATGCAGTCTGCAAGAGAACTGTGACTTTGGAGAAAATTTGTTTTCCCGCAAGACAATGACCCCAAGGATAAAGCCAAAGCTACACAGGAATGGCTTAACAAAACAAAGTTAATGTCCTGGAGTGACCATGTCAGAGTACAGACTTCAATCCAGTTGTGAGTTTGTGGATGGATTTGAAAAGGGCTGTTCACTCACGATCCCCGTAAAATCTGACAGAGCTTGAGCAGTTTTGTTAAGAATGGGGAAAAATTGCAGTGTCCAGATGTGCAAAGCTGATACAGATTCAAGGCTGTAGTTGTTGCCAAAGGCGTACCTACTAAATACTGACTTGAAAGGGGTGAGTAATTATGCAATCAGTTTTTTTGTGTTTAATAACTGTAATAAATTTAGACCAATTTGTAAAAATTTGTTTTCACTTTGACACGAAAGAGTCTTTTCTGTTGATCAGTGTCAAAAAAGCCAAATTAAATCCACTGTGATTCAATGTTGTGTAAAACAATAAATCATGAAAACCTCTGGGGGGGTGCTGGGGGGAGCGGTGTGAATACTTTTTATAGGCACCGTGTAAGAAAGTAGAGACACTACGTGCTTTCTTTGTAATGGCACTTATGTGCTGGGCCCAGGACAGATCCTCTGAAATGAGAACACTGAGGAATTTAAAATTGCTGACCCTCTCCATCTCTGATCCCCTGATGAGGACTTGCTCATGGACCTCTGGTTTCCTCCTCCCAAAGTGACTAATCGTCTCCTTGGTCTTGCTGACACTGAGTGAGAGGTTGTTGATGTGGCACCACTCACCCAGATTTTCCATCTCCCTCCTATTGATGCTGTGATGGACCCTGCCTTAATAAAAATGTCCCTGTACAGAGAATTACACCTGGTTTCAAATTTTTATGACATAAACATTTCTGTTCAATGTGGCAACAGATATGAAGCCTTTCTTCTTCCAGCTAATGTTTTGCCTGGTTGTGAAATACTCTGTCTAGTTAGACACTGATAGGTACGTGGATGGTAGGGGTATGGAGGGCCATGATCCCGGTGCAGGTTGATGGGAGTAGGCAATCTAAATGGTTCAGCATGGAATAGATGGGCTGAAGGGCCTGTTTCTGTGCTGTACTTTTCTATGACTATGAGTGAGAAAAGAAGTGAATTAATGAGGGAAAATGTACATCTGAAATTAATTCACTTATCACACTCTCAATGGGAATACCGGCAGTCACAGTATTAGTACTATATGATGCTTGCTTTTGCCGAACTTGATTAATGGTTGATTGGGGTTGAGGAGGGACAGGTTTATTAAACCAATGAATCATTGCCTTCTGTTATGTATGTGCAGAGCAAGAACTACAACGGAGCAGTAAACGTGTTTACTGTGTCACGTGCCCATTGGGCAATTTACAGTGTGGAGTAAAAAAGTTTAATCCTACTGCTCCACAGTCATTCTTGGTCCTCGCAGACGTAACACGTTCCATTACCAATCTTCCCCAGTGGGAGGAAAGCCAATCAGGGATTTGTTTCAGTGGCTTCACCAGCTTATATCAACATCTTAAATCCAGTTAGGAGTGCAAGGAACACATACAGTCAGGCAGTCTCCAAGTTAATTCTTGATTTTTCCATAGATAACCCTGAAACTGGTTAAGAATGGATGAAAAGTAAATGGCTCAGAGGATGTAGTGAACTATTGCATGCAGAACTAACATTTGTTAGCAAGATTTGACCCCCTACCATCAGGCAAAAGGTACCATAGCATGGGAAACCACTTCCTCCCCCAGGTTCCGAGACAACTGAACTCCCTGCCACCAATCAAGTCTCACCATGTATAAAGCGGCAGTAGCATTATACTGTTTAGCTTCTAGCTTCTGACGTAAATGCATATTATTATTTCTTAATTTACTTGTGGTAGTGTTACTCTATATGTTGTGGGTGAGTAATACATACGGCATTGTGCACCTTGGTCTAGAGGTGATAGACATGTACAATATTTGGTTGAATTTGAATTTGAACTTGATCTTTGTTCCTGTGTCCGTGCTATGTAGAATCATCATTTAAGAAGGCACATCTGTTATTACTAATTCTGAGAATTCCATATTAAAGTAAAATTATCATGTATACCCACTCCTGATCATTATCCTTGTCATCTCCCTTCTTTGGCCATTTCCGCCAACAAATGAGGTCCACTGGGGACAGAAATAGGTTTCATTTTGATGTCCTCCATGTCTATGTAGCGTGTTCTCATCTCACTGAGTGTTCTACTGGGCAAGATAGGGGAAGACTGTCACCAGCGATGGAGCACCATGTGGCCATCATCACCTTCAAGAGAGAAGGACAGAAAGAGTCACGACGTGGGCTGGTAATGTCAGAACCCAAGTGTGGAGGCAAGACAGACTCCAATATAGAGACAGTGACCAGAGTTTATTCATAATAATTCCAACAGAACGTCTGTGGCTCAGCTGAACGACACTGCAAGATGTAACATTCTCAAAACTAGGACCCCGAATTAGTGCTAATTGGCCATCCACTTAAATAATACAAGTAACACAGGAAACACCAGGAGATTGCATTGAGTGAGTCTCTTGAGGAAAAAAACACAAAGGAACTTTAAATAGTTAATGACTCTCATTAAACAACAATTAATCAATTCATGCCCTCTTAAAACCTCAGAGCCTAACACTCTCCAGCTTTCCACACAAACCTGAAGAGTTCAATACAGAAAGTCTGTGAAAGGAAACCCACTGAAAAAGAGTTGCCTGTTATATTCTACAGAAGGTGTGAACAACTACAGTGACTTGCAGTTATATATTAAAAAATTAATGTTGGGAAAAATTGTCTTAAGATTGTTTGTCTGCAAGAGAGTAGTAGAAAGGTAATAAAGAGAGGGGCTGAAAAATTGGCCCAAGGCAACTGAAGGTTCAGCCAATAAATATTGAGAGAAGATTTTATTATGTTCTGTATTGTTGGGTACTGTGTTTTTCTGTTGAGCGTGGTGGGTATTTTGGTGCATGAATGTGTGGTGACACACGTGGGGTGCCTCCAGTCGATCCTTTGATTCGTTAAAATCGAGCTTGCATGCACCACTTGTGCTAGTAGCTCATTCCACAGTCTCACAACCCTCTGAGTGAATAAGTTTCCCCTTATGCTCCCCTTAAACTTTCCACCTTTCACTCTTAACATATAGCCTCTAGTTGTGGTCTCACTCAACCTCAGTGGAAAAAGCCTACTTGCATTTACCGGAACAATACCCCTCATAATTTTGTATACCTCTATCAAATCACTTCTCAATCTTCTACATTCCAAGGAATAAAGTCCAAACTTATTCAAACTTTTATATAACTCAGGTCCCCCAGATCCGGCAACATCCTTGTAAATTTTCTCTGTACTCTTTCAATTTATTTACATTTTCCTGTACGGAGATGACCAAAACTGCACACAATACTCCAAACTAGGCCTCTCCAATGTTTTATATAACTTCAATATAACATTGTATCCCTTGTACTCAATATTTTGATTTATGAAGGCCAATGTGCCAAAAGTTTTTTACAACCCTATCAACCTCTGATAGTTCAGTTCCTGAAAGAAGAAAAGAGAGGTCTTTGCACCACATCAAAACCTGAAACAAACAGAACTTCAAAGTGTAGCAATGAACCCCCGTGACACAGATTCAGGTAGTAGCGGCCTTTGAAAGAACACGCAATGTGAATTCTTATAACTATAAAGTGGCAGCTGGTGAATGCAATTCTGGGAAATGATTCAATATTGCTTATTGCCATTCTTCAGTACACAAGTATAAAGGAGAACAAAACAATTGTTACCCTTGGTCTGATACAGCATACAAAAACTGAACAAGCATAAAGAACACCAGAAAGAAAAACACAATAATTATGAATATAAAAGCAATCTCATGAAACTCCATGTACAAGTAACTGTAATATATATAGACTGATTGTATGTACATACATAAAGTGACATTAGGTCATGTATACAACAACACACATAAAAGTTGCTGGTGAATGCAGCAGGCCAGGCAGCATCTCTAGGAAGAGGTGCAGTCGACTTTTCAGGCCGAGACCCTTCGTCAGGACACAGAATTCCTGTTGTTTAGGTCATGTATATGTAGTTCGTGGTGGGGAGTTATGGGTTGGGTTAATGAGTGGAGGTGTTTATCAGCCTGATGGCATGGGGGAAGTAACTGCTTTTGAGTCTCATGGTCATGGTGTGGATGCAGAAATCCAAGTTTGTAGAGATGCCATACTTGAAAATGCAGATTGTGGTGAAGTGTGATTTCTTGATCTCAAAACAGTTGCAACAGGTAGTGAAGCAGCAGTAAAGCACATCAAGTCTTCCTCTTACAAGTAAGGATGAAATTGTTGACCAGAGTTATCAGGACAAATTGATAGTTATGACTGAAAGAAATTTGTCATCTGTTGTTTTGCTTTGGTAAAATTATACAGCAGTAAAATAGCTAGTGTAATTAAGAACTGGTGAGTAACTAGATACGAAGAGGAGCCAATATTGATTGGCCTCTAACCCGTCTCTTCAATCCCATACGATGCAATCCAGCAACTCAGCAGGGCTGCTCAGGCAGAACCTTCTAAACCCAAGATCAAAGACAACCAAAGCATGGAAACACCACTGCCTGAAGCTGCCTTCCAAGCCACATACCATCTTTCACTGTCACAGGGCCAAAATCCTGGGAATCCCTCCCCAGAGGCAATGTGGACGTACCCACTTCTCAAACACTGTAGAGATTCTAGAAGGCAGCTCACCTCAATGGCAATTAGAGATGGGCAATTAAATGCCAGTTTAACCTGCAAAGCCCACCAGAACAATGCATGCAACCTTTTCCAGTAGATGTAAGTAGCTTGTTCAATAACATGTCACAAACCCATTGTTTCTGAATAAAATGCATGCTAATATTGCATTCAAATTGGAACCCAAGGATAATTTTATTTATTTTTATTTAGAGATATTTTATTTCTATATTTAATATCTCTATTTTTCCCTATCAGGGTTCCTTTGAAGACCCTGACCTAGAGTTACACACTGATTTCAGTTCTTTGCGTGAATGGGACCTGGTCTCGGGGTCTCACGACTGGCTGCTATTCAATATATCAAGGACGCAGCCTAGAAGACAAGTGCACCTTCAGAGTTCCAGGATCTAGTGGCTCTGGAGGCAGGCGGACTCGAGATCAGTGCCTCCACAGGAAATTGGTGTGTCGTGGGAGACGGAAAATCAAAAGCAGCAACTGGCTGCTGGCTGTGTGCCCAGAGACCTGAGTTCTTTGGGCACAGAGCTCAGAAAAAGCGACGCAACAGACTTTTAACATCGTAAATCAGCGAGTTGTTTGTTATGTCTCCCCTCTCGCTGTGAAATGGGGACACTTCTTTTTCCCTTATTAGGGAGAAAGAGAGCCTGTGGTATGTCAAATTACCGGGTGAAAGAGTAGTCTTTTGGGGACTGCAAATCTATGTCTTTATTGATGCTTTGCTGCACACTCACGTGCTCGGTGGGGGGGGGGTGCAATGCTGTTTTTTGCTGGTGGGGGGGTTGTTGCTTTGCTGCTGCTTATGCATGGGAGGGGGGAGCTGTGCAGGGGGCTCTGGGGTTCTAACATTTAACTGTCATTCATTCTTTGGGGCACTCCTCTATTTTTGTGGATAGTTGCAAAGAAAAAGAATTTCAGGATGTATATTGTAAACATTTTTCTGACATTAAATGTACCTCTGAAACCTTTGAAACTTTGATTTAGGGGAAGACGAATCTCAAGGTTTTATATTGCATGTATACTTTGGTAATAAATGTACTTTGTATCTTTGAGATACAGTATGGTAACAGGCCATTCTAGCCCAGTGAGACTGTGCCACCCAATTACACCTATGTGACAAATTAACCTACTTACCTGTACGTCTTTAGAATGTGGGAGGAAACCAGATCACTTGGAGGAAACCCACGCGGTCACAGAGAATGTACAGTCAGCGGCAGAAATTAAACCTGGGTCACTGGCACTATGTTACCACCTCACTCTTAAAGATCTATTCATTTATCATTGGGTATGCGAACAGGTATTTAAAATGTCACGGATTGGTACAAAAAAAATCAAAATGCAGAGCATTGGAACAAGTTTCATAGAGAGAATGTTTAATATCATCTAATAAAGAAATTGTTAATGATGGAAACTATGTATTCAAATGTTAATAAAGCAGTAAGAATATCAATACATACAAATATAAATAATATATTTAACTGCAGCAATGCTAAATCTAAATTAATTTAACCTGATTAAAAAATTATTCTCCAACTAATGCTCCTATTACGGTGGAGACAGGAGATTGCAGATGCTAGAATCAAAGGAAAAAATTAGCTGCAGTATGAAACGAACGGTCAAGAATTTGGGTCAAGACTCATCATCAGTATCCACTGTACATTTCCCTCTCCAGATGCTGTCTGACCCACTGCATTCCTTCAGCAGTTTGCTTATTTTCCCTTCTCCTAACTACCAAACTTCATAAACTAAAACCAATCAAAATCCAGTATTGCACACAATTGATACTTCTACAAAGCAACACCATTTCTCCAACATGTTCATTAAAACCGATTAGACCTGTAAACTGTTAAACCACAATGATGATAAATGTTAACAGTTTTAATGAACACCCACTGCTGTATTCCTGTGTTACATTTTCTGTTCCCTTACCTCTTTATTTCCAAGGCCACAAGTTAAATTTTGCTCACACATTGTACATATCTCATCTTTTCATCAGGTTACCGTAGATCATCAGTTGCATTTGAGGTTTCAAGTTTGATTTATCTTTATCTACTATCTTTTGATTTAGATCTTCATCAAGTCTGATCAAAACAATTCTCATTCCTATGTCATTCATTTGAGATAATCCTGCTGTTACAGTATTTATGCCTGCACTCTGTGATCCACCTCCCCACTCAGGCAGTTAATCATTTCTCTTAAAATATCTCTTGCAAATTGTTTTTGTTGTGTTATAATTGCACTCAATTCCACTAACCTGTTTTTTTACTAAACTACTGACATCAACACAACAGCTACTTCATTGTTGGTCTTGAGATAATCTGAAGACTTTCTTCCATGTTACTCTCTTTACAACTCTTCCTGAACTTTTTCTAGCTCTCTACCGTTGTTTCTATATTTCCTGATCATAGAGTCGCTTCTCTGAGCGTAGATGTGTGTATTAAATGTTCATGACTTTTCTTTCTATGCAAAAGTTTTTTTGTAATTTATTTTTTATTGAATTTCATCATCAAACAAACATTTCCGTAAGATGTATTTCAGATACACAAAATAATCTGCAGATGCTGGGGTCAAAGCAACACTCAACGCGCTGGAGGAACTCAGCAGGTCGGGCAGCATCCGTGGAAAAGATCAGTCAACGTTTTGGGCCGGAACCCTTCGTCAGGACCTGAAGGGTTCCGGCCCGAAACGTCGACCGATCTTTTCCACGGATGCTGCCCAACCTGCTGAGTTCCTCCAGCGCATTGTGAATGTATTTCAGATACTGTACATATATATCATATAATCATATTTGTCACAAATCTCCACATAATATTTATCTGAGGTATACACTTATAGAAAGGAGAGGAAAGAAGGAACAATCGAAAGAAGAAAACTATGTACAGAGTAGGGAGTGATCTTTTTTTTACAGCATATTCATTGACTTGTGAGAATAAAATCAGGCCTATGAGGTGTTATGTAGTTAAACCATTTTTTCCTGTATGAATAAAATTGTTCCAACTTATGATTAACAGATGCTTTTTCTGTTTTCTAAAGCTTGTGCTATGAACTTCTACAGTTTCAATTTCTCTAATAAGCTTAATAAGCAAGTTTTCTTTATCCTTTTCCATCAGCACCTTTGTCACAGTTTCTGGAGCAGGGTTCACATTCTTTTCAGAATCAGGTTTAATATCATTGCCATACAGTCAGTGGTCACTTTATTAGGTGCAGGAGTGGAGTCCGGAGTGGTTTTCTGCTGCCGTAGCCCATTCACTTTGAGGTTCAATGTACTGTGCATTCAGAGATGCTTTCCTGTGCACCACTGTTGTAATGTGTTATTTGAGTCACAGTCACCGTCCTGTCAGCTTGAGCCAGTCTGGCCATTCTCCTCTGACCTCTCTCATTAACAAGGTATTTTCACCCACAGAGCTACAGCTCACTGCATGATTCTATAAACTCTAGAGACTGTTATGCGTGAAAGTCCCAGCAGACTGGCAGTTTCTGAGATACTCAAACCACCCCAACTGGCACCAACAATCATTCCATGGTCAAAGTCACTAAGGTCACATTTCTTTCCCATTTTCACGTTTTGTCTGAACAACAAATGAAGCTCTTGACCATGTCTGCATGCTTTTATGCATTGAGTTGCTGCCACATGATTGGCTGATTAGATATTTGCACTAACGAGCAGGTGACCGCTGAGTGTATGTCGTGAAATTTGTTTTACAGCAGCAGTACAGCACAATACATAAAAATGCTATAAATTTCAATAAGAAATAAATATTCAAAAATCAACATAAATAAGTAGTTCAAAATGAGGGCAAAAATAGTGACGTAGCGTTCAAGATTGATTTACTGTCTATTCAAAAATCTGATAGTAGAGGGGTAGAAACTGTTCCTAAAATATTGAATGAGTGTCTTCAGGCTCCAGGTAACTGTTTTTTTCAACTAACAGGTCAATCAATGACCAGCATTCCCTTTTTACAAGGTTCTCCTCTTGTGAAATAAAGATTATCTCCCGACCTGCTAAGTGTTTTCAGCATTTTCTTTATTTATCTCTCTTCTGAGAACCTGACAGCACTGAGTTCAGTTCATACCTAGGGATAAGATTTGATTTTGTGGGAGAAAGGAATCAATGATTTAAATGACAGGATATACTTAACAGCAGTTACTTTTATCTGGCCATAAAACATTAATGCATACTAGTATAAGCAATAGCCCGCATTATTGAAACTGTAGGCTGCATTACTCAATTCCATTGCTAGGCAGAACAACACACTGTACATGCAGCAACATCTATCATCTCGACATGGTGGGCCACCTTTGTGCAGTATGACACTATGGGAATGCACAAGAAAACAGAGGCAGAAGGCCACTTAGCCCATCAAGCCTGTACCACCATTCAGTATGATCCCTGATGATCTATGCTGGCCTCAACCCCTCTTTTGTGCCAGTTCCCCATAACCTTCAATTCCTGATCTTTCATCTACTTATTTACCTTCCACTTTAAAGTATAACCTGACCTCCACCACCCTCAATTCTAGACATTCACCAGCTTTGAGAAGAAATTTCTACACACCTCAGTTTTAAATAAGTGGCACTATTTTGTAGCTGTGTCATGACTCACCCATCAGTGGAAACATCACATTATCTACCCTGTCAAGACCCCTTAGGATCATGACTAAAGCCCTCTTTCTTCTAATCTCTAAAAAATACAAGCTCAAATTGTCTCATTTCTCTTGACAGGACCCCAAACTGGTCTTCCAGTATACGTAACTGCCATTATAAAGAAGGCATAGCAACACCTCTACTGTCATAGAAATCTGCACAAATTCAGTATGTCATCTAAAACTTTGACTAATTTTTATAGATGCACAGTGGAGAGTATATTGACTGGCTGCAACACAGCCTGATATGGAAATGCCATTGCCCTTGAATGGAAAATCCTACAAAAAGTAGTGGATATGGACCAGTCCATCACAGGTAAAGCCCTCCCACCCTCGGACACATTTACAAGGAGTGCTGTCACAGGAAAGCAGCATCCATCGTCAAGGAACCCCACCACTCAAGCCATGCTCTCTTCTCGTTGCTGCCATCGAGAAGGAAGTACAGGAGCTTCAAGTCCCACAGCACCAGGTTCAGGAACAGTTTTTACTCCTCAACCATCTGGCTCCTGAACCAGAGTGGATAACTTCTCTCACCCCAACACTAAACTGATTCTGGACTCAATTTTAAGGACTCTACATCTTGCGTTCTTGACATTTATTTCTTATTTATTTTTTCTTTTCTTTTTGTATTTGCCCAGTGTTTTGTCTTTTGCACATTGGTCGTTTGTCCTGAACTGTGTGGTTTTTCATTGATCCTGTTGTGTTTCTTTGTATATACTGTGAATGCCCACCAGAAAATGAATCTCTGGGTAGTATATGGTGTGGTGCATGTACTTTGATAATAAATTTACTTTGAATGTTTTGAACTTTAGGCTTCAATCAACATTGGCTATTCTTAGTTTCAGTTACCAAGAAGCTGCATTCCTCTAGTGTTCTCATGCTGAAATTTCTCTCTGAAGTAGGATGCAAAATAAGCTTCCCCCTTAGCTATCAATTTATTCTAATGACCTTTGCAGCCTTGCTGGTAAAGGGATGACTTGATGATTTCCCGCTGTTGCCTCTCCGGCTCCAAAAACATTATCTGTGCATTGCTGGGGAATCACAGATTACCACAATCTGCATTTTTAAATGTGCCATCGTTTTTTCTTTTATCCTTTTTTTCTTATTCATTCCTATTTTATGATTACAAAACCTTACTAAACCTACAGAGCTTTCCACTCATAAATCTGGAGATTATGTGTCCAAGTCTCATTGCAAAAAGTTAAACATTTCCTGACAGATACACACCAGTGCAAAGTTGAGGAAGCACTGCATTGTCAGGGCTGGCATCTTTCTGAAGAAATGTTAAACTCAGGTGCTGGCTGCCCTTTCAGGTAGCTTTTAAATTAGATTTATTTATTAATTACATGCACATGTTAACATACAGTGAATGGTGTCATATGCCTCAATAGCCAAGGGTGCGTTGGGGGCAGCCTGCAAATGTCACCACACATTCTGATGCCAACATAGCATGCCCACAATTCTGAGCAGAACCCATGGTACTGTTTCAACGTAGAGCGGTGAAGTTCTCCCCAGTATCAACCAAAAGCAGAACTTCCTGTTGGCCAAACATTTTAACCCTGGTTCCCATTCCTGTTCTAACATGTCTGTCCATGGCCTCCTCTTGTGCCATGATGTAGTCACCCTCAGGATGGAGGAGCAACACTTTATATTTTGTCTAGGTAGCCTCCAACCTGATATCATGAATATTGATTTCTCCTTTAGGTATATAAAAAAAATTTCCCTCCCCTGGCCTACTTCTCATCTGCCTATCACCTCCCCTGGGCCCCCTCCTCCTTTCTTTTCTCCTATGGTCCACTTGCCTCTCCTATCAGATTCCTTCTTCTCCAGCCCTTTACCTTTCCTACCCACCTGGCTATCTTCCTTTCCCTCCCCCCCCACCTTTTTATTCTGGTGGCTTCCCCCTTCCTTTCCAGAAGAAGGGTCTCGGCCCGAAATATCAACTGTTTATTAATTTCTAAGAGATGCTGTGTGACCTGCTGAGTTCATCCAGCATTTTGTGTGTGTGTTGCTTTGGATTTCCAGCATCTGCAGAATTTCCTGTTTGTTCATGAATTACAGCTTGCTAAATGCATTTCGGCTTCAGTGTTCCCTCCGTTCTTCTTCCTTCTGCTTATAGGCAGAACTTCAGGTTAGTGAAGACTTGCTTTCATTCTGCTTCTGCGGATTCTTCAAGTGGCCGTTGAGGCTGGAGCATGTGGGAACTGCCGCAGATAGGACAGGAGGTGTGTGATCGGACAGGCGGGTGGCCAGCATTTGAGGCAAGAGTTCTCCTGCTGCCATTTGTACAGGGCTTTTTCCTAGCCTCAAGGTTTTCAATATATTATAATAGATTTTCATTAAGTGCAACCAACTTTAAAACATTTCAACACCTGAAATATCCTCTGTGAATGCAATTCTTTTCTTAAGATGTTAGCATTCATTTTAAAGAGGACTAGAATATGAAAGGAATAATGTAATTCTGAGGCTTTATAAGGCAGCACGTTTGGCATATTGTGAGGAGCTTTGTGTCCCATATCTAAGAAAGGATGTGCTGGCATCAGAGAGGAAGTTTATGAGAATGATCCCAGAAGTGAAAGGGTTAATGTATGAGGAGCATTTGGTGGTCCTGGGCCTGTACTCATGGAGCTTAGAGAATGATGGGGGATCTCACTGAAACATACCAATATTAAAAGGCCTACATGGACTGAAGATGGAGAGGATGTTTCCAATAGTGGGAGAGTCTAGCACCAGCGGGCACAGCGTCAGAATAGAAGAACGTCCCTTTAGAACAGAGATGAGGAAGAGTTTCTTCAGCCAGAGGGTGGAAAAACTGTGGAATTCATTGCCATAGACAGCTGTGGAGGCCAAATCATTGGATATATTTAAAGCACAGGTTGATAGATTCTTGTTTAGTAAGGGTGTCAATGGCTGAAGAGAGAAGTCAAGAGAATAGGGTTGTGAGGGAAAATAAATAAGCCATGATCAAATTATGGAGAAGACTTGATGGACCGAATGGCCTAGTTCTCCTCCGATTCTTATGGTCTTAAGATATTCAGCCAGTGCAAAATAAATCAATATCTCCAGCCATGCCGAATTTAAAGATATGGTTCATCTGTTTAGCATTACATCCTGCCAAGTACGTTAGTAGGAAACTATTCACCTGATAAATTTTCAAGAAATGGACCCCCCATCATATTTGCTTTTGAATTTCGAGAACGAACTGATGAAGACACAGCAGACCTGAGGTCTAAATTGGAGTTAAAGCCTCACCTAGAATTAATGATTTATTTTCAGGACATGTCTGAAAAGCTCATTGGGAATCTAATCATTGGAGCACTTGGAAAAAGTTTATTTCCTTTTCTTTAAAGTATTCTCTTCAACTTGTGAAAATACGGAAGACAAATGGAAGCAAAGTTTTATTTTATCGTTGTTCAGTTGAAGTCATGTGCTGAAACCCTTAGGCATCTGGCGAACCATTAATGGTAACTGAGGCCCCAACATCTGACAACAGAAACAGTTCTCACAGCACTGATCTAAGGGCTTTTTTTGTGTGTACCAAGAATTCTAAAATAATATTCTAAATAAAAAGTAACTACGCTGTGTACTAATGGCTAATCTAATCAGGTTAAAACCTGTCAACTTCAATGGTTGACATAAAGCCAATGATTACCACCGAGATTTCTCAATCATTCCATGTTTTATCAGTTAATGAATACCTCCTACTCTATTTTGAAATGCTTTATAGCGTCAGTCATTGATTATGATTTTCCTTGTCCTCAAAGACATGAAATGTCTAAATCATTAAGGATCCTCACCATCCAAGACATGCCCTTTTCTCATTACTAACATCAGGAAGGATGTACCCGAGCTAGAAAACTCACACTCAGTGATTCAAAAACAGCTTTTTCCCCCTCTGCTATCAGATTTCGGAACGGTCCATGAGCCCATGAACACAAACTCATTATGCCCTTTTTTGCACTATTTATGTATTTCTCTAAATTTTTTTTAGATTATGAGAACACTCAGTCCTCTCTTATTGTCATTTAGAAATGCATACATGCATTAAGAAATGATACAATGTTTCTCCGGAGTGATATCACAGAAAACAGGACAGACCAAAGACTAACACTGACAGAACCACATAATTATAGCATATAGTTACAGCAGTGCAAAGCAATACCATAATTTGATGAAGAACAGACCATGGGCACAGTAAAAAAAAAGTCTCAAAGTCCCGAGTCGATCGACTCCCGAGTCCCCGATAGCAGGCAGCAAAAGGGAGAAACTCCCTGCAGGTACTGTCAACTTGCCAATACTTTGGAAGCAGCCGACCACAGCCGACACTGAGTCCATCTGTCTGAAAACTCCGAGCTTCCGACCAGACTCTCTGACACAGCCTCCTGAGCGCCATCCTCTGCCGAGCGCCTTCGACCTCTCCTTGGCCGCTGAAACACGCAAAGCCGAGGATTTTGGGGCCTTCAGCTCCGGAGATTCCGGTTCCACACAGTAGCAGTGGCAGCGAAGCGAGCATTTTAGAAGTTTTCCAGATGTTCCTCCATGCTCTCACATCTGTCTCCATCAAATCAGAATTGTGCAGTCCCCTACTTGACAGATTACAGATATCATCACCGAAGTGGCCACAAATTTTCTGTCTTCACATTGTACTACTTCCGCAAAACAACTAATTTTTTTTTATCATAGTAAGTTTGATTCTGATAAACAAGTTTACATTGAATTTTCCAAGGAGAAAAAGACTATAAATATGGAGCTATTTGTTTTTCTCTTTGATAAATCCCATTAGTTCTTTGTGAAATTGCAGCAATTGCTAAAGCAGTTTAGGGCTCCCACATGAAACTGTCTGCTCATGGAAGTCCCATACCTCCTGACAGCTCATTGCTGCTATAAACTCAGATGCTGATATTGGCAGTGGAACATCAGCTTTTTGCAGTCTCCCAGTGGTTACACAAGGAAGTTTGTCTGCTGACTGACATCATTCATTTCAATGAAGAGGAAGTGGTACAGGTTCCAGGAAACTCACAAGTCATTGATTCAAATATACTCATGGGCCACTTTACTAGGTACAGGAGGAGCCTAATAAAGTGGCCACTGAGTCTATTCCTGTATGTCCGTGG
The DNA here is from genome assembly GCF_963921235.1 of Mobula hypostoma. NCBI lineage: Eukaryota > Metazoa > Chordata > Chondrichthyes > Myliobatiformes > Myliobatidae > Mobula > Mobula hypostoma. The sequence goes on from NC_086119.1 coordinate 13,538,334, forward strand.
TCTTCTGCTGCTGTAGCTCACCTATCTCAGGGTTCGACGTGTTGTGCGTTCAGAGGTGCTCTTCTGCACTCCACTGTTGTAACACGTGGTTATTTGAGTTACTGTCACCTTCCTGTCAGCTTGAACCAGTCTGACAACTCTCCTCTGACTTCTCTCATTAACCAGGTGTTTTTGCCCACAGAATTTTTTTTTGTTTATCATACCATTCTCTGTAAACTCTAGAGAATGCTGTGCATAAAAATCCCAGGAGATCAGCAGTTTCTGAAATACTCACACCACGCTATCTGGCACCAACAATCATTTCACAGTCAAAGTCACTTAGATCACATTTCTTCACCATTCTGATGTTTGGGCCTAAACAACAATCGGCCCTCTTCACCATATCTGCATGTTTTTATGCATTGAGTTGCTGCCACATGATTAGCTGATTAGATATTCACAGTGACAAGCGGATGTACAGGTGCACCTAATAAAGTGGCCACTTGGTGTATATTTAGATATACAGTGGATTCTGGTTAATTGGGACACATCAGGACCAGTACCTGTTGGCCCAATTAAGCTGCTGCCCCAATTAGCTGAAGGTTCATGGAAATGGTTAAAAAATACCAAAATCACAAACTATTGTTTAACTGAGTAACAAATTATAAGACCATAAGACAAAGGAGCAGAAGTAGGCCATTCGGCCCATCGAGTCTGCTCCGCCATTTTATCATGAGTTGATCCATTTTATCCTATTTAGTCCCACTGCCCCGCCTTCTCACCATAACCTTTGATGCCCTGGCTACTCAGATACCTATCAATCTCTGCCTTAAAGACACCCAATGACTTGGCCTCCACTGCTGCCCGTGGCAACAAATTCCATAGATTCACCACCCGCTTGACTAAAAAAATTTTTTCGCATCTCTGTTCTGAATGGGCGCCCTTCAATCCTGAAGTCATGCCCTCTCGTACTAGACTCCCCCATCATGGGAAACAACTTTGCCACATCCACTCTGTCCATGCCTTTTAACATACGAAATGTTTCTATGAGGTCTCCCCTCATTCTTCTAAACTCCAAGGAATACAGTCCAAGAGTGGACAAACGTTCCTCATATGTTAACTCTCTCATTCCCGGAATCATTCTAGTGAATCTTCTCTGTACCCTCTCCAACGTCAGCACATCCTTTCTTAAATAAGGAGACCAAAACTGCCCACACTACTCCAAGTGAGGTCTCACCAGCACCTTATTGAGCCTCAACATCACATCCCTGCTCCTATACTCTATTCCTCTAGAAATGAATGCCAACATTGCATTCGCCTTCTTCACTACCCACTCAACCTGGAGGTTAACTTTAAGGGAATCCTGTACGAGAACTCCCAAGTCCCATTGCATCTCAGAACTTTGAATTCTTTCCCCATTTAAATAATAGTCTGCCCGTTTATTTTTTCTGCCAAAATGCATAACCATACACTCTCCAAAATTGTACTTCATTTGCCACTTCTCTGCCCATTCTTCCAATCTATCCAAGTCTCTCTGCAGACTCTCCGTTTCCTCAGCACTACCAGCCCCTCCACCTATCTTTGTATCGTCAGCAAACTTAGCCACAAAGCCATCTATTCCATAATCCAAATCGTTGATGTACAATGTAAAAAGAAGCGGCCCCAACACTGATCCCTGTGGAACACCACTGGTAACCGGCAGCCAACCAGAATAGGATCCCTTTATTCCCACTCTCTGTTTCCTGCCAATCGGCCAACCTTCTATCCACGTATGTAACTTTCCTGTAATTCCATGGGCTCTTATCTTGTTAAGCAGCCTCATGTGTGGCACCTTGTCAAAGGCCTTCTGAAAATCCAAATATACAACATCCACTGCATCTCCCTTGTCTAGCCTACTGGTAATTTCCTCAAAAAATTGTAATAGGTTTGTCAGGCAGGATTTTCCTTTAAGGAATCCATGCTGAGTTCTGCCTATCTTGTCATATGCCTCCAGGTACTCGGTAACCTCATCCTTGACAATCGACTCCAACAACTTCCCAACCACCGACGTCAAGCTAACAGGTCTATAATTTCCTTTTTGCTTCCTTGCCCCCTTCTTAAATAGCAGAGTGACATTTGCAATCTTCCAGTCCTCCGGAACCATGCCAGAATCTACCGACTTTTGAAAGATCATCGCTAATGCCTCCATAACCTCCACAGCTACTTCCTTCAGAACACGAGGGTGCATTCCATCTGGTCCAGGAGATTTATCGACCTTTAGCCTATTCAGCTTCCCGAGTACTTTCTCTGTCGTAATTGTGACTGCGCACACTTCTCTTCCCTGCCACCCTTGAGTGTCCGGTATCCTGCTGTCTTCCTCAGTGAAGACTGATGCAAAATACTTGTTCAGTTCCTCTGCCATCTCCTCATCTCCCATTACAATTTCTCCAGTATCATTTTCTATCGGTCCTATATCTACTCTCACCTGTCTTTTACTCTTTATATACTTGAAAAAGCTTTTAGTATCCTCTTCGATATTATTTGCTAGTTTCCTTTCATAGTTAATCTTTTCTCTCTTAATGACCTTCTTGGTTTCCTTTTGTAAGGTTTTAAAGACTTTAAAAACTTAAATACTTATGTATTTAAATGAAACACAGAACAAATTAGAACACTATCAATACTACTACAATACTATAAAACTGTATTAATTCCGAATAGTTATCGATGGAGGAATTCATCCAGTGTACTCTGCCCTGTTCTTTTGACTGACTGTAAATTAACACTATCAGCACAGACACCTAGTGCAGAAAATGGATTGCTTTCATACAATCTTTTTGTCAATTGCATCCTCCAAATCTTCATTTTCATCGTAACATTCAAGATGATTGTCAATACCTTCAAATTCTTCATAGTTCCCAACTTGCTGAAGTAGCGAAATTATTTCATTTTCACTCCCGGCCATTTCTGACATCTCCAAGCCTGAATGTTTGAAACCACAGTGAGCAAAACAGATCTGAATTGTCTCACTACTTATTTCTCGCTAACTTTCAGTAACAAGAATCACTGCCTTTTGAACACAAACATGTGCAACAGACGACATTCAAAAACTGTTCACTCTAAGCATGGTGTAGCATCTAATGGTCACAACAAGTGCATGTGACTGACACCAGTTAGGAACTGTTCCACAACAGTCTCCTATCCCAACTAAGCAGCATAGTGTCCCAAAAAACAAAGGAAATCCCAGCTATTTTCTCAATTAGGTTCTATTCTTTAAGAATTGTCCCAAATAAATGGCTGCCCCGATTAACCAATGGTCCAATTAACAGAAATTCGCTGTACCAAATTATTTATTGGCAGTTCTTATGGTTGTTAAATGTTTTAATTATTCTTAAAATTGTAGCTTACTGTTAAAATAGCATTAATAGGATGTTTAGTTCTTAACAGATTTTGAATATTTGTGAACTTAAGCTGTTTGTGAGCTTTGACAGCCATCTCAACTTGTGGGTTAAGTGACTGTTTAAGGATTTCTGTGGGATTTACGATTGGTTGCACAAGGCTTTGCCAATAAGATCACAGCTGGTTTTGTTCAAGGTAAGTCAATGGGGAATTCAAAAGCAAGCTAAAGGCAGGTTTTGTGTATAACGAAGTGCATATCTTGCCACTCCCAGGAAGTTCTAGGCTAGTGTTTTGTTTTAAACACCTTAAAGGCACAGAAATACATTTGATGTGTTGTCACCTTTATCATGAAATAACAATTTGTGCATAGCAAGCTCCTACAAACTATAATATAGTCATGACATGAAAGTCTCTTTTTAATGACAAGGAAAGTATATTTGCCATGAATAACTCCTTAGTTTCTTCAGGTTAATGTCCTACCAATTGAGAAAGCAGAAGATGTTCACAGCTGGAGTACTTTATACAATTCTGGACATTTTATACTGTTCCACATCTGGATATTTTGTTCTAATTTTGTGCTGTATGACTCTTTGATACAATGGGAGGAGAATCCAATGATCCTTAAAGATCAACTTCAGTCACAATATACATTTACATGTATTAGGAATTTGCTGTGTTATATTGTTTTTTTTTGTCACATGCAACAAAAAACAACATTCAACAATTGTAAAGAATAAAGAATTATACAAAAAATAAAGTTAGAGGTTACAGTATAGATGGAATAAAATGTGCAAGATACATAAATGCCAGCCTATATTTGTAAAGTAAGCAATATTTTTTAAATGGTTCAAAATGTTACACAACATAATCATGTACAATATAGCCAATATACTGTATTTTCTAAATATTTTAATTAACTGGTACTTACTCATTTTCTTACGGAAGCTGAAAGTATTTGCCCAGTCCATATCCAGGCCATTGTTTGTTCAAAATGCTTCAATAATAAAACAAGAAAAAGGAACAAAATTTTAAGATGTTCCCCTTCTCTCCCTTCTCTATTTTTATGTTGGGGAAATCCATTATTTTAAGTATTTATTTTTTAAAAATGAACTATTACATTGACACCTTACAGGTAACAATTAATGAGACAGCACTGCCTTCCTACAAGAATGTGTCCACGAGTACTTTACCCATTGATAACATATCCCACGCCCCTTTAGGTTATTCAAGTTTTCAGCTGCCTAGATACAATTCAAGTTCAGTTTCCCAAGCACCTTCTCCCTGATAATAGCAATTGCACTCACCTCTAGCCTCTGACACTCTCGAACTTCCCTCATTGTCCCTTGCATGTAACACTATATTCTCCATTCTGTTTTCTTCCTACCACCTCAATGTACTCTGTAGGGCACAATCACATGCAAAACAAAGAGATTTCTACTGTGTTTCAATATAGGTGACAATAACAAACCATGGCCAACACACTAGGAGAACTTACAGCGATCAGTCAGTCTACCAACCTGGATAGCCCAGTATCTCCCACAGTGAAGATGGATGCAAAATACTTATTTAGTTCAGCCACCATATCCTTATCCCCAATTACTACCTCTCCAGAATCATTTTTGGACCGAGGTGCATATAAAATAATATTAACATAATCATATTAACAGATTTAATAAAGTATAGATGTACAAGTTGCTATAAAGTACATATATGACATATAGTTAAATATTCAACAGCGTTAGTGCAACTGGCACTGCCATAAATAATGTGTACTGGGTGATAGCAGAGTATTCAGACGTCTCACTGCCTGGGAGAAGAAACTGTTACCCAGCCTAGCAGTCCTTGTTCTTACACTGTGGTACCTTCTGCTTGATGGTAGGAGGTCAAAGAGCTTGGGGCGTGGATGGGAGGGGTCCTTGACAATGCTTAGGACTCTGCCCGCATTAAAATACTAAAATAAATGGCTTCATCTTCACAAAAAGAGCAATCTAAGAAATTAAATGTTAAGAAGCCAGTGCAACTTCTATCATAGTTCTCTCAAATCCTTGTCTTGTGTGGTTATATTTGTCCTTTGCTTTAAAGTGCTCAGACATAATAAAAAAAAATGAGCAAGAAGACTCTGCATTCCTTTAAAATCATTCATTAATGGAATATTGGAATGCCCCTACAGCAGGTTACATGGGGTTTGCACCTTTTCATATGATTCTCTAACAAACTGACTGAGGTGTGAAATATTATGAATACCAAGAAGTTCTGACAGACTGTTAAATAACATCAACGCATTTGAATTAAATAAACTAAGTGGAAAAGAAAAATTGTGCAAAGGATGTGGAGAGTCTACTGAGAGATATAGATAGGTTAAGTGAGTGGGTAATGGTCTGCAAATGGAGTACAACTTTGGTAAATGCAAGATTATCCACTTTGGAGTGTTAAAAATAAAACAGAAGATCTGATTATTATTTAAAAGGTGAAAGATTGCAGCATGCTATTACGAAGAGGGACTTGGGAGTGGCTGTGCATGAATCACAAAAGGTTGGCTTGCAGGTGTAACAGGCTATCAAGATGGCAAATGGAATGTTGGCCTTCATTGCTAGAAGGATTGAAATTAGGAGCAGGGGGGATATGCTGCAACTCTGTCTCGGATGCCAACATCAGAACGTCTTTCAAGAGTGTGAACGCTCGAAGGCATCAGGCCCTGATGGTGTACCTGGTAGGCACTGAAAACCTGTGCCAATCAACTGGCAGGAGTAGCCAAGGACATCTTCAATCTCTCAGTGCTGCAGCTGGAGGTTTACACCTGCTTCAAAAAGGCAAAAATCATACCAGTGCCCAAGAAGAGCAAGCTGAGCAGCCTCAACAACTATCGCCCAGTTGCACTCACATCTACTGTGATTAAGTGTTTTGAGAGGTTGGTCCTAGCCAGAATCATTTCCTGCCTAAGCAAGGACCTGGTCCCACTGTAATGCACAATTTGCCTACCGCCACAATAGGTCTACAGCAGATGCAATCTCATTAGCTCTCCACTCTGCCTTAGGTCACCTGGACAGTATCAGTATCAACATCAGGCTGCTGTTTATTGACTACAGCTCAGTGTTCAACACAATTATACCCGCAGTTCCAATCAATAACCTCTAAAACCTGGGCCTCTGTACCTCCATCTACAACTGGATCCTTGACTTCCTCAATGGGAGACCACAGTCAGTATGGATCAGTAATAAAATCTTCTTCTCACTGACAATTAACACTGGAACACCTCAAGGATGTTCTACTCTCTCTACACCCACGACAGCATGGTTAGGCACAACTCAAGGGCCATCTATAAATTTGCTGACATTTTCATGACATATGTGAGTGCTAAAAAACCAGATTCTGATATGGGTCTCTTTTGTGGACTAAGAATGGAAAAAGGGCAGGGAGATGAGAAGGGAGAGGGGAGGAAGTGAGAAGCACCAGAGAGAAATTCTATAATGATCAATAAACCAATTGTTTAGAATCAAATGACCTTGCCTGATGTCTTGGGGCTGGGGGTGTCTGCAACCGCACCAACTCCTGTCCCTGGCACTCCATCTCTGCCACCTGTTGTACACTCCTCCCACAGCGCTCCACCCTCGCCATTTCCAATATCCTTCATTCCCACCAGATTTACAAACTCATTCTCTGCTCCGTGTTGACAAATACAGTACTGTGCAAAAGTCTTAGGCGCCCTAGTTATATATATGTACCTAAGAGTTTAGCACAGTACTGTACATCTTTAAAATTTGGAAAATGAAGCTCATGAGACCCTCTATGTACAAATACCATGTAGTAAATGTCTGGAAGTCTGTGCATGTACTGCTAATTCTTACTTTCCCTCACAATGATATAGCATCTCCTATATGCAGATGATCTTGCTTTTAAGGAAATACAGTTCTCATCAAGAATCCGTCAGCAAATGACTTTATCCTGTTCATTAACACTTCGTTGAATCTGCTGGCCAGAACTTTTGTACAATTCCTCTGATCAATCAGAAAGTTGTGCCTTTTTTCCTTGGGTTTGAGTGCAGCAGTGAATGCAAGTATGACTTATTTATCATTTATATTTTCAGGTTCACAATAGATTGAACTGAAATACTCACCATCAACTATATTGAGACCTAACTAAAGAATGGGTACCCTCAGTTCCTATAAAATGCTACCTCCCACATTCTATCTGTCTCCCATCTAGTCTACAATAGAACATCTATTCTACCTGCCAGATCTCCCATCTGGTTATTGTTCCCCTTGATTAGATTGTCAAGGACATATTACAGATAAGCTGAAGACCCCCGGCATTACTCACAATCAGAATCGGGGGAGGCAGAGAGCTAAAAAAATCCTGCTGAGCAATGATGTGAGGTGGGAGAAACTGGGTTGTTCAGCTATTATACACAGCACTGACAATGAACTACATTAACCTATGGGATTCCTTCCTCCAGACATCGAAGCTTTAGGGTCAACCTGATATAGATAGTTAAGATTCAAGATTCAAGCTTCAAATCTATTTCTCAAGCATATATCGAAACATACAGTACGGTTGTCTGTATTAACAGCCAGTGCACCAGAGGGTGTCCTGGGAGCAGTCTGCAAGTTCCACCACACATTCCAGTGTCAACATAGCATACCCACAATGCCCAGCAGAATAACACAGAGCACAACAAAACAACACAAAAAACAACAAAACAAAATAGCAAAGATTAATAACAATGAAGTTATTAATTAATAATGACCCACCCAGTCAACACACTTTTCGTCCCTCTTCCCTCCGGGAGAAGGCTCAGGAGCTTGAAGACTCGTACGGCCAGATTTGGGAACAGCTTCTTTCCAACTGGGATAAGACTGCTGAACGGATCCTGACCTGGATCTGGGCCGTACCCTCCAAATATCCGGACCTGCCTCTCGGTTTTTTTTTGCACTACCTTACTTTCCACTTTTCTATTTTCTATTTATGATTTATAATTTAATTTTTTAATATTTACTATCGATTTGTAATCCAGGGAGTGGGAAGTGCAGAATCAAATATCGTTGTGATGATTGTACATTCTAGTATCAATTGTTTGGCGACAATAAAGTATAAAGTATAAATATAACAAAGATTAGAAATAAGTTTCTCGGGAAGAAGAAATGTGATCTATATACAGCAAGGATGATGAGTATGATTCTTCCACCAAATGATGTGCCTTTTAGTTATTAGCTCAAAAGTATTGTGTCCACATCCTAAACAGGCACGAGAGTGAGTTTCACTATCAAAAGTATCCTAAATGGCAAATTAATAAACTACATGGTCTCTCAGCTAGGGCAAGAGTCCATGGTGTCAGATCCAAAAATAGCAGAAGTGCTCTCTGTGGTAAACTGGGCAACATTAATGCCTTTTACTGAAACAGGTTGACCCACGGTCTTGTTACTGTTCCTGCAAGTTTGCTGTATAAAAAATTTGCGGCTGACCTTCAAAGTATCCCAGCTTATAAAGTGTAAAGTAGAGGAGGTAGTGAAACTGGCTCACAATTCTAGCAACTCAAATTTGATCCTGACCTCCAGTGCAGTCTGTATGAAATTTGTGATCACTCTGTAAATATGTGGGTCCGCTTTTCCCACTTCTCAAACGAATCTAGTTGCTCAGTTAATTGGTTAGTGTAAAATGCCCCCAGTGTAGATGGCTGGTAGGAAAACTGAGGGGGGCTTTATGGGCATATATAAAAGAACCTTGAGGTTGCAAAAGAGGCTGCAGAGTTACAAGTGACCCTTTCTTCAACAAAATGACTTTTCTTCAACAGGAATCCCACAACAGTAGGGTTCAACTATGCTTATAACTTATAATTGGAAGATAAACCCCTAATGCCAAAAATCAAAATGACAAACAGAAAATTCTGAAATTTTACATACATAGAACAGTACAGCACAGGAACAGGCACTTTGGCCCATAATATTGTGCCAAATCAGCAAAAGATCAATTCAAAAATCCCTCCTACCAACACAATGTCCATATTCCTCATCTTCCTTACGTCGCTTAAAAGCCTCTTATGCATTTGCCTGTACCACCATACCAGGCAGTGCAGTCCAGGCATCCACCACTCACTGAGTAAAAGACTTCCCTCTCACATTCAATGCATGTCCTAGGAGGGGAAGATAAACCATCTTTCTCTTCTAGGTGCCAACCAACTAACTAAGAATTATCAGTCTGAGAGTAGTGCTTATTGTACAAGTGTCCTGTTCATATTTTAACACTTTAAGGGGTAGTTAAAGTACCTTTTCAACAATCAAGTCAATCAATATCTATAAGACATTTTACAACTAAGGAAGGACTTTTCATACTGCTTTAATGTATGAAATGGAGTAGGTAATATATATATAGCAGGCTCCCTCCAACTACAATGTCACTATTATCCAGTAAGCTATGAGTGTGACAAAGTCTGCAGATGCTGGAATCTGGAGCAACAAACATTGTGTTGGAGGAACTCAGTGGGCTGAGCAGTACCTGTGCGGGGAAAGAAACTGTTGACGTTTTGGGTTCATTTCCCTCCATAGATGCTGCATGACCTGCTGAGTTCTTCCAGCATTTTGTGTATATTGATTAGTGGCAGATTCTGGGGGCTGCTGATGAAAATATGAGTGGAATGAAATGAGTTAGGGTAGGATTATTGTAAAACAAAATGGGTACTTTATGGTCAACATGGACTCTATGTACCATAGTTACTACCTATTATGCTGCAGGTGTTTAGAACAACAATGATGGTCCTCCATCTCTGTCTGTCCTTGGCCATCTTCTCTATTGTGTCCCAGGTGTGGTTCAGGGTCCTGATTTCTGACTCTATGGTAAGGCATCAAGTTGTCTTTGGTCTACCGCATTTTCCCTATCCTTCAGGGGTCCAATGAGTGCTGTCTTGATGATAGAGTTGACCTCTCTTCTCATCACATACCAATCCATCTCCATCGTTTGTTCATGATGATTGTGGCCATGATGACACTGAAGGAGTAGAGTGTGGTTGGAGATCTTTCTTGGCCAGAAAATACAGAGGATCTTCCAGAAGGCCTATTTCAGTGTTTTATGCTTCTATGACTTGTGCATGGGTAGCAAGATTAAAGGCACATTTGCAGTAACTGTGTTACAGATTAGAGGGTCCCTATTAGTTGCAATTCAGTATTTAAAAATAAAATTATATTTTACCCAAATAGACAAAAAACCCTGTGAGAAGATCATATTCCATTAATTTGACTTGAGCTGGAGAACAGCTGTGGCACAAGAACCCCCACTCAATACATGTTTGTTTAAAATGCTCCTCCAAAGCTGTCCAATATAAATTCCTGCCCAGACCCTAGTCTTTATGACTTTATTATCGCACTGTTGTCTCTACCAATTACTCACAAACCCAATGTTAAATCTGACTCTCATTTGTAAACATAAAGATATAGAAAGAGAATATTCTTTTATTCAACAAAATGTGCCATCATTATCTTCATCACAGGTGGCTATGTGAACCGTGCTATTCTGAAGATAGTGACCTAAAATCACAGATTGTTATGACTTGATGAGAGTTTGCCATTCTTACCATAGCTCTAAACTATGAAATTTTATAAGAAATATTTTCTTTCTTTTTCAATCTTTTTATTAAGTTTCAAAATTAAACATAACAATAATAGTAATGATACATAGAGATCGGGATTACAATAATAACAGTTAAGATGTACAAGCACAAATTCCAAGTAGCAAATATAGTTTAGCCTCCCAATCTCATAGTAATTGACCATGAAAAAGATACTTTATAAAGAGAAAAAGAAAATCCCCTAAACTAAAAAGAAACTAAACTAAAAAAAAACAAACAAAGCTTGGGCTGTCATATTACCTCGGCTAAAATTATTTGTCGTTAACTCCACTCCTCTATACATGAACAAAAAAAAATTACTACGAAGGATTCAGAAAGGGTCAACTTACATCATATGAAAATATTAAATAAATGGCCTCCAAGTTTCTTCAAAGTTAACCGAAGGATCTAATTTTTTCCAAGTTTAGGCATGCTATCGTTTGGGAAAACCATTGAAATGTATTGGGGAATTAGAATCTTTCCACTTAGATAAAATGGATCTTCTGGCTATTAATGTAAGTGGAGGTTTGTTGTAGGGGATTCGTAGCCTATTCCTTAGTTAGAGCCTTCAGCATTTTGGGCATCGAGGGAGAGAGGAAGAGGAGAGCCATCCGCAGTACCACCGATGCGGCAGAGAGGGCCTCAAGATGGCTGTGGCTCAAAAGAGGGGAGCCATGGAGTCATAAGTAGCTAGCCATCTGGACACAAGCTGGGGTTTGATCAGCTCCAGCTGGGTCACCTGGAGGAGGTTGTACGATGTCGAAAGACCCGAAACACCCGATGATTCCAGGAACATCACTGAAGATGTGTCCAGAAGCATCAATAGATGTATGTACACAGCTAACAAATGCAATTAGACGACAAGCTGACATGGATAAAAGACTAGAGAATATCACTGGTAGTCCAAAAATTGCAGTAATAGGATGAGGTTGTAAATCAATACACAGAACTGCTGAAATAATATCAAAAATATCTTTCCAATATTTTTCTAAAAGAGGACAAGACCAGAACATATGTGTCAAGGAAGCTACCTCAGGATTACTTCTATCACAAATAGGATTTATATGGCAATAAAAATGAGCTAACTTATCCTTGGACATATGAGCCCTGTGAACCATCTTAAACTGTATCAAGGCGTGTCTGGCACACATTGAAGAAGTATTGACTAATATAAGAAATATTTTTACACTCCATCAGCATTTTCTCTTTTGCTAGTTTGAGCTACTCAATTGACAACATTAAAATGTTTAAAAGCAGTTTATAAAGGCGCTGAATATCTCAGTGAATTCTATTTCTAAAATAAACTATCCAGAAACATAGTTTCATCTGAATATTTCAGAGTTCTCTCTTTTATCAGCCTCCTCATTTGACAAATGCAAAGATTAAAGGTTAGCTTTATATATCACATATACGTTGAAACATACAGTGAATTGCAAAGTCTGTGTCAAGAATGTGCTGAGGGTAGCCTGCAAGTGTTGTCATGCTTCTGACACCAACATAGCATGCTACTGATATATTTTACTGATAAAAAATTCTACTGATGTCTTTTGTAAACCCACTGACTCCCACAGCTACCTGGACTATACCTCTTCCCACACTGTCAGTTGTAAAATTGCCATTCCCTTCTCTCAGTTCCTCCGTCTTCGCCGCACCTGCCCTCAGGATGAGGCTTTTCATTCCAGAACAACTGAGATATCCTCTTTCTTCAAAGAAAGGGCTTCCCTTCCTCCACCATCAACGCTACCCTCACCCACAGCTCTTCCATTTTGCGCACTTCTGCTCTCACCCCTTCCTCCCGTCGCCCCGCCAGGGATAGGGTCCCTCTTGTCCTCACCTACCACCCACTAGCCTCCACATCCACCACATAATTCTCCATAACTTCCACCATCTCCAACAGGATCCCACCACCAAACCCATCTTTCCATTCCCCCACTTTCCACAGGGATTGCTCCCTACTCAACTCCCTTGTTCACTTGTCCCTCCTCACTGATCTCCCTCCCAGTACTTATCCTTGCCAGTGTAACAACTACTCCTTACCTCCTCCCTCACTACAATTCAGTGCCCCAAACAGCCCTTCCAAGCGAGGCGACACTTCACCTGTGAGTCTGTTGTGGTCATCTTCTGTATCCAGCGTTCCCAGTGTGGCCTCCCATATATCCATGAGACCCAACGTAGACTGGGAGACAGCTTTGCCGAGCAACTACGTTCTGTCTGCCAGAAAAAGCGGGATCTACTGGTGGCCACCCATTTCAGTTCTACTTTCCATTCTCATTCCAATATGTCAGTCCATGGTCTTCTCCACTGCCACAATGAGCTCACACTTAGGTTGGAGGAGCAACACCTTATACTCTGTCTGGGTAAGCTTCAACCTGATGGTAATCTCAAACTTCCAGTAATTGTCCCCCCCATTTCACCATTCCCCATTCTTGTTTCCCTCTCTCATCCTATCTGCTTACCTACCCATCACCTCCCTCTGGTGCTCCTCCCTCTTCCCTTTCTTGTATGGTCTTCTATTCTCTCCTATCAAATTCCTCCTTCTTTAGCCCTTTATCTCTTTCACCAATCAACTTCCATCTCTTTACTTTACCCCTTCTCCCTCTCCCAGTTTCACCTATTACCTACCACCTTGTACTTCTTCCTCCCCTCCTCCACCTTCCTATTCTGACATCCCCTTCTTTTCCAGTCCTGTTGAAGGGTCTCGGCCTAAAGCGTCGACTGTTTACTCTTTTCCACAGATGCTGCCTGACCTGCTGAGTTCCTCCCGCATTTTGTGTGTGTTGCTTTGGCTTTCCAGCATTTGCAGAATTTCTCGTGTTAGTATGCCCACAATTTACCACCCCTAGAATGTGAGAAGAAACCAGAGCACTAGGAGAAAACCCACATGATCACAGGGATAACTCTTGACAGATAGTGGCGCGATATAATTCTATTCGGTGATCATTAGCGCTGTAAAGCGTGTGCACAAACTGCTACATTACCATGAATGTATCAATAAATAGAATGCTACCAAGAACTACATAAAAATCAGAATCAGGTTTAAAAATCACTGGCATATGTTGTGAAATCTGTTGTTACGCAGCAGCAGTACAGTGCAATACATAATAATAAAAAAACAATAAAATAAATAAGAAATATATTAAAAAATTAAATTAACTAAGTAGTTCAAAAAGAGAGCAAAAAAAAGGAAAAAAGAATAAAAGATAGTGAGGTAGTGTATGTGGGTTGATTGTCCATTCAGAAATTTGATGGTAGAGTGGGAGAAGCTGTTCCTGAAATGTTGAGTGTGGGTCTTCAAGCTCCTGTAACTCCTCCTTGATGGCAGAAATGAAAAGAGGGCTTGTCCTGGGTGATGGAGGTCCTCTATGATGGATGCTGCCTTTTTGAGGTATCGCCTTCTGAAGATGTCCTTGACTCTGGGGAGACTAGTGCCCATGATGAAGCTGGCTAGGTTTATAACTTTCTGCAGGTTGTTCCGATCCTTTGCGGTTGTTCCTTCATTATAAATGATGAATCAACCACTTAGAATGCTCTCCGGGGTATATCTTCAGAAATTTGTGAGAGTCTTTGGTGACATACCAGTCTCCTCAAATGCCTAATGAAATATAGTCGCTGTCGTGCCTTCTTTGTAATTGTATCAATGTGTTGGGCCCAGGATAGATCTTTAGAGACGTTGACACCAAGGAACCTGAAACTGCTCACCCTTTTCATTGCTAATCCCTCGATGAGGACTGGTGTATGTTCCTCTATGGTTGCTACCTGACCTGCTAAATTCTTCCAGCACTTTGTGTTTTTTGTTCCATCTACTACATATCAAACACAAGAGTTCTGTAGGTATTGGAAATCCACAGCAACACACACAAACGCTGGAGGAACTCAACAGGTAAGGCAGCATCCATAGAGAGGAATAAAGAGTCAACATTTTGGGCCAAGACCCTGCCTGACCTGCTGAGTTCCTCCAGCATTTTGCATGTGTTACTGCATCATATCCTACTTGTGCGAAATATTTACCACTTCGACCTTTAGAAATCTTTCCACTCACACCTTACATCTACAGACATCCCACCCTGCAAAAACTCATTTCAGGGAGGTAGCACCCCCGCCCCCCGCAACCCCATATTCCTCCCCCCACCCCCCAGTCGACCTCCAAGGGTGCATGTATACAGGACATTTGATTATGAAAGAATGCAACAATTTATTTAATCAGACATTGAAACTATTTAGACACATATATATATTCCTTGTTGAGTATTTTGATGGCAGTCTCAAAGCTAATAGCTAAACGCTAATGCAAATAGCTTTTCTATTTCTTTTGGAAACTTTCCTTGTACTGTGATGTGGCTTGCTTGGCAGATTTGAGCATTTTGCCAGAAGTCTCAACCTCATAGCAGTGTGTGTCAATGAATTTGTTAATTTTGCAAGACATCAGATTTGCAAGTGTTTTGTGAGACAGCTGACTTCTGAGTTCTATCTTAATGTGACACACCATGCTGAATGCGCTTTCTACATCACAATTAGAATTTGGCAGCACCAAAAGCAGCTTCATCAACTGGCAGAGCTCTTTGAATCTCAACTGCCATGTGCTCACAGATTTTACTTTGGACAGCTTCCCCCAGAACTCATCAACTGGCAAACTTTTGTAGTTTGGCACCAGTCCTTCAAGGTTAGTTGAGACATAATCCAGGACTTCCAAGTGGAGCTGTTCTCTTGCATCTGCCTTGATCACATTTGGAAATCTCTCTGCCAAAGTCAAAATCTGGTCTGGATTCATCTCATCTTGGCTCTGTGTATTGACCACTGACAGATTTTTCAAGATTTTTTGAAAGCACCTGACGTAGAATGCTCTGGCGTCTTTGAAGAACTGCTTTGTCTTGTAAGGGGGATCTCTTGTGCTTTCTCGCTTAGCAACTGCCTCCTTGCCAGGTACTCAGTAAAAAGCTCTTCACTGGGTGGTGAATTTCAGGGTTGCTCACATCTATCTCCTGAATGTTCTGTTCTCTCAGTACCCTCGGCTCAATAAATCTGCTTGCTATGCCATGCAGGAGCTCTCCTACACTCTGATCCAACTTGAAGAGGATAGGTGCCTTGTTTTGAAAAATCAAATTGAATTTGTCAAAACATTGTGTGACATTATGGAGAAAGCATGTGTATATCTTCATTTGGGGGTCTTTCAGCCTCTTCTGAATATAAGATGACTTTTGATTCTCACTCTTTGACTTAAAATATGAAATAAAGGCTGGCCATTGGTGCAGCAGGTGGTCCAAAACTTTTCCTAAAGAGAGCCAGTGTGTAGGACAATGCTTTTGTACTCTCTGCTGGGCAACATTGCAGAACTCTTGAAACTGTTTTAGGTCTTCTCTTCGTTTGGAACTTTTCTCAAAGTAGTAGTAGATGTCAATGAGCAGTTCTTCAGGTGACGTTGAGAGCTCCTTAGCAGCAGTTTTGGCACAAATGTTGACCAGGTGACTTGGACAACCAACGCTGTAAATATGACGGGCCTGTGCTTTCACTCTTGATAAGACAGAGTCGTTTTTGCCAATCATCACATTGCAGTTGTCACTGCTAAATCCTACATAATTAGACCATTCAAGGCCTTTGTCATGCATGGATGATGCAATGCAGTTGAATACGTTTTCAGCTTTGTCATCATTGCACACTGGCATGTCTACAAATCCAACTGTTACCTTATCCTGTGTTTCATTCTAGTACCTGGCTAAAATGGCACATTCCTTCTCACACATGATATCGTTGCTTTCATCACCCAAAATACTGTCTGGCCTTTTTTCTGTCCGGATGAACTTGTGCAGATCCTCTGAACATTCAGGTTCCAGTGCCATGGTCACAATTGCTGCTGTCTTGGTTGATGAGCAGGCATAGTTTTTTGCTATTTCTGTACTTATATTATATTATATTATCAATAGACAATAGGTGCAGGAGTAGGCCATTCACTATAATCATGGCTGATCATCCACAATCAGTACCCCATTCCTGCCTTCTCCCCATATCCCTTGACTCCGCTATCTTTATCATGGAGTTGTTTTTTTATTCTATTACAACTGTAAGCATGCCTACAGGGAGTTTGGCCTCATCTCGTAGGACATCAATAGAGTAGCTCCTTAGCAGCTAGCCAGCTAGTTTAAATAACGTTAGCTATGCTAATGAACGAATGACACCTGTTAAACTCACCTCAACATGTCTTTTACAGTCATTTGGGCAATAGAAAAGTCACTGTGTCAAACAGTGCAGCGAGCAACACTGTCATTATTTTTGACCCCTATTAGGCAGGGGTACACTTTAGTGTAGTCTGGGGTGAAGTGCGTTTTATTTTTTTTTAAACACTCTGCCATGGCGGTGCAGAACTGAACTGATGGAGAGACAGAGGTCAACTGTAAAGCCCGCTCACAGAGAAAACTGATAGGTCTACTTAGCACAAAAAGAGACCAATCAGGATGCTCGTTCTCGCTCTCGCTCTCCCTCTCAAAAAAATCCATTTCCAGGATATTGTATATAATTTGCGGGTGTCGGGGAGCTGCCATCAATACGCGGGACACTCCTAGAACTTCCGGGAGAGGTGGGATGTCTGCATCTATGCTCTCTAGTTTTAGACTCTCCTATTCTGGAAAGAAGACAGTGACTACCTACCCTATATATTCCCCTGATAAACTTGATCTGAGAGAAATCAACCCCTCCGCACAGCTGCAATCATTACCGAGGATTTTGGTCTGAGGAAAACTTTGGAAAAAGCACAAAAATAAATTGCTATGTTGTGGAGAATAGAGTATTACTGCAGCCCAAAATAAATGCTTTATAGTGGTAAAGGAGAAGACAAAGATTTTTAAAAATACAGATTGAAAGAAAAGAGCTGGCACTCTATATATAGACATTTGCAAATCCTTGTCAGGGAGTTTCAAAGAACCTCAAACCTAAAGAGTACTTTCAACGTGTGATCAATATTGTAATGAAGGAAATGCAACACCCAGCTTTGCCCACATCAAGCTCTCCAAGTTTCATTGAAGTGATAATGACAAGATGATTCTTTGGCAATTGTGAATAAAGTGAACAAATGTGTGAGAGAAAAGAAATAAAGAGCTGCATTTACAAAGTGATTGTTATGCTGTCATGATGTTCCAGAGCAGTTTGCAATCAATGAAGTACTTTTTAAGAAATGTAGTTACACTTGCAACATAGAAAACACAGCAGCAGCCAAATATGCACAGCAAGACCGTGAGGATTGGAGATGTGGGAGGTTGGATTTTTCTCAAATTAAGATTATGAGGGGCATAGATCATAGTCTTTTTCATAAGGTAGGGGAGTCTAAAACCAGAGGGTGTAAGTGGGAGGGAGAAGATTTAAAGGGGATCTGAGTAGCAAATTTTGATTAATCTTTTGTAGGTGTTTTAGATGAGGAATAACTATTAGCCAGAACATAGCTCCATTGTAAATATGCAGCAGACAGCATCTCTGCTTAACATCAATGGAGTAATTCCTCATCTCAGTTTTAAAGGAATGTCTCTTTATTCTGAAGCTGTGGCCTCAGGTACTAGACACTCCTACTAATGGAAATATCCTGTCCGTCCAGGCCTTTCAGACCTATCGAGTAGTCATTAGCGATGCAGCGTTTCTTCAAGGCTTTGATAACTTCTTGCATTGTTTTCTCAGATGACCTCCCTTGCAGAGCTTGAACGAGTATCTGTTCCAGAAGAGTGGTGGCAAGCATGTGAGCGAGCCAGCTGCTTAGCGTAGGTTATTGTGGGTGTAAATAGAACTTCAGTGCTGGGGATGTTGACCTACAAGATGAAGATGACGTTGGTTACTCGATCTTCCCCTTTATTTGAAAGATTTTATCAAGACATTCCCCTACTGATATGTTACTAAGAGGACATGGCCATAATCATCACAAGGAAATGTTGGAAATAGATCGGACATGTGATGTAAAAAGAGGATGCCGACTCCATCATCAAGTCAGCACTTCATTGGTCCCCTGAAGAGGAGAGGAAACGGGGGACACCAAATACAACCTGGTGCCGTACTGTAGAGGCAGAAATGAGGACCCTGAACTACGCCTGGGGAACAATAGAGAAGGTTGCCAAAGACAGACTGAGGACCTTCATTGCTGTCCTACATACTAGCGGTGTAACAGGCATGCTCATGGAGACAATCAAGACCTATCATTCAAAGCCAGTGATCCAGAACTCCTATAAGAAGCCCAGGTATGACCTACAGAAGGTCATCGTGAAAACGAAAAGGCAATTCCATATTAAAGGTTCCATATTAAAGTGCAACAAAGTAGAGCAGCTCTGTAGGAGTGAACAGCAATGATAGATAACTGTGTGCATTTATAATAATACACTTTAACCCTGTGAAATGTTGACAAATCTTGTACCTGTAATATGTTCTTTTACATGAGCACTCACCAGACTTCAAGTGAAATAAAAGACGGTGGAGGACCTTGTGATTCATAACCAAAGGGTTAAAGTCGGTCGAGTTGCCATATGCACATGTACACATAGGCACAGGCGTAACGAAAAACTTACTTGCAGCAGCATCACAAGCACAGAGACCATAAAAGCAACATTCACAAGAAAACTTAAATTAAACATAAATTCTACCCATTTTTATAACAGAACACAACTAAAACAAAAAGCTTAGTTGCTTGTTTCAGGAAGACTACAATGATAATGATAATGGAGAGTATCTCAGTTTTTAGATTGTTTTTGAGCTGAACTATAATTAATATTATTTATAATATTATCAGGGTGACACATTAGCATAGTGGTTCGCTTTATAGTACAGATGACCCGGGTTCAATTCCCGCCACTGCCTGTAAGGAGTTTGCATATTCTCCCTGTGACCGTGTGGGTTTCCTCTGTGTGCTCTGGTTTCCTCCCACAGTCCAAAGACGTACCGGTTGGTAGGTTAATTGGTCATCGTAAATTGTTCTGTGATTAGGCTCGGATTAGATCGAAGCATTGCTGGGCAGTGCAGCTTTAGATATATAGATAAATTAATTAAACAATTAATCAATTGCATGAGGCACCGAAAAAGATCTATTTCTTTCACTAGTTTTAGAAACATAGAAAACCTACAGCA